>NC_050575.1:87965495-88278745 GCF_011100635.1 Trichosurus vulpecula
AGCGTGTGAGAGCAGAAGCTGAGCTGGGAAAGAGAAGCTTCCCTGGGTGCAGCAGGGCTGCTGCTAACTAGCCAGGACGTGAGCATCTCCGAGGTTGTGGAATATGCAGCATAATTAGTGTTTACTGCTTGAGGAATCTAAAGCAGATGATGTGGCCATGCATGATTTATGCTGCCTGGAGATGGCTTTGTAGGAAGCCGGCCTGTGACGTGGGTGGTTCTTTCTGTGCCTCCCTGAGCACAAGGCAGGAGCTTAATGAGGTGATTCAGATCTTTGCAGGCCTGCTTTCCCTCACAGGTGTAGCCATTGTCATGCCTTCATTAAAATGTCTTTCAAACAGGACTTAGGCCCCTGACTCAGGCGGAAGGAAAAAAAAAGATGGAGGGTTCTCTTGACAAAAGAATGACAGTATTTCCTGAGGAGAAATGCTGAAGCAGGAGCCTTGACGTTGCCGATGTAAAAATTGAGAGATGGATCTGAGGTGCCTGCGGCAGGGAAGCAGAATGGTGGATTTAGAATTGAGAAGATGTAGGTTTGACTCCGATCTCTGACTGACTAGCTGGATGGCCTTGGAAAAATTGCTTAGCCTCTCTGGGCCTCGGTTTTCACATGGAGATAGTAATCATGGTAGTATGTGGCTCACAGGAGTAACGGGAGGCTTAGATGAGATCACGTCTGTGAAACACTTCAAAGCATTATATAAATGTCAGTTGTTCTGGCGGTCAAAGGGTTAAACTGGTTGGGTTACTGAAGTGGGAGAGGTCAGCCTGAGAGCCAGTGTAGCGAGGCAGAGAAAGCACTGGCTTTGGAATTAGGAGACCTGAGCTCAAATTTGGCTCTACCTCTCCCCGTGTGACTTTGGGAAGATTACTTAATCTCCCTGGGTCTCAGTTGCCTCATTTGAGGATTAGGTGTTAGATTTGATCATCTCTGAGGTCCTTTCTGGTTCTAAGTCCGACAATATTGTATGAAGTTCGATAACACGCCTTGTGGCTTAAGGGAAACTAAGGGATTTGCTTTCTATAAATTTGTTCTCCTGTTCTTTTCCCAGCCCTTGTTTAGGAGGAAGTGTGGAAATAGCCCAGGGATTATTGATTATCTGGAATGAGGATAGACTGGCCTGGAGAAGGGAGGGCTGCTATTGCAGTGGAGAAGAAAGCAGACTTGGAAAATGGACGATAATGAATAGTTACAGCTATAGCTAAGAGATGAAGGGAAGCTGGACTCTGGAGGAAGTAGGATGAAGTGTACCCCCACTCAGCACATGTCCCACAAAAGATGGTTCAGGGGCATATCTGAAGTATATGACAAGTAAATGACAAGTGTATGAAGTACATGACAAGTATAAATGAATGTCATAAATGAATTGTCATTTATAGAGTTCAGTGGGAAGAAAGCTGATTTAAGAGTTAAGGACATAGAGGTACCTAGGTGGTTCAGTGGACAGAGTACTGGCCTGGAGTTAGGAGGGTCTGCGTTTAAATGTATACTCAGACACTAGTTGTGTGACCCTGGGCAAGTCACTTAACCCTGATTGCCACCCCCACAAAAAAAAGAGTCAAGGACGTACTACTGAACCACATCTCTGCCACTTACTACCTGTATGACCTGGAAGAAGTGACATCTGACCCTCAGTTTGTTCATATGTTAAAATAAAGGGGTTAGACTAGATGACCTCAAAGGGAGTCACACAGGACACTGGACCAATCAACAAACATTTATTAAGCGCCTACTTTGTGTTAAGCACAGTGCCCGGTGCTCAGAGAGGTACAATGTTTAAAGAAGGCGTGATTCACCTTCTTCTCACCTAGAAAGATCCACCTGATCTTTCTAGATCCTTTGTTCTGTTTTGTTAGCTATCTTAATGGGTCCTTCCCTGGACCAGGTTTGGGGGATGAGAGGGGTAGAAAAGAAACAATTGTTAGAGAATCAATCTGGAAAGGGGCTGGACTGCTGAATGCATGGACTAAAGCAGATAGTTTTCCCCTGAGAAAGGCCCTCATGCAGTAACAGCTCTGAGAAATGGGTGTCAGCTGGTGGTTGAGATTTACAACCATGGGCAGGGAGGTAGTAGTTACCTCTAGGTTTAGCTGTAGGTTCGCACACCGTTGGAATGTAAGCTCACATTAGGCTCATACTAGTTCCTCCATTTCGAGGAAGGACCCAGACCAGCCGCCTCTCATTATCTGGACTTGGCCTCCATGCCTTGACTTTCTCTTAACTGCAATCCTGTGGGCTCTTTGTACCATTGGTGAGTTCTTCCCAGGACCTTCATTTAGGTGAAGGGCCCAGACCAGCCACCCCTCATTATCGGGACTTGGTCACCATCTCCCCACCTCCAACACTTACGCTCTCCAATCTCACCTTCTTTCCCCCCTTCTCTTCAGCTCCCCATTTATGTGTTATCATCACCATTAAAATGTAAACTACTTTAGGATAGGGCTGTCTTTCTTTTTTTTCACATATGTATCCTGAAGCTTAGTACAGTGTCTGGCACATAGTTAGTACTGACTCAATACTTGTTAATCGCATGCTTAATAATTGTTGCTGTTTGTCCTTTTTTTAAAGAGTTCTAATGACATCATTGAGTGATGTTGACTCGCATGTGAATTAGATTTAAGTGAAGCAGCATTGCACAAAGTCATCCACCTCTTTGTCCCTTCTAGAGTCATCAAAGTCTAGTAGCAGGCCAAAAGTCCTGGTGATGGCCCAGGATGCAGCGGTGAATGACCTTGGGGTCTTTGATATCTGACCAAGCTCTAAGTGCTCCACATTGCCCGTTTCAGCCACCTTCATGGCCATTGGAACAAGCTGTTCTCATCTGCCCTTTCCAAAGGGGGGAAGTCTTCATATGCTTGGCTTAGACACCCCCTTAACTCACTGACAGGTTTGAGGCCTGTTGGTTACTCTCAACCTGGTGAGATGGTTTTACTGGGGTGTGTTCATTGCACACGCTACAGCTTCTTGGTGCCACAGGTGAGAGTTAGATGACAGGTGGACACCAAAGGTAGGTGAGCAGCCTTGAAAAGAGCTCAGCAAGCCCTCACACCACAGGTGCTGGTCCTCCATGAACACCCCATGCACCCCTTGCTTGATGGACAGCCCCACAGGAGAAAGGGGGGAAAAGGAGAGATAAGATATGTTATTTTACAGATGCAAGATAACACTCTCATGCTCTCTCTAACCATACCTTATCTGTTAAGGAGATTGAGACACTTAGAGGCTGAGGAGAGAAAAGTACAAGCGATCATATTCTAACAGAGATTCCTTCCCCATCTCTTGCCTTTGTCCTCTAATGCCTCCTCAATGCACTGGATTTATTGGATACCAATGCCTGGAATGCCTTCCCACTTCGTCTTCATCTATTGAACTCTTGCTCATTTTTTGCAGTTATCATCTCGAATGCCATCTCCTCCAGGAAGCCTTCCCCCATACCCTTGGCTAGCAATGTCTTTCTCCTTGGTATCTTACATAATCCATTGTTTTGCTTCTCTCTCATATATTACTATGTGTTATAGCTCTTGGTGTTCGTATTTTGTCTGCTTCTGAGACTGTAAGTTCATTAGGGAGAAGAATCACGCCTTCTTTAAACATTGTACCTCTCTGAGCACCGGGCACTGTGCTTAACACAAAGTAGGTGCTTAATAGATGTTTGTTGATTGGTCCAGTGTCCTGTGTGACTCCCTTGGTCTGTGTATTGAACAGTGCATGGCAGTAGGACTTGTAGTCTGGTTTCTAGTACACTAAGCATGTACCAGTATAGAGTGAATGATAACGAAAATACCAGATTCTGTCCTGTTCAGTGTTTGAATTACAGCCACAGCTGATCTTGACTCCTAGTAGCTATTCCCAAAGGAGAATACCTTGGGAATTGATGGGAGTGCGGAAGGTGGGCAACGGGCAACCTAATATATACAGCTTTTACTCTTCTACATGACTTTACTGGACTGGTTTATTTTAGTTTTCTTTTGTGGACTCACTTCCACCAGGATAAAAATCATTGCGATAGCAGGAGATGACTGAGGAGCTGGGAAGCAGGGGGTTTGGGGGGGAGGAGATCCTGCTCTATTGAGAGAAGGCAAAATTCCTTGGCAAATGGGGGAACTCCTAGAACTTCAATGTAGTTTCTTAAGCATCTACTATGTACCCAAAACCCAAGGCACTGGAAGTTCTCCTTGGTGTATTTTTCCCCTGCCTTTGTAGGGCTACTAATAGAAAATGGGGTTGGCTACTGTATCAGTTGCACTTCATTCTTACCACGTGACTAGCTCATCTTTCTTTTTTTTCCCTTCCACTTCTTTTATTTGTTCAACACACATTTATTAAGCACCTACTACATGCCAGACACCATGCTGGGCTTCGGAGATACATAGAAAAATCTAAAATAGTACCTGTCCTCAAGGAGCTTATATTCTTTCAGGAGAGATGACAAATACAAATATAAATAACTACAAAATATATAACCAGTAAATACAAAGCTATATATCTCTCTACTCTCCTTGCATAATTCCCCAGCTATAATATGTTGCAGCCTCCTCCTGCTCACCATGTACTTCTCCATTACCTTTGGGTAACTAGTAACTTTAATTCTTCTGAGATCATATTAATCTATGACTTACAGCCATATGATGTCACCAGAAGAATACTATTGTTAAAAATATAAGCCTTTGTTTAAGGGATGTGTAGAGTGATATGACAGAAGTAATTACAGAATACAACATTATATGATAAGTGCATTAGAGAGGTGCAGACAGGTGCACCTTAGCTGCCTCACCTTAGGGGATGCCTAAGGGCAGAGTTTAACACTGATAGGGGATCAGTGAAGGCTACATGGAGGAGATGGCACTTAAGTTGGGTTTTAAAAGATGGATAGGAAATCAATAGGTCAAGATGGAGAGGAAGAACATTCTGGGTGTAGGTGACAGCACAAGCAAAGGCTTAATCAGAATATCACAGGGTTTACTTGGGGAAGAAAGAGGATTCCTCTGGCATTCAAAACTCTTTACAACCTGTCCTCTTTCTACCTCTGCCATCTAGTTACACATTACTCCCCTCCATGTTTTGGGCGTCAACCATGTTGACCTGTTTCCTATTCCTGACACCTAGTGCTCCATGTTCTGTGTGCTTCTCTGTCCTGGCTGCCCCCATGCCCTGACCTCCTGGAATATCTGGCTTCCTGTAGGACATGGCTCAAATATGGTCCTCCCAATTGTTAGTGCTTTTCTGTCCAAGTTTTTCATTATGTTTGATTTTCATGAGTTTTGTATAAGCCTACATATGTACATGTTGTTTGCCTCATTCGAATGTAAACCTCTTGAGGGGTGTGGGCATTTCAGTGCTTACACAGTGCCTGGCACATAGTAGATAATAAGTGCATAGTGACTGATTGATAGTATTGTTTGCCTGGAAGTCTAGAATATTTAAAGGGGTATAGAACTCCTGAAGGGGAAGAGCTAGAATGGTGGTGTGGCAAGATGGTGATGGACTTTGAATATGGGACAAAAAAATCTGAACTTGACTCTGGAGGTAATAGGGAGCCACTGAAGATTTTTGAGCAGAGGAATGACCTGATCAAATCTATGCATCAAAGTGATTAATTTGGCATCAATGTGAAGCATATATTTGAAGGGATATGGGGGAATAGAGATAAAAAGGTTATTTAGATAATCGAGATTGATGATAATGGCCTGGTCTATGGTGGTGACGGTGACAATGGAGAGAAAACATCCAACTAGAGAGAGGTTCCAAAGGTGGAATCTACAGGAGTCTGTGACAGGAGAGAGTTTCTTTGGCTCTTTCCTTATAGGAAAAACCTGCAGAATGGGGATGGAAGAAGGTATGCCACAATAGCTAGCCAGCTCCTAGCATTGACTTGTAGTCCCCCCAAAATAGAATGCTGCTCCTCTCCCCGTGCCCTCTAGATTCACCTTGGTTTTACCCTCTGTCCAGCTTTGCTCATTAGCAAAGGCGTCCACCCTATAATTAGACTCCAGTCTGAGTAAAGAGAAATTGAGCTGTCAACCTCATGGCCTTTTCAGCTGCAATTTCCCAGTTGATGGGAGCACACTGTCTCCACTCAGATCATTGGCACCCTCTGAATCTCTTTCATCTCAGCACTCTGAAAGCTTTGCCTCTGCCCTCTAATATGATCTGAAAAAGCCTTTGCTCACTCAGAGTTGACCCTCAACCCTACGTCTGCCAATGCTATGCCTCCTTGACTTACAATACTCCTTTCTACCTCTTCTGGGTAGGCAGCTAATGGTATTAAATTTTGCACACATGCCATAATGGGTGGGGAGAATGCTGCTGGCTGAAACCTGGCTCATTTGTGTTGTAGGAGAGAAAAAATCTCATCATTATCTTGTATACATGTATACCTACCACGTACACATAAGTTAGGAGCCTGATGGGAAGAGGGAATAGAATTCAGAGGGATTCACAGAAGAGGCAGCATTTGAAATCAAATAAAAGGACAGGTTCAAAAGGACATTATGGGGAAGGGGGGCATTATAGGCACAGATAAAAGCCTGAATATAATGAGGACCCTCTAAGGAAGAACATAGAGATGGTCGAGTCCAGCGTGTTTGGGAGGGGGCAAAGTGGGGAAAGAGCTTTGGAAAAGGAAGCCGAATCTAGTCATACTAGCTCTATGACCTTGGATAAACCACTTCACCTCTCTAGGTCTTATTTTTTTTTCCTCATACAAATGAGGGCCAGGGACAATATGTCCTCCCAGGTGGCTCCCTGATGCAACATTCTGTGTTCTAAATTCTAAAATCCCTTTCAGTTTTGAAAGTCTACATTCTATGTCCTTGAATTCCTACCAGCCCTAACATTCTATGACTCTACACTGTACTCAAAATAAAGATAGTTCTACTGTAAAACTTAGAATAGCATAAGAATGAATCATAGGGGCAAGATTTTGTTTTCTTTGAGGTTCCAGGGAAGGCCTTGATATTTTTCTTATATGAGAGAAAAAAATCCTAGTCCATGATACCACCAGCAAGATGGTGACTCAGCAGTCAGAGGGAAGGGTTGGGGCTATATAGACTACCCAATTTGGTCAATCATGAATAGGAACAAGAGTTTAAAGAACTGAATTTCAGTATTTCATTCCCAGCTATACTCACGACCTACTATGAGACTCAGGACTATTGCTTAACCTCCCTGTGCTTTGGAGGTTTTTTGTTTATATAAAGGCATAACAAAAATCTGTTTTCTAGGGGTATTGGGAGAATGCATTGAAAATGAGAAATTTATAAGGGCATTGGAAAAAAACGTGCTGGCCAATTGATTTTAGGGACATTTCTTGGAATCACTCATCTAGAATTTTTTCAGTCTCACTGGAAAAATATGAATAGGTCATATACCATGGAGAGGGAATCACCTCCCTCCACACATATTAACTTGGATGCTGCTTCTGGGACAATGGAACCACTCTAGATCCCGTTGGTGTGTGCTAACAGAGGGTGTCTTTTCCAGGATCAGAGGACCTCAGCTGTAGAGGTGACAAGGACCTTAGACATTATCTAGCTCAACACTTTCACTTTATAGAGGAGGTAACTGTGGCCCACAGACAAGAGGTGATTTGCCCAAGGTTACACAGGGGGTAAGTGGTGGGTATGGGACTTGGGCTGAGTACTCCTCATTCCAAACCTAATGCTCTGTCCATTATGCCATGCTGAATCTCTCTTATCGACAGAGTTGCCCTAGAAAATAATGAAGCACATATTCTGTTTAAAGAGAAAGATACATCTATGAGAGCATTAATGGTAAAAAGCATTTGGAGTCAAGAGACCTAGGGTTGAGGTCAATCTCTGACACTAACTAACTATGTGACTTTGGGCAAATTATGTTGTTTCTCTGAGCCTCAATCTCCTCACCTACACATTGCAGATAATAATCCTTGTGCTACTTTTCTCATAGGATTATTGGGAGGAAAGTATGTTATAAACCACAAAGCTTTCCATCAATGTGAATATTTATTATTAATAATTATTTAGTTATTTATTTTTAGTTAATTATTTTATTATTATTTATTGTTAAGAATGACAAGAGGTGACTATTTTACATTGTTTGATACCAGAGGATGCAACCAAAAGGATCTATGGATTTGTATCAATCAACAAATATTTATTAAATCCCCCATTGTGTGCCAGGTACTCCGCTAAGTTTGGGGGATTCAAAGACAAAAGTGAACTGGTCTCTGTCTTTAAGTAACTTATTCCTTACTGAGTACATATTGAAGGAGACAATATTTGTGCACACAAGTTTATCAAAAACATGTATGAAATAAATCCAAGGTAAATCTTCCCGCTCATCATTTCTTACAGAACAAGAGTATTCCATTACATTCATATACCACAAATTGTTCAGCCATTCCCCAATTGATGGACATCCCCTTGATTTCCAATTCTTTGCCACCACAAAAAGAACTGCTACAAATATTTTTGTACATGGGGGTCCTTTTCCCTTTTTTATGATCTCTTTGGGATACAGACCTAGAAGTGGTATTGCTGGGTCACAGTTTCATAGCCCTTTGGGCCTAGTTTCAAATTGCTCTCCAGAATAGTTGGATCAGTTCACAACTCTACCAACCATGCATTAGTGTTCCAATTTTCCCACATCTTCTTTAATATTTATCATTTTCCTTTTTTGTCATATTAGCCAATCTGATGAGCATGAGGTGATACCTCAGAGTTGTTTTAATTTGCATCTCTCTAATCAATAGTGATTTAGAGCATTTTTATATGATTATAGATGGTTTTGATTTCTTTATCTGAAAACTGCCTGTTCATATCCTTTGACCATTTATCAATTGGGGAATGATTTGTATTCTTATAAGTTGGGCTCAGTTCTCTATAGAGCTAAGAAATGAGGCCTTTATCAGAAACAGTGGCTGTAAAAATTGTTTCCTAGCTTTTTGCTTTCATTCTAACCTTGGTTGCATTGGTTTTGTTTGTACAAAAACTTTTAAATTTAATGTAATCAAAATTATCTATTTTACATTTCATAATGTTCTCTATCTCTTGTTTGGTCATAAATTCTTCTCTTCTCCCTCAATTTGACAGGTAAGCCATTCCTTGCTCTCCTAATTTGCTTATGGTATCATCTCTTCTGTCTAAATCATGTGCCCATTTCAACCTCATCTTGGTATAGGCTGTGAGATATTGGTCTATGCCTAGTTTCTGCCATACCATTTTCCAGTTTTCCCAGCAGTTTTTGTAAAATAGTGAGTTCTTATCCCAGAAACTAGAGTCTTTGGGTTTGTCAAACAGTAGAGTACTGTAGTCATTTACTACTGTGCCTTGTGTACCTAATCTATTCCACTGATCCACCCTTCTATTTCTTAGCCAGTGTCATGTGATTTCATTTCTCTAGGGTGTGACATTTAAAAAGGTTCAAGAGACATTATTTCTGGGTAATTTAATCATTTTATTAATAATGCCAGCATTTTAATAAAAGGATAGTCATTTAGCCTCTCTCTCTTAGACCAAAGACAATCATGGCAGCTTATATGTCCACTGGAAGAGGGGTCCTCCCCTCCCCCCCGTCCCCCCACAGGGGGAAATCAACTCTGATTGGTTAACAATTAATGAGAAAATGAGTATTGCAATGAGAGGCTGAATCTGTTCAAATGAACTTTTATTATGTCATTTACTTCTAAGTTACACCGAGCCTTGGGCAATCTATTCAAAGAATTTATCCCCAGCCAAACCTGAGTAGAGCACAATGGCTTCCTCACCTGGGTGGGATCTGGATACATGAGGTTAGTTCAACCTTCAGATATTGAGGTCTCTAAATGTGGATAAAAGAAAAAGGGGGAAATCTGAATCACCCCAAATCATTGGTCATTAATATTAATTTCTCTCAAGGGAACTCCCAGATAAGAAGAATTCTCTCTACCCCATTGCAGTTGATGCATTCTCCTACATCTTATATTCTTGGGGTGTTACCTAGAGTGCTGACCTGATACTGATTACCTTGCCCAGGGTCACACAGCTAGGTGATGTCAGGTAGAGGCTTGAACCCAGTTCTTCCTGGCTTGGTTCTTTGTCTGTGACACCATGCATTTATTTCAATACTTTTATGGGTCAGCACTCTGAACAGTGCTGTTACTGCTTCTTCTGACACAGAGGCTCCTGCATGATGCCTCATTCTGGTTGACCATTGGCCTTCCTGCTTGTCCAGAAGTGTCAATAAAGCAATGTGGGATAACCACAGATAACTAAATCTGACTCAGTGACTTTTTAATTGGGTTTGGAATGTGTTATTATTTGCAAGAGAGCAGATGATCCTCAGTCAAAGCAAGAATGGATACTGGGGGTGGGTGGGGAAGCTCTCCTTTAAGGACTCCTTGGAGTCTGCTTAAGGAATCTGAATCCAATTGCCATCTAGTCTCATCTGTACCTCACCAAGAATCCTTCTTAATATAAGGCGAAGACCTCCAATGGGATGAATCCCACTACTGCTCAAGGTAGAACATTTCACTTTTGGATAGATAGATCAGGTCACTGAGGCATTTGTCTTCTTATCAAACCTAAATTAACCCCTCCACAATTATTCATTGCTCCTCATTCTGCCCTCTGGAACCAAGCAGAACAATTCTAATCCCACATCTATGGTAAAATACTTAAAGACAGCTATCATGCCCTCCCAAAGCCTTCTTCTTTCCAAGCTGAACATCTCTACTTCCTCAGTTGTTTCATGTAAAAAATGGGGGTAATAGTGGTGCCCACCTCACAGGATTGTTGTGAAGCTCAAATGAGATGACATCAATTGTGTGCTTTGGAAATGCGTTATATAAATGCTATTATTAATATTGTAATTATATGGCATATTCTCTGGTCCTCTTACTATCCTGGTCACCTTCTGGATATGCTCCAGCTTACCTACATTTTTCCTAAATTGTGATACCCCAAATGGACACAGTACTACTCAACGTAGCCTGATAGGACAGAGTATGGGGGAGCTATTACATTGCCTCCCTTGTTCTGGATAGTCTTCTTCCCTTAATGTAGCCTGAAATCACATATCCTTTTTTTTGGATAGCCATACTCCACTGCTCATTCCTACTGAACTTGCACTTCCATCTTTAAAACCCAAGATTGTTTCCATGGCAACTGTGGTCTAGCCATGCTTTCCCAATTCCTGTATTTGTGAAACTGATTTTTAAAAAAATTCAGGTATACAACTTTATGATTATTACATCTCATTTTAGTTGATTTGGCTTATTGCTTTATCTGTCAATATCTTTTTGGCTGGAGACTCTGTCATCTGAAGTGCTAGCTTCCCCTCCAAGCTCCATGCTATCTGCAAATCTGATGAGCATGCATCTATGTCTTCATCCAAGTCATTAATAAAAATGGAGATTAGCTTAGAGTCAAGGACGGATCCCTTGTGCACATTAGTGACCTCTCATATCATGTCAAGACCTCCAAACCGGTATCAGCCCTTGCTGATGTCATTGAATGCCTGTTGGGTTGGATTGTATTATACTATTCTTTGGGTCCGGTCATTCCACCCCCTCCATCTCACTGCATTCCAGGTGGCTCCTATCTCTCCATTTTATCCATGAGCATAGCATGAGGGACTTTGTCAAATATTTTGCTGAAATCTAAGTATATTGTGTCCATGGCATTCCTCTAATCCATCAGTCCAATTTTCTTTCTTCGCTTTCTTAAAAATAGGACTTGTGATTTTATTGGTATAGGGAGCTGTGGGTGGAAAACTTCCTCTACCAATGCAGATTGACCCAGTCTCTACCACTGATAGTTTAGGGAGTTGTTTAGGTCATTGAAGGGTAGAGTGGCCAGCCAAGGCTCCATAGAAAGTCTGTGTGGCAAAAGTGAGATCTGAATCCATCTCTTCTTGAACCCCAGATCAGCAATCTGTTCACTGTGCCATGCCATTTCTCTGTCTGGTTACCCTGTCAAAAAAAGGGACACAAGGGTAGTCTGGAATTTATTCTTGATAAAGCCATGCTGGGTTTTAGCAGTCATTACCTCTCTAAGTGCTCACAAACTACTCCTTTAATAATATGCTATAAACTTCAGCTAGAAATACGAGTCGGGCTCATTGGTTTATTGGTTTATAGTTTGCAGAGTCTGCCATCTTCCTCTGTGTGTGTGTGTGTGTGTGTGTGTGTGTTTGTGTGTGTGTGACAGAGAGAGAGAGAGAGAGAGAGAGAGAGAGAGAGAGAGAGAGAAAGAGAGAGGGAGAGAGAGGTACAATAGCATCTCATAAATCTGAGGGTTTTTTTCATGCTCAGCTAGAAGGTAGTTCTTCTGGGTCAGATGATTTGAACTCATTCAGGGCAGCAAGGTGCTGTTTGATTTTTTCCTCACTTTTCTTGGGGTTTCACTCCCAGTCAACTCTTTTTATTCTCTTCTTCCCATGCAGACAACACTCTCCTTAGAAGAGAAAACAGAAGTTCAATAGGAAGTGAATAGTTTAGCCTCCCTGAAGTCTACTGTCGTCTCACCTTTTCTGAACACCCGTCCTTTGCCTTCTTTGCTCTTCCTCTCATCCCTAAAATCCCTCCAGAAAAAAAGGTCAAGGTCTCCCACTGCATATCTGGCCACCGGACCCAGATGGCTCCGGAGGAGAAAGTGAGGCAGGAGACCTTGCACAGTCCTCCCTCATCTTCCTGATGTCATGGTCCTCTTCAAGAACAAAGGACAAACAAACAACAACAAAATCCCTCCAACAAATAGACTTGGTTTTTCTTGTCAATAACATTCATCAGCAATTTTAGCTCAAATGTATCTGACTCGGTTCTTAAAGGGCTACTCACTCTTTTGAGCTCACCCTCCATGATTTGCTTCTTCCTTTTTCTACATGTGCCACTACTGTCTATGACTTTGGACTCGTCACTTCCCATCTTTAGGCCTCAATTCTCAATGACCTTATCTGCAAAATGAGGGCATTGAACTAAATGGTATCTTCGTTTTCTTTCAAATACAACGCTACCGCTAATAATTTGGATTTTTAAGCATTTTAAAGCTTATTAAACATTTTTCTCTCAACAACCCTATGAGAGGGGGAGTTCAAGTTGGTATATCCCCATTTTGCAGGTGACACGATTGAGGTTCATAGAAGTGAAATGACTAAATAACAGTTAGCAGGTAAGTGTCAGAGTCAAGATTCAAAGCCAGGTCTTCCAGGACTCCTTCATTATTCCAGCCCATCACTCCATGTTCATTGTTCCTGGTGGTGTTTGAGCCAGGGAACCTTGAAGGCTGAGGATAAGGAAACTGGGTGATTAGCTTGTGATTAGACCATCTGCATGTGCATGACAGCCGGAGACTGCTCAAATAACTGATCATTCCAAGAATATTAGAACCAGCTGTGTAATGTTGGGCATAACCTCTTGTTTTTTCCTTTGTGGTTATCAGTAAATTTTAATAGTGTAAAGGGTTTCTGAGACCAAAAAGTTTAAAAACCCCAATGCCATGTGCCCCTCCTCACTTTGAAGAGAAAAGAAACTGAGTCTCAGGTTAAATAACTTGCCAAAGGTCACAGAGGCAACAAATAGTGAGCACAGAATTCTAGGTTCTCTTATTCCTAATCCGGTGTTTTAATTTATTTCCTACTGTACTTACTACCTCTCAGGGGCAACTTCTATTTTATATAAATAAATTAATTAATTACTTTCTAGTTTTCAACATTCACTTTTACAAGATTTTGAGTTCTAAATTTTCCCCCTCCCTGAGATAGCATGCAATCTGATATAGGCTCTCCACGTACAGTCATATGAAACACATTTCCACGTTGATCATGTTGTGAAGGGCATAACCTCTTCGGGCCTCAGTTTCTTCCTCTGTAAAATGGGGGGGGGTTGTACTAGATGGCTTCTAATGTCCTTTCCAACTCTATAATTGTAGCTAACACTGAAGGAGCACCTCCCCTGTGCGAGGCACTGTGCTAAATGCTTTGCAATTATTATCTCATCTGGTCCTCACAGCAACCCTGTGGGGTAGGTATTTTTTTTTACTTTTTTTAAGGGGGGAAGGCAGGGCAATGGGGGTTCAGTGACTTGCCCAAGGCCACACAGCCAGTACATGTGTCAAGTGTCTGAGGCCGGATTTGAACTCAGGTCCTCCTAACTCCAGGGCCAGCCCTCTATTCACTGAGCCACCTAGCTTCCCCAGGGTAGGTGTTATTATCACCCCCCTTTTACAAGTGAACAACACTAATAATCCTAACAATAATAGCGAACACTTCTGTAGTGCTTACTATGGGCCAGGAGCTGTGCTAAATGCTTTATAATTATTATTTTATTTGAAATAACCAGGGAAGGTATCCCTGTTTTAAAGATGAGGAAACTGAGTCAAACAGGGGTGATGTCACTTGCCCAGGGTCACACAGTTAATAAGTATTTAAGGCTAGATTTGAACTGGAGTCTTCCTGACTCTGGGCCTGGTGCTCTATCCACTGCCTCCCTCCCATTGTCTTAAAATAAAGATTGGGCAGGGAGAGGGAGCTCTTGAGTATGAACAGTGAGTTTATCCCGCCCTGCGTTATCCTTGATATCTCTGACTGGCTCTCCAGCTGGCGCATGCAGGGGCTTGTAACTAAGTCATGGAAGGAACTGAGAAATATTCTTCCCTGCTTCCAATGTGTCCTCAGAAGCCTGTTTTGTCCCTCTCCGGATTACATTTCAATTGACCGGGGTCCCAGAGTATCCTATAGTTCAGAACGTCACATCTCCTCTGTTTTCTCCTTAGATGGCTACCCTGGGACAAGCGGTTATGGGTCCTGGGAAAGTGTGAGTGCCTGGGCTCACCGTTCTGTCTATAGGAAGGGAAGTCACAGTCCACATAGATCAAGCTTCTTGTTTCTTGGAGGAGAAAACTTGGGTCCAGGGAAATAAAACGATGTATTGAACATCACACAGATACTAAGAATCAGATGTAGGATTTCAACCCAGAGCGTCTGGCTCCACACCCTCTATACCAGACTGCTTGGGGGTGGGGGGTGGGGACTTCTATTGACTCATGTGGAGTTTGGTTTTACTCCTAGAATGGGCACGTGGACTGGGAGAGATGGTACATTAAGCCCTAATGAAGGAAACCTCATAAAATAAGCAACAAGTATTTTTGAGTACCTACTATGTGCTCAGATGTATTCTAATCACCAATAAGAGGCTTCTCAGGCATAGTGGGGGGAAATATTTAATTCAGTCCCAAGAAAAGTAGGTTCAGATCCCAGCCCTGCCTCTTATAGTTGCCCGACCTTCGGCAAATCACTCCAGTTCCCCGAGCCTTGATTTCCACATCTATAAAATGAGATGTGAATATCTTTGCTATAACTATATTTTTGGGAGGATCAGATGAAATCATGTGTGTAAGATAGATTTATACATTAAAGTGCTATGAAAATATCAGTTACTATTGTTAGGCCCTCAAGGATTTACAATCTAGGTAGAGAAGAGGACCTACCTGATTCAGTGGGTGAACAAGGCAGCATTTAATAAAGTACAGAGAACCATGTATGTAGATGTTCAGTCATTTCTGACTGTAATCCTACCTGGGGTTTTCTTGGCAAAGAACTGGAGTGGTTTGTCATTTCCTTCTCCAGCTCATTTTACAGATGAGGAAACTGAGGCAAACAGGGGTAAATGAATTGCCCAGGGTCACACAGCTACTAAGTGTCGGAGGCCAGATTTGAACTAAGAAAGATGAATGTTCTTGACTCCAGGCCTGGTGCTCTATCCACTGCACCACCTAGCTGCCCTTGAACTATGTAGTACAGGCCCTTAAAGAAAGAGGCTCCCTTGAATACAGTGTTCACTGAACAGTGTGTTACAGGGCAGGCCTGAGCCCAAAGTCACCTTCCCTCTCTCAGCCCAAGGCCCCTAACCCACACCAGGAAAGTGGAATTGGTTAATGATCCTTATACTGCCTGTCTCATAGAGTTGCTGTGTGAAAAGTGCTGTAGGAATGTGAGCTGTTATTGTTATCAATAAAAATTTGTACAAAAGGAATTAGAAAAGGGAGATGTTACCGGACCACTGGAATCATCAGCTAAAAACATGGGAGGCCGAGCTCTCTAACTGACATCATGGCTTACTTCCAGCTGGCCTTAGATAGGCCACCTCCATTTCTCACGCCTCTGTTCAGTCTTGTGTGTAAAACAGAAACCAATAAATACCTGCTTTTCATCTACTGTAGACGTTGTGAGATTATCGATGAAGAGACTGAAAAGGGGGCACCCTGATGTGGTGGATTAGAATGCAGGCAGCTCTACATGCTAGGACAGACTGGCAAGCCCGGCGACCTACTCAAAGTCAGTTCTACCAAGCTCTCTGGAGCCTGACCACATCCATGGTTTACTCTGGGGCCTTTGAAGTCAGAACAGAACAGGAAGGGAGAGTAAACAGGGACTTGAGTTGCCAGGTTTGGGAACTGGTTTCCTGGCATATTTTAATGTAATTGATGAAGATTTCTAGGCCAGTCCTCCATATCATTCAAAGAAAACTAACTCCCAGAAAAATGATGGCTCATCTCTCTCTCTCTCTCTCCCTCTCTCTCTCTCTCTCTCTCTCTCTCTCTCTCTCTCTCTCTCTCTCTCTCTCTCTCTCTCTCTCTCTCTCTCTCTCTCTCTGTCTCTTTCTCCCATCCTCTCTCTCTCTCTCTCCCATCCTCTCTCTCTCTCTCTTTCTCCCTCTCTCTCATCCCAGCACTGATTAGATTGCAGGCTAATAATTACCCACACTTCTAAAGCATTCCAAGGTTAATGGGGGTGGGGGTGATAGTTCTCACAACAGTTGGATCAGGTTGGTAGTCTAAGTATCATTATCTCCATTTAACAAATGAAGAAATTGAGGCCCTCCAAAGTTATATGACTTTTCCATTATCACACAGACTTTTAGTATTTCAGATCTCTTCAAGGCCTTCTCACATCAAGTTCAGCATGTTTTTCATTACACCAGACTGCCTCTCAAGAGTTAATCCTAGTAACAGGTCCCTTCTCTTTACTGCTATCCCCAGATAGGGCCATTGCTGCAAAGCCTTCCCAGGGCTTGGCTGGACTTCACCTTACCCCTGGTGTTAAATTTGCTTTGTCAGCTTGGTTCTCAGTCCCATTCTCCCTCCATGGCAACTCCAGGAAAGGGCCCACAGCCAAACCCCCTCCAGCTTGCCTTTGCAAACCCTTCATTGCCACAGCTATATTTGAACTGTCAGGGGCCTGCTTTGTCTTATGTGTATCTGCCTCCCATGCTGTATTTAAGCTCCCGGTTGGAAGTGAGTCTCTCTCAGGGGAACAAAAGCAAAATCTATCTCAGATGAGATCATCTCCTTGGGACAGAGCAAACCAGCTAATCTCCTTGCTGCTCAGCCAGGGCATAAACAAACGGAGTCATGCTACCACATGCAATGAAGGTGTCTTGAAGCAGTGTGGCCTTCCATTCCTAGGCTTTCCGAATGAATGTGGCACTGTTAGAAACCAAAGCTGTGTCTCTCATTAGCTCGCACAAGCTGGAAATATCATCAGAGGAACAAACACTCCAAAGTGCTTTTTAAAAGGACAATTCAGTAAGGCAAATAGTGGAAGTATTTGACAGAATTTGACAGAGAAGAAAACTGAGACCCTAAAAAAGAAAGTTATTTGCTCATGGTCACATACATAGATAGTAGTAGAGTAGGCATGTAAACCCAGGTCTTCCTGGGTGCCACATGTAGAGTTTTTCCAACCCTGATATCTCCATCAAAGGGGTTCTGAGATGAAGAAATTAAAGCTATCTAGTCATATGAAAAAATTATCTAAATCACTATGGATTAAAGAAATGCAAATTAAAATAACTCTGAGGTACCACCTTACACCTATCAGATTGGCTAATATGACAGAAAAGGAAAATGCTGAATGTTGGAGAAGATGTGGGAAAATTAGATGCATTATTGGTGGAGTTGTGAACTGATTCAGCCATTCAGGAGAGTAATTTGGAACTATGCACAAAGGGCTATAAAACTGTGCATGCCCTTAGATCCAGCAGTACCACTTCTAGGTCTGTATCCCAAAGAGATCACAAAAAAGGGAAAAGGACTCATATGTACAAAAATATTTATAGCAGCCCTTTTTGTGGTAGCAAAGAACTGGAAATTGAGGAGATGCCCATCAGTTGGGGAATGGCTAAACAAGTTGTGGTATATGAATGTAATGGAATACTATTGTTCTGTAAGAAATGATGAGCAGGCAGATTTCAGAAAAACCTGGACTGATGCTGAGTAAAGTGAGCGTAACCAGGAGAACATTGTACACAGTAACAACAACATTGTGTGATGGCCAACTTTGATAGACATAGCTCTTCTCAGCAATGCAAGGATCCAAGACAATTCCAAGGGACTCATGATGGAAAATGTTGTCCATATCCAGAGAAAGAACTATGGAGTTTGAATCCAGATCAAAGCATGCCATTTTCACTTTTTTCCCTTTCTCATGGTTTTTCCCTTTTTTCCTGATTCTTCTTTTACAACATGACTAATGTGGAAATCTGTTTAATAGGATTGTACATGCATAGCCTATATCAGATTGCATGCCATCTTGGGGAATGGGGAGGGGAGGGAGAAAAATATCTGGAACTCAAAATCTTGTAAAAGTGAATGTTGAAAACTATCTTTGCATATAATTGGAAAAATAAAATACTCTTAAGTGGGGGGAAAAAGGGGTTCTGAAGCATATGTACTTGATGCCTATTCATCCCTACAAGATCTGCAGCAATGAACAGTGGGTCTAGGATGAGAGAACCTGGGTTCAAATCCTAGCTCTTCTACTTACTTGGTAAATGTGCTGCTTTGGGCAAGTTTCTTCCTCTCTCTGGGCTTCAGTTTCCTCATGTGTAAAATGAAGGGGGGTTGGACATTACCAAGGTCCTTTCAACTTCTAAATCTTATGATCCTATTATCTGAGGAACCAAGATAGTATCAGCTGATTTACTCAGCAGATCTTGAGGGTGTTATTATATTTGAAGGCAGTCAGTAGGGGAAAGGTCTTTCCTGCTGTTTGGTTATCCTGGGTCAGCTGATGTTAGAAGCTGAGACAGACAGACACAGAGAGAGAGGAGAGAAAGAGAAAGAGAGAAAGGAATAGAGAGATAAAGAAGGAAGAAGAGAGAAAAAGAAAGGAAGGAAGGAAGGAAGGAAGGAAGAAAAAGAAAGGAAAAAAGAAGGAAAGAAAGTCAGAAAGGAAGATGGAAAGAAAGTCAGAAAGGAAGAAAGAAAGAAAGAGACAAAGAAAGAAAGAAAAAGAAAAGGAAGGAAGGAAGGAAGGAAGGAAGGAAGGAAGGAAGGAAGAAAAAGAAAGAAAAAGAAGGAAGGAAGAACAGAGGGAGAAAGGGAGAGAAATTCAATAACTTACTGGCCACCCTATTTTTAAATAGCTGTGAAAGTGGGAATTGAGTCTTGCATAGATAGAGAAACTTGGATAATAACTAGCATTTATATGGGGCTTAAAGGTTTGCAAAGTTGCTTTACATTTATTATCTCATTTGATCCTGTCAGGTAGGTGCTATTATTCCTGTTTCACAGATAAGGAAACTGAAGCTGGCACAGGCTAAGGGTATTGCCCAGGATCCTTCAATTAGTAAATGGCTGATGCAGGATTTGAACTCGGGTCTTCCTAATTCCAAGTGCAGCACTCTCTGCACTGTGCCCTTTGGCTATCTCCAGATGGGTAGCCTGCTAAGTGGTGTTCTGGAACACAAAAGTAAATGTTCATTCTCATGGAGTTTCAGAGTTGGAAAGGACCTCAGAGGACATTGAATCCAGCCTCCTGCCCAATGTAAGAATTCTTTCTACAACATTGCTAATCAATGCTTTTTTAGACTTTACATGTGGACTTCCACTGAGAAGATGCTCCCTTCCTCCAGAGGGCTGACTCCATTTTGAGCTTTTGTTAAGAAATTTTTCTTTATGTTAAGTCAAAACTTGCCTCCTTATAACTTCTTACAGATATTTAAATAATAATGATAATTCACATTTCTTTTTTTAAAAATTTATTATTTAGTTTTCAGCATTTTCACAAAAATTTGAATTGCAAATTTTTTCCCCATTTCTACCCTCCGCCCCCACTCCAGAATGGCATATATTCTGGTTGCCCCATTCCCCAGTCAGCCCTCCCATCTGTCACCCCACTCCCCTCCCATCCCCCTTTCCCTTCTTCTCTTGTAGGGCAAGATAAATTTCTATGCCCCATTGCCTGTGTATCTTATTTCCTAGTTGCATGCAAAAACTTTTTTTTGTTGTTGCTTTTGAACATCTGTTTTTAAAACTTTGAGTTCCAAATTCTCTCCCCTCTTCCCTCCCCACCCACCCTCCCTAAGAAGGCAAGCAATTCAACATAGGCCACATGCGTATCATTATGTAAAACCCTTCCACAATACTCATGTTGTGAAAGATTAACTATGTTTTGCTCCTTCCTAACCTATCCCCCTTTATTGAATTTTCTCCCTTGACCCTGTCCCTTTTTGAAAGTGTTTGTTTTTGATTACCTCCTCCCCCCATCTGCCCTCCCTTCTATCATCCCCCCCTTTTTATCTTCTTCCTCCTTCTTTCCTGTGAGGTAAGATACCCAATTGAGTGTGTATGGAATTCCCTCCTCAGGTCAAATCCAATGAGAGCAAGATTTACTCATTCCCCCTCACCTGCCCCCTCTTCCATTCATACAGAATCACTTTTTCTTGCCACTTTTATGCGAGATAATTTACCCCATTCTATCTCTCCCTTTCTCCCTCTCTCAATATATTCCTCTCTTATCCCTTAAATTGATTTTATTTTTTTAGCTATCATTCCGTCATATTCAACTCACCCTGTGCCCTTTGTATGTGTGTGTATATATATATGTATATATATATATGTATATACACACATATATATACCTACATATATACATACATAGACACACCCATATGTGTGTATATATATATATACATATATATGTATACACATATATATGCATATTCCTTTCAGCTACTATGATATTGAGGTCTCATGAATCATAGACATCATCTTTCTATGTAGGAATGTAAACAAAACAGTTCAACTTTAGTAAGTTCCTTATGATTGGTCTTTCTTATTTACCTTTTCATGCTTCTCTTGATTCTTGTGTTTGAAAGTCAAATTTTCTATTCAGCTCTGGTCTTTTCACTGAGAAAGCTTGAAAGTCCTCTATTTTGTTGAAAATCCATATTTTGCCTTGGAGCATGATACTCAGTTTTGCTGGGTAGGTGGTTCTTGGTTTTAATCCTAGTTCCATTGACCTCCGGAATATCGCGTTCCAAGCCCTTTGGTCCCTTAATGTGGAAGCTGCCAGATCCTGTGTTATCCTGATTGTTTTTCCACAATATTCAAATTGTTTGTTCTGGCTTCTTGCAGTATTTTCTCCTTGACCTGGAAGCTCTGGAATTTGGCAACAATGTTCCCAGGAGTTTTCTTTTTGGGATCTATTTGAGGAGGCAATCTGTGGATTCTTTCAATTTTTATTTTACCCTCTGGCTCTAGAATATCAGGGCAATTCTCCTTGATAATTTCTTGAAAGATGATATCTAGGCTCTTTTTTTGATCATGGCTTTCAGGTAGTCCAATAATTTTTCAATTATCTCTCCTGGATCTATTTTCTAGGTCAGTGGTTTTTGCAATGAGATATTTCACATTGTCTTCCATTTTTTCATTCCTTTGGTTCTGTTTTATAGTATCTTGATTTCTCATCAAGTCACTAGCTTCCACTTGCTCCAATCTCATTTTTAAGGTAGTATTTTCTTCAGTGGTCTTTTGGACCTCCTTTTCCATTTGGCTAATTCTGCCTTTCAAGGCATTCTTCTCCTCATTGGCTTTTTGGAGCTCTTTTGCCATTTGAGTTAGTCTATTTTTTAAAGTGTTGTTTTCTTCAATATTTTTTTCAGTATTTTTTTGGGTCTCCTTTAGCAAGTCATTGACTTGTTTTTCATGGTTTTCTTGCATCATTCTCATTTCTCATCCCAATTTTTCCTCTACTTCTCTAACTTGCTTTTCCAACTCCTTTTTGAGCTCTTCCATGGCCTGAGACCAGTTCATGTTTTTCTTGGAGGCTTTTTGTGTAGGCTCTTTGACTTTGTTGACTTCTTCAGGCCATATGTTTTGGTCTTTTTTGTCACTAAAGAAAGATTCCAAAGTCTGAGACTGAATCTGGGTGCATTTTCGCTGCCTGGCCATGTTCCCAGCCAACTTACTTGACCCTTGAGTTTTTCATTGGGGTATGACTGCTTGTAGAGCAAAGAGTACTTTGTTCCAAGCTTGAGGGGATGTGCCATTGATTTCAGAGCTATTTCTATATAGTCATCTCTGCCACCCCAGCACTCCTCCTTCCTCAAGAACCACCAATCTGGACCTGATGCAAATCTTCAGCAGGCTCTTCACTCCTAATCTGATCTGCCACTTAATTCCTCCCACCACTTGAGCCTGGGGCCGGAAGTAACTGCAGCTGTAGTTCTGTAGCTGCACCTCCCCTGCTGCCCCTGGGGCGGTGGCCGAACTGTGAACTCTGTCCCCCTCAGCTTTTCCCACTAACCTTCTCTGTTGTCTTTGGTGTTTGTGGGTTGAGAAGTCTGGTAACTGCCACAGCTCACTGATTCAGGGTGCTAGGGCCTGTTCTGCCCAGGCCTGGTCTGGCTGGTCCTGCTGCCTCCCACACTGAGCTCTGCTCTCCTCTACCCCGTGCCATCCAGGCTGTCCTGGGCTGAAGCCTTGCTCCCCTCTGCTATTTTGTGGGTTCTGCAGTTCTAGAATTTGTTCAGAGCCATTTTTTACAGGTTTTTGGAGGGACGTGGTGGGGAGCTCACTCAAGTCCCTGCTTTCCAGCTGCCATCTTGGCTCCACCCCCGGAAGTCCCCAATAATTCACATTTCTGAAGTCTTTTAATGATGACAAGGCATTTTCCTGAAATAACCTTGAGCTGAGTACTACAGTCTTTACACTCCACTCCACCTCCCTACCCATTTTGTAGAGACATGTGAAGGGAGTAAGGCCTAGGGAACAAATAAGCATATATATAGTACTTACTGGGTGATAGATGCTGTGTTAAAGGTTATCTTTTCCTTTTTTTAATGTTATCACACTTGATCCTCACAACAACACTGTTAGGTAGGTGCTATTATTATCCCCATTTTACAGTTGAGCAAACTGAAGCAAACAGAGGTTAAGTGTTTTGCCCAGGGTCATAGAGCTAGTCTTCCTGACTCTACACCTATTGTTCTATCCACTGTGCTACTAATTTCCTCCAGAAGCCTAAGGAAGTTGTCTGCTTGAAGAGGCAGAGAGGAATCAATCAATAAACATTTATTAAGAGTCTACATGGGAGGCAGAGCCAAGATGGTGGCCTAATGGTAAAAGAAGCACAAACATCCACTGAAGAAAAGAACTCCTTAAAAAGCAGAATTGGCCAAGTGGAAAAAGAGATACAAAAGCTAACTGAAGAAAATAATTCTTTAAAAATTGGAATTGGGCAAGTGGAAGTTAATGATTCCATGAGACATCAAGAAGCAATAAAAATAAAATCAAAAGAATGAAAAAATAGAAGAAAGTATGAAATATATCATTGGAAAAACAACTGACCAAGAAAATAGATCAAAGAGAGATAATTTAAGAATGATATAAAAGAGCCTGTATTTCAAGACATATTAAGGAAAACTGCCCTGATATCCCAGAATCAGAGGGTAAAATAGAAATTTGAAAGAATCCACCAATCACCTTCTGAAAGATATCCTAAAATGGAAACTCTCAGGAATATTATAGTCAAATTCTAGAGCTTTCAGGTCAAGGAGAAAATGCTACAAGCAGCCAGAAAGAACAACTCAAATATTATGGAAACACAGTCAGGATAGTACGGGATTTAGTAGCATCTACATTAAAGGATGAGAGGACTTGGAATATAACATTCTGAAGAGCAAAGGAGCTAGGATTACAGCCAAGAATCACCTACTGGCAAAACTGAGAATGATTCTTCAGGGGAAAAAATAGACATTTAAATGAAATAGACGACTTTCAATCATTCCTGATGAAAAGACCAGGGCTGAACAGAAAATCTTATTTTCTAATACAAGACTCAAAAGAAGCATAAAAAAGTAAATGGGAAAGAGAAGTTAAGTGAATTGCAATAGGCAAAGTGGGGGACCTCAACTTTCCTCTCTCAGATCTACGTAAATCTAGCCACGAAACAAACAAGAAAGAAATTAAGGAGATGAATAGAATTTTAGAAAATTTAGACATGAAAGACCTCTAGAGAAAATTGAATAGGAATAGAAAAAATTTACTTTTTTCTCAGTTGCCCATGACACCTACACAAAAATTGACCACGTATTAGGTTATAAAAAAACCTCATAACCAAATGCAGAAAGACAGAAATATTAAATGCATCTTTTTCAGATCATTATGCAATAAAATTACATTCAATAAAGGGCCATGGAAAGATAGATTAAAAATTAATTGGAACTGAATAATCTAATCCTAAAAAAAATGTAGGTCAAAGAACAAATCATAAAAACAATCAATAATAAGGAGAATGACAATGAGACAACATATGAAAATTTAGGGGATGCAGCCAAAGCAGTTCTTAGGGGCAATTTTATGTCTTTAAATGCTTACACCAACAAAATAGAGAAAGAGCAAATCAATGAACTGAGCATGTAGCTAGAAAACTAGAAAAAGAACAAATTTAATTCTCCAATTAAACACCAAATGGGATATCCTGATAATCAAAGGAGAGATGAATAAAATTGAAAATAAGAAAACCAATGAACTAATAAATAAAACTAGGAGCTGTTTTTATGGGAAAAAACTAATAAAATAGATAAATCATTGCTTACTTTGATTAAAAGAGAAGAAAATTAAATTGCCAGTATCAAAAATGAAAAGCACAAATTCACCACCAATGAACAGAAAATTAAAGCAATTATTAGGAAATATTTTGCCTAATTATATGCCAATAAATCTGACAATCTAAGTGAAATGGATTAATATTTACAAAAATATAAATTGCCCAGAATAACAGAAGAGGAAATAGAATACTTAAATAACCCTATCTTAAAAAAAGAAATTGAACAAGCTATCAATGAGCCTCCTAAGAAAAAATCCTCAGGGCCACATAGATTCACAAGTGGTTTCTACCAAACATTTAAAGAATAATTAATTTCAATACTATATGAACTATTTGGAAAAAAACAGGCAAAGAAAGAGTCCTGCCAAATTTCTTTTATGATATAAATATAGTTCTGATACCTAAACCAGGGAGAGTGAAAGCAGAGAAGGAAAACTATAGAGCAATTTCCCTAATGAATATTGATGCAAAATTTTTTAATAAAATACTAGCAAGGAGATTATAGCAATATATTATAAAGATCACATGTTATGACCAGGTGAGACTTATGCCTGGAATGCAGGGCTGGTTCAATATTAGGAAAACTATCAGCATAATTGAACAAAACAAAAATTATACAATTATCTCAATAGATGCAGAAAAAGCTTTTGACAAAATATATGTATTCCTATTAAAAACAGTAGGAAGCATGGGAATAAATGGAACTTTCCTTAAAATGGTAAGTAGTAGCTATTTAAAATCATCAGCAAAAATTATCTGTAATGAGGATAAGCTAGAATCCTTTCTAATAAGATCAGAGGTAAAGCAAGGATGCCCATTATTACCACTAGTATTCAATGATGTACTAGAAATGCTACCTACAGCAATATGAGGGGGAAAAAAGAGAAATTGAAGGAATTAGAATAGGAAACAAGGAAACAAAACTATCACTTTTTGCAGATGATACAATGGAATATGTAGAGAACTCTAGAGAATCAACTAAAAAACTATTTGAAATAACTAACAATTTTAGCAAAGTTGTAGGACATAAAATAAATCCACATAAACCATCAACATTTCTATATATCACTTTTTTTAAAAGTCCAGCAGCAAGAAATAGAGAAATTCTATTTAAAATTATAGCAGACAACATAAAATATCTGGGAGTATTGCACAATATTGCCAAGAGAATTCCAGGAACTAGATGAACACAATTACAAAACACCTTTCGCACAAATAAAGTCAGGTCTAAACCATCAGAAAAATATCAATTGCTCATGGGTAAGCTAACCCAATATAATAAAAAATGACGATTCTACTTAAATTAGTTTACTTATTCAGTGCCATACCAATCAAACTACTACAAATTATTTTATAGAGTTAGAAAAATAATTTTAAAATTCATCTGGCTCAGCAAATAAAAATATGTGAAGGAAGGTGGCCTAGCTGTGCCAGATCTCACTATATTATGAAGCAGTAATCATCAAAACAATCCGAACTGGCTAAGAAATAGAGATGTGGATCACTGGAATAGATTAAGTAAATAATGCACAGTAGTAAATGACCATAGTAATCCAGTGTCTGATAAACTCAAAGATTCAAGCTTTGAGGGCAAAAGCTCACTATTTGACCAAAAAAAAAAAACTTGTGGGAAAACAGGAAAGCAATTTGGCAGAAATTAAGAACAGATTAACATCTCAACCAATTACCAAGATAAGGTCAAAATGGATGCATGATTTAGACATAAAGGATGATTAGCAATTAGCAATGATAAGCAAATTAAGGGACCATGAAATAGTTTACCTGTCAGATCTATGAATAAGGGAAGGATTTATGTCCAAATAAGAGATAGAGAACACTACAGGATGTAAAACGGATGATTTCAATTACATTAAATGTAAAAGGTTTTGCACAAATGGAACCAATGCAGTCAAAATTAGAAAGAAAGTAGAAAATGAAAAAAAAAATTACAGCGAGTTTCTTTTATAACAGGCTTATTTTTGAATATATAGAGAATTGAGTCAAATTTGTAAGAATATGAATCATTCCCCAATTGATAAATGGTCAAAGGATATAAATAGGCATATAAAAGATATCTAATTCACAATTGATTAGAGAAATGCAAATCAAAACAACTCTGAGGTATCACCCCACGCCTATAGATTTGATAATATGACAGAAAAGGAAAGTGACAAATATTGGAGAGGATAGGAGAAAATTGGGACACTAATGCACTGTTGGTGGAGTTGCAAGCTGATTCAACCATTCTGGACAGCAATTTAAACCCAAAGGGCTATAAAACTGTACATAACCTTTAACCCAGTAATACCACTACTAGGTCTGTATACCAAAGAGATTTTTTAAAAAGGAAAAGGACCTATATGTATAAAAATATTTATAGTGGCTCTGTTTGTGGTAGCAAAGAATTGGAAATTGAAAGGATGTGCATCAATTGGGGAATGACTGAACGAGTTGTAGTATATGATTGTAAGGGAACACTTTTGTGGTATAAGAAATGATAAACAGGATGCTTTCAGAAAAACCTGGAAAGACTTACATGAACTGATACAAAGTGAAGTGAGCAGAACCAGGAGAACATTATACACAGTAACAGCCACACTGTATGATGATCAACAATGAATGACTTAACTATTCTGAACAATACAACAATCCAAGACAATTCTAAAGGACTTACGATGAAAAATGCTATCCACCTGCAGGGAAAGAACTAATGGAGTCTGAATGTAGATCAAAGCATACTATTTTTTAACTTTATTTTTTGTGTGGGGGTTGTTTTATTTTTTGGTCTGCATTTCCTTTCACAACATGACTAATATGGAAATATGTTTTGTATTTTTGTACATGTATAACCTATATCAAATTGCTTGCCTTCTCAATGAGGGGATAGGAGAGAGAAGAAGGGAGAGAATTCAGAACTCAAAAATGTTTTAAATGAATGTTAAAAATTGTTTTTACCTGTAATTGGAAAAATTAATATATTTTTTAAAAAAATTAAAAGAGTGTACTATTTGCTAAGCATTGTGGTAATACAGAATACAGAAACAGGCAAAAGACAGTTCTTACCCTCAAAGAACTTACGATCTAATGGAGGAGACAACATGAAAACAAATATATACAAAGCAAGCTATATACAGGAAATAATTAACAGAGGGATGGCACTAGATTTGAGAGAGTTTGGAGAAGACTTCCTGTAGGAGATGGGATTTTAGATGAGAACTTAAAGAAAGTATAGTGTGTTAGAAGGAACACTGCTCAGAGATTTTGGCTTCAAATCCCAGCTCAGCTACCTGCAAGTCTCTTCCCCTCTCTGGGCGTAACTTCTCTGATTTGCAAAATGGGAGGATTCATAGGATCATACATTTAGAACTAGAAGGGACCATATAGATCATATAATACAACTCTCATCTTTTAGCTTGGATTATATGATCTCTAAGGTTCTTTTAAGTTAGGATCCTATGACATTCACAAATGATTTCTCTCTGGACCTCAGTGTTCTCCTCTATGAAATAATCTGTATGATTGTGAAAAGTCACTTATGGCTCTAAGATTTAATGATTTGCGCAATGTCACAGAGCTAATAAGCAATAATTACAGGACTAACTACCACCCAGGTTTCCTTATTTCCAGTTCAGCACTGACATTAGGAGGCCCAAAGAAGGATATGACCTTTTCAAATGTGCCCCAAATTCCAGGCTCTGGCCCCATATGAAGGATGATATAATGGAAGGGATATTGGTTCTTATGGCAGAGGCTATAGGTTGAAATCCCCCTTGATGATCATTCACTATGTGACCTTGAATAACATCAATGTACCTCAGTGTTGGAATCTGTAAAATTGGGGGGCAGGGTTGGACTAGATGACCTGTGAGGGTCCCTTCTAGCTTTTGACCTGTGCTCCTAAAACAATACAGTGTCCCTTGCTCTTAGGATTTACCCTTCACGGGGAACTTAGATGTCATCTAGTCCAACCCCTTAATTTTACAGGTGGTGGTAGAAGTGTGTTGTCCAGGGATACACAGGTATCCAAGGTACACAGAAAGGAACAGAGTCAGGATTTGAATCCAGATTTTTTAACTTTAGATCCAGTGTACTTTTTACTACACTGTGCTGTTGAGTGTCACAACCTTAGCCAGCTGGAAGATCAAAGGAGATGTCCTGTAAAAACTGCCATCAGCAAATAAATCACAGGTCCCAATGACCAGAGACAGGAATGAATGACAGCCCTCTGCTTTGAAAGGCAAAAAGAAAGGCTCATGTTTCCATAAGAGTCGGATGCTATTGAGTAGGATATTGTTTAGCTGTTTACAGGAACCTGAAACCTTGTCACTGCCCTCTGCTTCCTTCCCTCTGCCCTCTGCTGCAGTCTCCTGGGGCTAACCAATCAGAAACAGCAGTAGGAGGGGAAGGAGGTACCTTCTGCCTTCAAACGTCAGTAATTTAATCCAGGGAAACAATTTCAGGAACAATGGTTACTGGAGTGACAGCCAGAAAGAATGGAAGGGCAAACAGATGATCAGCCTTCTCATCTCAACATGGGGCTGCCCTTAGGGGGAGGAAGTGAGATGCAGGGGAAAGGACACTGGCTTTGGAGACCAAGGATGTGGGTTCTAATTGAAGCTCTGCCTCTTACTAACTGCATCACATTAGACAAGTCACTTTCTTTCTTTGAAAATCAACTTCCTCATCTTTTTAAATTAAAGGGTGTTGGAGGCAAGGTGATGCTGCAGAGAAGGTAATGGATTTGGAGTCAGAAAGACTTGGATTGGAATCTTGCTCACGATACTTAGCAGCTGGGTGACTTTAATTAATTATTAAAACTTATCTGGGCCAAAGCTTCCTCATCTGTAAAATGGATGCCATGATGTCTAAGGTCTCTTCCAATGCCAAATCTACTATCCTATGATTCTAGGACTAGATGACCTCTAAGCTTCCTTCCAACTACGGATTCCAGTGATAGGATCCTGATCACATCATTTAACCCACTGAGCCTCAATAGGCCTCATCTGCAAAGTAGCAACAGTAACACTTCCATATCTACCTCATAAGGTTGCTGTGAGAAAAGGCATATTATAATGTTGATGTGTTACATAAAAATGAATTTATAGTAATTCTGAAAACCCTCTCTGTGCTTCAATTTTCTCATATGGAAAATGGAGATATAATGACTCTCTATCTCACAGAGTTATTGGGGAGACAAAATGAGACAGTGATTGTAAAGTCCTTTAGAATGTAAGCTTTCGGAGACCAGAGACTATCTCGTTTTTGTCTATGTATCCCCAATACTTAATAGAATGCCTGGTACATACTGAGTTCGTAACCAATGCTTGCGGTTAAACTGGCTGATTTGCAAACCCATAAAATGTTATATAAATCTCAGCCGTAATAGTGATTATTATGACCATCAAGAATGATTGCATCTACAATGTCCTCTGTTCTCTATTTCTGTTGATGGGAAATAACTTGCCTCAGTCTCTTCTATTCGTATGGAAGTTACCCAGCACCTTTGAAGCCGCAGTTTCCTCTTCTGAAAAATGAGGGGACTGATTGTCTAGATTGTCTCCAACGTTCCTTCATGTTCTGATAGATTTTGCCTTTAGGAGATGGGCCTGTAATATTCTGGCTGAAAGGCACTTAAGAAGAACAGCTGATGCTATTTCTGATGGAGGTGGAATCATGAAGGACAATGTTGAGAGATTCCATCCACATATAGAGAGGTCCTCAAAGTCTGAGTGCTTTAACTACCTCGCTTTGACCTCCTGAGACAGCAAAACCTAGCCTGAAATGCCCTAGACAGGCCCTCAGGAGTGATTCCCAACATTTTCTTCTTTTTTGATGATACTTCCAATCAGAGTCAAACTGGAGGGGAGCAGTAATAAAGCAGGAACAGGAAGCAGCACAGGCAACAAAATTATCCATGGATATTTTGAAAATTGAAAAGAGAAAAAGGGAGGCACAGCTGAAGTTCTAACCAAAGAGAAATGTGCATGAATAATCCTTCCACTTTTTCTAAGGCTGCATAGCAGCCCATGAAGTAGAAAGTGCAAGCATTAATATCTCCATCTTCAGAGGAGGAAATCAATCAATGACTAAGTATTTATTACTTACCCAGTATGTGCTAGGCCCTGTGCTTGGCACTGGGGATATGCATACAATGAAGAAAATAATCCCTCAAGAGTGAAAGGAACTTACATCCTAATGGGGGAGATAGTATATATACATATAAATATATATGAAATATGTTCTAAATCACTATTGATTAGAAAAACAAAAATTAAAGCAACTCTGAGGTCTTACCTCGTACTCATCAGATTGGCTAACCTGACGAAAAGAGGAAAAAAGATGAATGCTAAAGGGAATGTGGTAGATTTGTGAGCTGGTCCAGGCATTCTGGGGAACAGTTTGGAACTATCCCCAAAGGGCTATAAAATTATGCATGTCCTTTGACCCAGGAATACAACTAATAGGTCTGTATACTAAAGAGATCAAAGAAAAAGGAAAAGACATGAATACACATGTACAAAAAATTGTAGCAGCTGTTTTTGTGGTGACAAAGAATTGGAAATTGAGGGAATCCCATCAATTGGGGAATGGTTGAAGCAAGTTGTGTTATACTATTAGGATGGAATATTATTGATGAGTGCAATGGTTTCAGAAAAACCTTAGAAGACTTGTATGAACTGATACAAAGTAAAGTGAACAGAACCAAAAATATATTGTATACAGTAACAGAAATATTGTATGATGATCAGTTGTGAATGACTTAGCTGTTTTCAGCAATCCAATGACCCAAGATAATTCCAAAGGACTCTTGACGAAAAATACTGTCTACCTCCAGAGAGAGAACTGTTGGAGTCTGAATGCAGATTGAAGTATACTTTCTTAACTTCATTTTTCCTGAGGTTTTTTGGGGGACTCTGTGTTTTCTTTCACAACATGACTAACATGGAAATATGTCTTGCATGATTGTACACACACAAATACATAACATTATACTCACAACATACAATAAATGTGTAACATGCTTTTGAGCATACCTAGTTTGCCCAACATGGAGCCCACTGCGTTATGACCACATATATAGAGTGGCCTCCTTTGACTAGCTGTCTGCATCTTTAAAACTGGTGAGACTGAGCTGGTCCATCTTTTGGGGCCATTATTTCAGATTGCTCCTAGCTGCTGTACTCTGTATGGACATGAATTGTATTGAATGAAGAAGGATTTCCTTCTCCTGCTCTTTTTCTTTTACCTAGGCTTTGAGTAATAGTCCTGAGGTATTTGTTTCTGCTTTTTGTTATTTGTCCTCAGTTTCAGGTGCCTGAGGTGAACCCAACAGGACCAGGAGTTTGAGCCATGGTGACCTTGGAGCTAGGATTGCAAGTGAGATGGAGCAGCAGTCAGCCAGCTTAGCATGGAAGCCCTGAGAATCCAGGGTCCCTGGGACTTAAGTCCCAGGGGACTTTTTGGACTAGAAATTGAGACTGTGCTTTAAGGATACCAAGCTAACTTGTGAACCTAATCTGCTTCCCCTCGCCTCAACTGCTCACAAAGATGGTCATACCCTTGATCATGCTTCCATCCACAAATGTACCACCTCCACGTCAAGAACTCTGAAATCCCCTTATCTAACCTTAATATGTTGACTTTTCACTTCTCTTTCTGCCTTCCCTTACAAATCCCTACTCGCCACCCCTTTCAATCCCTTGACTTTCAATCCCTTGACCCATCAATTCTTGTCTAGGCCACTCTCAGTTCTCTCCCTTACACTAACTACTCTTCCCTTTCCCCCATTTTGACCCCTTGGTGAACAAATTTAGCTCTTTACTATCCTCTCTGGAATTCCTAGCTCCCTTATTATGATCACCAATTATGCCCAGTCAAACCTCAGCTTTGGGTCCACCCACACATGCAACTAAACAAAGATGGAGAAAGTCACACAACCATTCTGACTGGGCCCACTACAAATTTACCTTATACAATCTCAACTGGGCTCTCACTGCTTCTAGGCAATCCTATTATACCTCTCACCATTCTACTCTCCCCCTCCCTCCACTCTCTCAGCTGAGAACCTTGCCCAATATTTTACAGAAAAATTCAAATAATTCAACTGTGAATTCCCTCTTCTCCTCTCTTTCTCATCTCCCATCACTCAAATTCCTTGTGCTCTATATCTTGATGAAATGGTCTTATTCCCTACCAAGGATAATCCCTTTACTTGTTCAAGTGATCACATTCCATCCCATCTCCTCCAACAGATAGTCCCCTTTGTTATCCCCACTCTGTCACTTATTTTTTAAACTTGTCCTGTCTACTGGCTTCTTCCCAACCACCTACAAACTTGCTCATGTCTCTTCCATCATGGAAAAATACCTTGATCCTTCCATCCCCACTAACTATGATTCTATATCTCTTCTACTTTTTGTAGCTAAACTCACAAAGGCCATCTACAATAGTTTCTTCCACTTTCTCTTCTCTCACTCCTCTTAACCCCTTACAATCTAGCCTTTGACCCTACCATTCCACTGAAACTACTTTCTCCAAAGTTACTAATGATCTCTTAGTTACCAAATCCAATGGACTTTTGCAGTCTTCATTTTCTTTGACCTCTCTATAGCCTTTGGCACTATTGATCAGTCTTTCCTCCTTGATACTGTCTTCTCTGTAGGTTTTTGAGACACCATGCTCTCCTGGTTCTCCTCCTGCCTCTCTGACAGCATCTTCTCTTTCTCTTTTGTTAGATATTCTTTCAGAATATGCAATCTAGCAGTAGGTGTCCTACAGAGTTGTGTTCTGGGTCCTCTTCTCTTTTCCCTCTATACTACTTTGTTCTGTCCTGGGTTCTCTTCTCTTCTCCCTCTATACTACTTTGCCTGATGATCTCATCAGCTCTTATGGACTTGATTACCACCTTTATGCAGGTGATTCTCAAATCTACCTTTCCTGCCCCAACATCACTACTAACCTTTAATCTTGCATCTCCAACTCTGTTTCAGCCATCTCAAACTGGACGTCCAGTAGACATCTTAAACTCAATATGTCCAAAATGAAACTCATTATCTTTCTTCCTAAGCCCTCTCCCACTGCTACCTTCCCTATTACTATAGAGAGCAACATCATCCTCCTAGTCCCTCAGGCTCACAACGTAGGCGTCATCTTTGACTCCTCATTATTTCTCATCCCCCACCCACCCAATCCAATCTGTTGCTGAGGCCTGTCGATTTTACCTTTGCGAAATCTCTTGAATTAGTCCTCTTTCTCTCCTCTGACACTGCCACCCCTCTTGTGCATGCCTTCATCACCTCATGCCTACACTATTGTAATAACCTACTTGTGAGTCTGCCTGACTGAAGTCTCTCCTTTCTCCAATCCATCCTCCATTCAGCCACTCAAGTGATTTTCCTAAAGTGCAATTTCAATCATCTCACTCCCTTACTCAATAAACTTCAGTGATTCCCTATTGTCTCCAGGATCAAATACAAAGTTCTCTACCCCCCAGCTACCTTTCCGTACTTATACTTTATTCCTCAATACATACTCTTTGATCTAGTGACACTGGCCTCCTTGCTGTTCCACTAACATGACATTCTATCTCTCACCATCAAGCATTTTCTCTGGTTGTCCCTCACATCTAGAATTCTCTCTCTCCTCTCCTCTGCCTACTGACCACCCTGTCTTTCGTTAATTCTCAACTAAAATCCCATCTTTTATAGGAAGCCTTTCCCAACCCCTCTTAATTCTGGTGCCTTCCCTCTATTAATTATTTTCTATTTATTCTGTATATAGCATGTTTTAATATATTGGTTTGCCTGTTGTATCCATCATTAGATTGTAACATCTTAGAGGGAAGGGACTGTCTTTTGCCTCTTGTTATATCCCCAACACTTAGCATAGTGCCTGACACATAGAAAGTGACTAATAAATGTTTATTGATTAATTTGTTGATTGAAAAACAGCAAGTAGGATAATTTAGTTAGAATATAAAATGGATTAAGTAGAATAATGTGAAATCAATCTGGAAAGATAGGTTAGAATCAGATTGTGAAGGATTTCAAATGCCAAACAGAGAAAGTTATATTTTATCTTAGAGACAGTAGGGAGCCACATAGGATTCTTGAGCAAGGAAAGTGACATGATCACATGTGTATTTTAGAAAAATAAATCTGGCAGCTAGATGGTGGTGAAATTGGAGAAGGGAGAGACTGAAAGGACAGAAATCAATTAAGATGCTAGTATAATATTTTACGTGACAGATGATGAAGTAGAGGGATAGCTCTATGAGCAGCGAAGGGAATAGATATGTGATGTTGTGGAAGTGGAATAGAAAAGACTTGGCAACTCATTGGTTATATCAGATAAGAGAGATGACTCCTTGTTCACCTCACAGTAACTTACCTTACGGGGTTTCCTCTTTTTCAGAGAAGTCAACTGAGACTTGGAAAGGTTATTAACCTAAGGTCATAACTGATAATTGTTGGAGATGGTACTCAAATTTATGTCTTTTGATTTCAAGACTCAGTTAAGTTGTATTATATGTATTTTTTAATTTTAAAAAATTGTTTTTAGAGTGGTAAGGAGGTGGGACTCTTTCATAGATTATAGAATCATAGAATCTCAGAGCAGGAAGAAACCTTATAGGTCATGTAGAGGAACATCTACCTCAGCAAGAATTCCCTTCATAACAGCTCCCAAAAGTATCCATTCAGCCTTCAATTGATGACCCTCCAAGGGGGACTCACTGCCTCATGAAGTAGTCTATCCTACTTTTGGACAGCTTCACTGAGGACAATGCTAAAGCCACTTCTATCTGGTACTCAGTTTCTTCTTCTATAAAATGGATGGATGGTATAAAGATGAAAAGTATCTCAGTCCCTGGTCTCAGGGAGCTTACAACTTTCTAGAGGAGATATTACAAGACAAAAATAATAATATTTAAATAGAGCTTTATGAATAAAATTTTTTAGAAATATTAGAAATTTTTAGAAATATTTTTAATAGAGCTTTTAAAAGAAATTGGGGTTCTCAGAGATTAAGTGACTTCCTCTTATAGTCCAACATATCCCATGTAGGTAGTGAGTGTCCAAGCCAGATTTGAACCCAGGTATCCTGAATACAAAGTACATGACTTATCTGACACAAGGCAGAATATGGTGAAGACAAAGAAGAGACTGAGACAAAATGTTCTGATCTATAGGAGGAAGAGTCCACCTTCAGCAGAATGCCTGAAGGAAGAGTTGTTGGAAGAGGTAGTATCTGATTTGGGCCTTGAAGGAAGAATGAATTGTGCCAATTGGTGATAAGTAGGGAGGTTATTCCAAGCATAAGGGAAAATACATGAGAATGAAACAGTTTGGTACAATGAGAAGAAGACTCAACTTGGAATCAGAAGAGATCAGGGTTCAAATCCTGCCTCTGATACTTATATAGCTATATGACCCTACCCCTAATACAGGTTTGGTAAGTATTTGTTGACTCTGATACAGTGCTGGCAAAGATAATAGGACCTGGACTCAGGAAGATCTGGGTTCAAATTCTTCCTGTGATACTTGTTAGCTGTGTGATCTTGGGCAAGCTGGAAACTTCTCTGAGTTTACTTCCTCATCTATAAGATGAAAATAATTATACCTCTAGTTTCTCACAGGGTTGTTGTGGGAACCAAATAAGTTAATGCATGTAAAAAGCTTTGCAAGCCTTAAAACAGAGTATGTAAATGTAAACTATTATTAATTCTCAGAGGCTCACAGACCCCAGATTGGTATACAGGAATAGTAAGTAATCTAGTTGACTTGAATGCAAAGTGTTTGAAGGGGGAATGATGTGAAGTATGGTTGGAAAATAGTTGGGGCAAAGTTATAGAGGACTTTAAATGTCAGGTTAAGGAGTTAACCTTTTATTCTAGAGGAAATAAAGATTCAGACCAGGCTTAGGGTGGGGTACTGGTGACATGGTCAGAACTACGCATTGGAAATTTAATTTGGCAACTCTGTGATTGACAGATTAGAGAGAGGAGAGAAGACCGGAAGCAGGGAATCCACTTAGGAAGGCATTACAAGGTCCTGAATTGGGATAGTGGCCATGTGAGTGAAAAGAAGGTTAGGAGTATGAAAGTTACTGCATAGGTAAAATTAAGAGGATTTGGCAACTGATTAGAAATGTAGTGGGGGGTAAGGAAGAAGGAAATGTCAAGGATAACTAAGGGGACTGTAATGATAGTGATATAGTCAATAGAAATAGGGAAACTGGGAAGAGGGGTAGGTTACAAGATGGGGGAAGGCAATGACCATTCCAGTGTGGGACATTTTGTCTGTGAAATGTTGAAAGAACATCCATGTGGTTATATCCTGCAGGCAGTTAGATTTGGGTAACTGGAGTTCTGAGGCGAGACTGGGGTGAGAAATGGAGATTTGGGAGTCATAAAGCATTCACTGTGCCATGCTGGATGAGACTGATAAAAAATCCCAGACAGAGTCAGACAGAGCAAAAAGGTGATTATTGAATCCATGGGAGTAGATGAGCTCATCAAGAGAAAGCACATACAGATAGAAGAGACTAGGACCAAGGACAGAGCCTTCCTCCCCACCCCCTTCAATTTAAAAAAATCCCATTAGAATGAAAAAGCTCATCTGAGAAATTTTTCTCAGCATGAAATAAATGTTCAAAATATGTATTTGACTAGTGATGAGAATGAATCGGGCAGACACATTGAGTCTTCTTTACTATCCCCTTAGCTTTTGGAATTAAAAGCAGATCTGCTTGGGATCTTGTCAAAGAAAATATACATACATATATACATACATACAAACATACATAGATACACAAATATCCACAGGTATATATATATATATATATATATATATATATATATATATATATGTACACACATATATATATATATATATGTATGTATGTGTGTGAGTGTGTGTATGTATGTATGCATATATACATAGACACATATCTATATATATATGTTTGTGTTTTATATATATATGTATGTGTGTGTGCTTTATATGTGGATATATATGTATATATAAGTTTTATATATATAGTTTAAATGTTATATATGATTATATACATTTATATAGTATATATGATATATATATGTATTCATTGCATATATATGTACACACACACACACACACACACACACACACACACACACACACACATTGGATAACGTGCAAGGCTGCTCAGCTTTTCTGTTCCTATGAACCTTCCCCTAAACAACAAGAGTCAAAAGTGGGCAGTGTGGCCACAGGTCAGATGACCAAAGCTTCCATTTGGCTGGGTAAGCATCTGGATATTGCCATGGCCAGCTCACACATTTTCAGACAAGAATGTCTAGAAAGCCAAAGTTTGACCTCTGAGGACGGCTGAGCTGACTTTGCTCAGACAGTGAGTGCCATCATAGTGTAATCGGAGCTCCAGAGGACAAGGCTTGGTCCAGAACTGCTATGCCAGCAATATGAGCCTCTAGCAGGCAAGTCCCAGGGTGAGGAAGAATGATAGCTTGACACTCTCTCTCTCTCTCTCTCTCCCCCTTTCTCTCTCTCTCTCTCTCTCTCTCTCTCTCTCTCTCTCTCTCTCTCTCTCCCCCTTTCTCTCTCTCTCTCTCTCTCTCTCTCTCTCTCTCTCTCTCTCTCTCTCTCTCTCTCTGTGTGTGTGTGTGTGTGTGTGTGTGTGTGGCTTTGTCTCTGGCTTTCTCTTTCTATCTCCTTTCCTCTTTCTTTGTTTTTATGTCTCTCTCCATTTCTCTTTCTCTGAACCTTTCTGTCCCTATCTTCCTCTCCCCTTCCTCTTCTATTTCCTCTTGCCATCTTTCTATTTTTAATTCCCAAATCCACTATGTTTCCTGTCTATTCTCAGGCTTACACTAACCCTCAGCAGAGAAAGAAATGACTTTATTACATTGTCATTTGGGGGAAGGTGGGACTTTCTAGAGAATCACAATCTTTTGAGTTAAGAAGGAGTTTAGGAATCCCCTAATCTAGCTCTCTTGTTTTTTTGTCTGTTTAGGAATGAAGAAAATGAAGACACAAAAGGTTAAATGACTTAGCCAAGGTCACTTAGTCTGAAGCAGAGCTGAATTAAACAAAGACTTTCCACCTCCAGATGCAATGCATTGCCCCTACATGAACTGGAACACAGTACTTGATGCAGCAGGTGCTAAATAAATTCTTGATAATGATTGCTTGATTGGGAATCTATGATAAAGTCATAGTTTATTCACCTTTCTCATCTTTCCTTTGTCCATTCTGGCTAATCCACTACATACTGAAGTCAGCATTGCTGAAACCTCTGGGGTTAATTAGGACCCTGGGAATGTACAGGGCCATGAGTATATTTGAATTCTACGTATATGTTATTTACTAGCTAACCCAAGGAAGGCTCAAAAAGGCCATGAGGGGCTAACTGAAGCAGTACCAGCTGAATTATTCATGGGCACCAAAGGGCTACCATGTTCTTTCTATTGTTAACATCTATGGCTTTTATGCATTTTCCCCATTCTAATTTCTTCGGCTCAGAATTGCCTTTCATAGATCACTATGTAATAGGAAAAGCACTGAATCTGTAGTTATAATACATGATTTTTGAATCCTGGATCTGTCATTGTTTACCTATGTAAAGCAACCTCTCTGGGCCTCAGTTTCTTCATTTATTTAAAAAAAGGGCTTTCCAATATAATGCTTAACCTGTTAGTGTCTCAGTCAGGGTGAAGAGGGAGGAAAAGAGACCAATACAAAGAGGAAGGGTAATTGAACCTTCTTTCCAATACTATTCATTGATTACTGTGATCTTCCATTAAAGTCCCCCCTCAGTATGAACATGGAGGTAAGTTTGGTTTGAAGGCTGTGTGAGAAGAGAGGAAGTTCTCAAAACTCTCGCAGGCCCTATAAGGACCTAATCAAAGAATCATACAAAATCCTAGAGTCAGAAGCTACCTCTGAGGCAATCTAGAGCAGGGGTGGGGAACCCTCAGCCTTGAGGCCACATGTAACCCTCCAGGTCCTCAAGTGTGGCCCTTTGCCTTGGATTCAGCCAAAGGGCCACACTTGAGGACCTAGATGGCCACATGTGGCCTTGAGGCCACAGGTACCCCACCCCTGCTCTAGATCATTCAGAACAGCAATTCACCAAATATTTATTGAGCTCTTACGATGTGCCATGTACTATATGAGGAATAAGGGATACAAAGAGAGGCACATAATTTTTGTCTTCAATATATTACATTAGACTATACAGAAGTGTACTTGAAACATGCACAAATAATGCAGATAAGGCCATTTAAAGAGAGAAAAAGTACTAACAACAAGTCTATCAAGGAAGGCCTCATGTAGGAGGTGGCACCTGAGTCAAGCTTTGAAAGAAGCCAGGATTCTTAGAGGCAGAGATGAGGAAGTGCATTTCAGGCATTGAGGGGTAGGGACTGGGGAGGACTTGTGTGAGTGTATGAAGACAGGAGATGGAGTGTCAATTCTGGGGTGAAACATAGTTGTCCTGTTTGGCTGCAATAGTATGCAAGTAAACCTGGAAAAGTAGGTAGGAGTGAGATTATGGAGGACCCTAAAAGTAAGGCTAACAATTTTGTGTTTTATCCTAGAGGCAATGGGGATCTATTGAAGGTTTTTGATCAGGGGAGTGACGTGGTTAGACATGTGCCTAAGAAAGAACATTTTGGCAGTTGTATGAAGGAAAGATCGGAAAGGAAAGAAAAGGAAGCAGCCAATTAGGGTTTAACATACAGTAAACTAGGCAAGAGCTGATAAGAGACCTAGACAATAATAATAGCTATGTAAGTAGAGAGAAAAGAACATATTTGAGAGATGTTATAGAAGTAAAATAGATAAGATTTGACAACTGATTGCATTTTGGTAGTGAGAGAGAGGGAAGAGGCAAGGATGATCCCAAGATTCTAAGAATATGATGCCCGCAATAGAAATAGAGGAGTTCAGAGAAAGAACGGGTTGGAGGAGCGGATATATAAAATAATAGAGTTCCATTTTAAACACATTGAGGTTGAGATGCCTGTGGGACATACATGAAGAGATGTCCAATAGGCCATTAATTATTGGTGACCAGAGGTCTGGAGAAAGATTAGGGCTGGGTGGATAGATCTGGGAGACATCTGTGCTAGCTTAATGTAATCGAGCCCATGAGAGCGCATGAGATCACCATGGGAGGAAGTATAGAGAGAGAAGAGGAAAAGACATAGGGTAGAGCCCTGGGAACTATCATTGCTCAGCGTAAAGGGGATAAAGGGATGAATGATGACTTAGTAAGTATGATTGAGAGTGGTCAGGCAAAAAGGAGTGAAAGCCAAGAAATGAAAGTATCCAACAGGAGGGGCATGGTCAGCAGGCATCAAAAGGTTCAGAGAAGGGAGTAGGCTTGAGTATTCTTGTAGAAAAAAGTCAATACATAGAGTGGAACAGAAAATCAGAGAGAGGGAAGGAGGTAATAATTCATGGGGCAAGCTCCTAGGATGGGATGGGATAAAAATAAAAGGGTTGTCCTTGGCAGAGAGAAGGGCTACCTCTTCATCACAGACAAGACAGAAAGAGAAGATGGGAAAAATGTAGAGAGTTTTCAAGTAAGGAGAAGGGGAGATGAGGGAGCTTAAGACATGATATCTTTCCTCAATAAAGTAGAAGTGAAGATATTTGCTGAGAGAGAAGGTGGTGGGAGCTTGAAGAAAGAATGTTTGGAGCAGCTGCTGGAGAAATAAAGTAGAAAATCTATGAAGTTAAAAAAAATTTTAGTGTATAGCAATAAGTGCTTAATTAAGATTAAACAGAATTTGTAGCAGACCCAATCAAAACAGTTGTGTGACTTCTTCAGCAGCTTGAGAGTAGGAGAGGAGAAGGCAAATTGTGGGTGTTGTCTAGGACTGATGATTAAAGGGTCTGAATGGTGTTGGGAGGGTGGTATAATGAAATTAAGGGTGAACTACACCTTAATTTACCATAACTAAATTAGTTAACTATAAGGTAAAAGTTGTAAAGAGAGGATGTGGGTGGCAGGGAGGGAACAAGCATTTATTAAACATTTCGGTGTACCGGACATTATGTTAAGTGCTTTACAAATATTATCTGTTTTGATCCTTACAACAACTATGAGAGGCAGGTATAATAATTATTCCCAATCTGCAAACAAGGAAACTGAGGCAGACAACAGTGTTAAGGAACTTGCCCAGGGACACACAACTAGTAAGTTTCTGATGTTGGATTTGAACTCAGGCCTTCTTAACTCCAGGCCCAGGACTCGATCCACTGCTGCCTAAAGGTTGGCTGATGGATTGGGAGAACTTGAAAGGATGGAAGGACTGGAAGTTGTGGTAGGGACAAAGAACAGATTTAGGAAGAAGCAGAAAGAGAGATGGAAAGGCAGGAGATAATTGTTGGAAAAGTGAATTTCAGAATTCAAGGTCATAGAGTTAACATGGTTATGATTTAAGGTGAGATATAAGTTATGGCCATCCCTGTGAGTTGCTGATATTGACTAAACCTATAAATCATGGGAATCAAGATCAGGTTGTTAGGATGTTTGAAAGGAGATCAACACACACACAAACACACACACACACACACACACACTCACATATATCAAGTGCCCAAGCATGAAGATAGAGGTTGTGTTGAAAACTAAGACTATCAGCCTTGAGGGTCTGGAGAGCAGAGCAGTAATATCATGCGTTATACGTATGATTTAAGTAAATAGAGTGAACATCAAAGATAGAGAAGTTTCTGAGTGGAATTGGTTGGGACTTTTACTTTCCAAGGTTCTATAGTGAAGGTTATTGGTATTGATGTAGGTGTTCCCTTCTCCAGACTGTGGAGTTGGTGGGTATCAGTGTCAGGAATCTCAGTCCAAAGTTCTAGGTCCTCAGGGATTGTATTGAATCCATAGTACCAGAATCTCAGGATGACAGGGTATGAAGTCCATCCTGAAGCTATCCTACACACGGAACATGCACTTGGCTCTGTGTCATGGCTTGTGTCCTAGACTCTATCCCTTTTGGCATTAGGTCTTGTATTTAAGGTCTGGTCAGGGTTGCCCAAGCCTTTGCCTGAGGTGCAAGCCTTTCCAGATATAGCGATGGGCTAAACACCAATATAATATACAGTTCAGAGAAATTAATTAACAAAGGGTTGGCCACTCTGCAATGGCATTGTTTTGGATAAAGAAACACATGGAACCATCTACTAAGGCATGGAATACTTTGTCCTGAATTATTAAAGGGAGGGACAAAATTACTGGTTTTTGAAGTTTTTGGGTACTATTATATAACCACAGAAATATGTATTTATAGAATCACCTATGACTTTCAACAATCCACTGACTTCTCTGGCCTTCAATCTGCTTAAATTTAAAATAATCAGGTTGGACTAGAGCAGGGGTGCTTAATCTTTTTGTGTGTGTTATGGACCCCCTTTAACAATCTGATGAAGCCTATGGACCCCTTTATAGAATAATGTTTTTAAAGGTATAAAATAAAAAATGTAGAAATATAAATGAAATGCAGCTATCAAACAGAGCAAAAATGCAGTTATCAAAACAATAAAGAAAGTTCACAGATTTCAGGTTCATAACTATTGGGTCATATCTTTTCTATAATATTCAATGATTCTTTGTAAAAATATCACCAATTAGTAGAGTATATGCATTTATGCTGCTCTCAAATTTTAAAAAAATAATAGTAACTCACATTTCTACTTGAGCTTTAAGATTTAAAATATGCCTTTTTGCTCACCCTAAACAAAGTCCTACTTTTATGCCTCTTCATGGGATACTGGAGAGGAACCTCTCCTCAGAGGCCTTGACAGCTGAGTGTAAGCTCCAGCAAGTTCTACCATGTTGTAAAGACTTTGAGTATGAAGGAGGAACAAAGGCTGGATCACCTTCAGGGAACTGCAGAGCTCTGTCAATGACCCCAAACTTCTTCCAGAAAGGAAGACTCACTTTTGGGGAGGCTGCTCGGGACAGTGACTTGGGAATCAGAGGATCTGAGCTCATATCCTTCTCCTGACCCTCACCATCCATCTGAGTATGTCACATTGGGATTCCTGACCTGTAACATGTAGGTATTATGCTAAATGACTTCTGATGTCCCGTCTAGCTCTAAATATGTGAGGCTGTGAACCTTTTAACATCGATATTCTGCTGTGTTTTGTTTTTTTTTTGTCTGATCGCAAGACATGGAACAGCATAGTCTGTAAAGAATGGAAAATGAATATCACACAGAGGGAAATGGAGAGGCACATGGTGAGTGAGTAAACTGCAGCACATTATCAATGTGGAACTTTGAAGGGCAGGGGTATAAGATGTTATCAGGGAAATGTGTGGTAGAACTAGAAGACAGACTGGTCACGTGGCAAGGTCAAGGTCAAGGACAATCAAGGTCAAGGTAACTGAGGCTCTCCGAAGTTAAATGGAATTGGAAGATACCTCAGACATCAACTAAACTAACCCATTCATGTTACAGATGGGGAAACTGAAGCCCAGAAAGACCAAGTAGTTAGGATAATAGATTTAGAGCTGGAAAGGTGCTTAAAGGGCATCCAGCCTAACATCCTTCATTTCAGAGATGAGGCCCAGTGAGGTTGAGAAATCGATCTAAGATCATATAATTAATAAGGGACAAAAATAGGATTCGAGTCCAGATCCTCTGACTCCAAAGCCAGGGCTCCTTGTACTATACCATGTTGCCTCTTAAGTGATTTGTTAACGGTCACACAGTTAATGGCAAAGGAAGGGCTCAAACCTAGATCTCCTGATTCTTTATTCAGACGTTACCATACCTTGTTGAAGTCATCCTAGAGTCACTGTTCTGTTGGGCCTCCTCTTCCTCCTTGTTGTTGTTGTTCATGTCTGCCTCTTCATGACCCCACTTGGGGGTTTCTCATCAAAGACACTGGAGCGGTTTGCCATTTCCTTCTGTAGCTCATTTCACAGATGAGAAACTGAGGCAATAAGGGTTAAATGACTAGCCCAGGGTTACAGAGCTAGTAAGTGTCTGAGACTGGATTTGAACTCAGGTCCTCTGACTCCAGGGGCCAGTGCTCTACCTACTATGTCATCCAACTGCCCTAAAATATATACAATTGATTATAGTCTTGAGCAATTACATATACTCTAGCAGCCCTGACACTACAGTAGATAGAATACTGGGTAGCTAGGTGGTACAGCAGCAGGAGCAGTGGGTCTGGAGTCCAGAGGATGAGTTCAGATCCAGCCTCTGATGCTTCCAAGTCGTTTGACCTTGGGTAAGTCACTTAACCTTTGTCTGCTTCAGTTTTTTCTATAAAATGTGGATAACAGTAATACTCTCAGGGTTTTGTGGGGATCATATGAAGTAAAAGTGCCTAGCACATAGTAAGTGCTTAATAAATGTGCATTTACTTCCCTTCTCCTATTAAGACAAAAAAATGGTTCATTCCTTGCTTATTGCCTTTTTTTTAAAATGTGAAAATAGCTGATCAAGGCATCTAAATACCATGGTGATTGTCTCTATAGAAATAAATAGATTATACTCTGTACACCCACATATGTCAGTGGGAGTCTTGAATGTAGCTGAGACAATAGAAAAGAGGCACAATTTTCCTTGTTTTGGTAACGAAGGATGCATTTTCCAAAATGAACCTTCTTTTTTTTCCTTTTTCCCATTCAATGTTGTGCAATTTTCTTTAAACTGGGTTAATTTCCCAGGAGTCAGATTAAAAGGGCAAGTAGCAGAGAGGTTGTTATCAGGAGATAACAGAAGAGAAATGCTAAATTCAATTCAACCAAGAAATATTTAGTTTCTGTGCTAGAAGCTGGAATATAAAGATGAAAAACTAAATTGAGTTCAGAAGTTGGTAAACATGTACTAAGTCCCTACTATGTGCAAGGCACTGTTCTAGCCCTGGGGACACAAGGGTTGAAAAGTCCTTGTCCCCAAGGAGCTTCCAGTTCAGTAGGAAAGGGATAAGAAATCTATACAAATAAGAATATTATAAGTGTATAAGAGAGATTAAACAAGAGAGGCCTGAGAGGTTCGAAAAAGGCAGGCTCACGTGTAGCTGTAGGGATCAGGGTTGGGGGTGGGCTTGGAAAGAAGGGAGGTGTCAGTAGGTGGAGATGGAGTGGTGCAGTACATTCCAGACATGAGGGTGGGGGCTTTGAATAAGAGGGATATTGTGCACGAAGGTTTAGGTGCAGTAGATAACAACACAAGATCAAAGAAAAGTACACAGTCCAGCTTGGCTATATGTACAAAGTGGGGGAGAAGTACCATGAATAAATTTGCAAAGGAAGGTTGGAGTCAGATTATGGAAGACCCTGAATGCCATGCTAAAGATGTTGGACTTTAGAAAGACATGGTGTAAAAGGTAATAATATAGCCTAGCTCTTTCTCATGACTATACCAAAAAAAAAAAAAAAGATTGAGGAAGAGCATCAAACTAAGCAGTCACTCGGAAATCCAAGGTAAAACCGTGGTGGGTCATTTTTCCAGCCTAGGTCAGGAGAGGGAACCATTTAAAGTCCTTTCTGTATTGGGACTGCAGTCCAGCGAAGAAGTCCCAGGTAGAACCTTTCAGCACAGGGATTGGGCTGAAGGCTATGGTGTGTACCAGGGCAAGGAGCAGTGTAACCACAGTGATGATGGGGCCTGAAGTTGTAGCCTGGGTGGGGGACAGAAACAGAACTCTGACCCAGTAGTGGGATTGTGAATCCAACATGGACTGAGGATGGGACCTATAGCTGTGGACCAGAGAAAGGAATCAGAGGGGATAGAACCTGAGGAGACCGTGTACTGAGTGGGGAACAGGAACAGTGATGGAACCCTGTTACTCTGGACCTGCAGAACCTTCTAGCAAGCTAATGGGGCCCAGGGACAGCAGCAGATTTTCACTCCAAGTCTGTATTTGTGTCATCTAGACCCAAACCAGAGAGTCAAGATGAAAAAGGGAAGAAAGTGTAACCAATATTGGAGCAATGGCCTGGGGTAAAAAACTAAGGGGTAGAAGGATAGAGGTTTGTGGTGAGGATGAACAGGTTTGGGGGTTGCAAGGCAGGTGGAAAGGTGGAATGGCCACAGATTAGAACCAAATATAGAAGTTTCAGAGTTCACAAACAAGGGTGTGTACATTTGTGAGTGATGGAAAAATCAAGGTTTTGACTGTCTCCATGTAGCTGAGGTGGAGTGGAAAAGGTCTTTGGAAATGAGTAAGTTGAAGATCCAGAGGTTAGGGTGTTTGGAGTATGAATAAGCGCATCGACATCCTCTACTATGAGGGCAACCATTGGGAAGGTTGGAAAGTCTATGAGGCAGGCATTGAACTCATTTCAAAAGAAAGGAGAGTGTCCTGGAATTCTGTAGACGACAGACACCAGAATCTTGACTGGGGAATAAACATGGGTTTCTCCAAGGAGGAGAGGTTACTGAGTGATGGTGGTAGAGAGGAAGCCTGCAAGTGACAATGGCAAGTAAGGAGTACTATAATTTCCCAACCAGGGGTATGAGTACAGGTGCAGCCAGTGTTGGAAGGGGTGGCCAGGGAGGCTGTGGCATCAGGAGGGAGCCAGGTCCCAGTGACTATGAGAAGATGAATGGAGCAAGAAAGAAAGTTTAAGATGAAAGCTAGTTTGTTAGTTGTAGAGGACGCCTTCCAGAGATCACAATGGAAAGGCCAAGTAGCTTTGAAGTAGAATATTGATGTGGTTGAGTTGAGGAGGCTGGGAATAAAGACGCTATTGAAGGGTCAGAATCACTGGGAGGGGGAGGGAATGCCAGGCATATTCATAACAGAGTGTGTTAGTCATTGAAGAATGGGGTCAGGCAGGTTGGGGCTATCCATAGGGGTTCGTACTGGGGGTGGAGTTATCCCAGGGCTTCAGGCAGCAGTGTATACCTGGGAAGAGGGGAGAAGGAGAAGGATCCTGGTATATGTTGTGGAATTTTCTCTGGGTGGCTGGAGAGGGTGCCTGGAGCAAGATGGAATGGCTGCTCAGGGAGGCCAGGAAGGGGGACTGAGCATCACTTGAACCTCATTTTCATCTAAACCAGTCCAATTCAAAACCGCTAAAAAATGATTTGGGACTTCGCATTTTAACTAATGAGGAGCCACTCAGCAGGGAAGGGGTGTGATTAGAACTGGGCATTATTAGAAAAATTACTCTGGCAGGCCACGTGAAGGACGGATTAGAAAGGGGAGAGGCTGAAGGCAGGGAGGCTACCTGCGAGGCCATTATGAATCTATTCATGACATGATGAGGGCTTAAAGGAAAATGATATCAAAGGAAGTGTAAAGAAGAAAGATAGGAGTGGGAAGTAAATTAGATTTATTCTGAAGAAGGTAACCTGCTGTGGGGAATAGTCAAAGCCTATTGGTATTTTGACATAGAGTAGAGGGAAAGGCTTGGACTAGAAGACCAGGGTTCGAATCCTGGGGATCACCACCGATGAATGAGTGTCCTAGAAGGTCACTCAGATTCCTCACTATGAGCACTTCCAGCTAAAAGATTCTAGGATTCTATGTTAGAACTTGAAGGATATTAAACCTAGTGAAAATTAGCCCTCATTGCCACACTAATGATAGCACAGGGTTAAACTTATGTTGTTGCTGTCAGGAAGAATTATTTCCCTGCTTTCTGAATTAAACACAACTTTTTAAAAAAATCCTGCATCAAAGATATAGAATGAATAGGCTTGATGGCCTTATTTATCTAAAATAGAATCCTTTTAAAGGGAACCACCATAAGGTGGTTTTAGCAGTGTCTTCATGATTGAGGAAAAATCTAAGAGATAAGAGGCCAGATGGCTTCAATAAGTCAGTAGTGAACAGGATGCTAGCTGGCTCAGTTGAGGCCAGACAGCTGGACCACCTGGCTCAACAGCTCAGTTCTTGGGCAAACTGTGGAGGGGTGACTCTGGCCTGGCCTGAGGACATGAGACAGAGCCCTTAGTGTGGGCATCTCCAGCCTTTGTTGGCAACGGGCTTGATGGGCCTCGCCTTGCTCCAGAGACTGTTTGCCTAATGAAGGATCCCCAGCAGACTGAAAAGCATTTGATGTGGTTTTAACTGAAAGAGCACTTTGTCTGGATCTTTCCTTCACTTCCATAATGATCCGTTTTGCATTTGGACCTATTTGGAGTACTATCCTCAGATTGTAGGATGGAAGACTCATAGAACTAAATCTACAAGGGAATTTGGAGGTCTCTGGCATTCCACACCCCGCCTCCCCCCCTCATTTTATAGATGAGCCAGTGAAGCCTAGAGAGGTGCAGAGAGCTGTCCAAGGTCACACAAGTGGTAATCATCAGAGGCAGAATCAGAACCCAGCTCCTTGGACTCCAGAGCTAGTGTTCTTTCCATTGTACCACATTATTTTTCGTCTTTTGACTTCCTGGGCTCAGCACAGTGATTTGTCCATTGCAGACCTTTAATGAATGTTTGGTGAACCAACACACTGTCTAGTCCCTAGCCCCTAGCACAGTGCCTGGCACTTAGGCACTTAGCGAATGCTTGTTAACTACAGTTGTCCCTTCCACATCAGAGGGGTGGGAGGATGGGAGGTGTTAGGGGCATCCCAGCCATCTAGAAAATCTGAGTAAAATTTTTGGCCCTCTTTTCATACCAGAGAAGAAGTCTGAATTTTTTTTTTCCTCAATGGGTGTTTACAGGACCTTATTTTAAAATTTGGGTTGATATTACACAATACTATATATATATATTATATATATATATATATATATTTCCTAGCCCCCACAAATGCTTTAACTATAGGTGTAACTCTGCCTGTACTGACTATACAGGAGAGATATTTAATGATGTCATTTTTAAAAATTTAAGCTCAATTTTTTTCAATTAAAAAGCATTTATTTTATTTCCCTCCCACTTCTGCCCTGATCCCCAACACTGAAAAATAAAAGGAAAACAAAATACTTGTAACAAACAAGCAAAACAAATTCCTGTATTGGCCATGTCTAAAAATGCATCTCATTTTGCATGTTGAGTCCATCACCTCTCTCTCTGTCAGGTTTAGTCCTCTGGAATCACGGTCAAAATTCTTTAGTCTTTCAAGTTGCTCATTATTACAATGTTGCTGTTATTTCATAAATTGTTCTCTTGGTTCTGTTCACTTCACCCTGAATCAATTAATATAAATCTTTCCAAATTTCTCTGAATCTGTCCCTTTTGTCATCTTCTTACATTCATAATCCATTCAGCAATGCCCTAATTGATGGGTACACTTTTAGTTTCCAGTACTTTGCCACCATAAAAAGAGCTGCTGTATTTTTGTATATATGTGCTCATGTGTAATACCAATTTAGATTTGAAGATCTTTCTCACCCATTAATAGGCCATGTGACCTGCTTACATCACAGGAAACCTAAGTCACATGTGGTAGGAGGAGCTTCCTGACAGGAAAAGGAAGTTGTATCACAGGAAATGGGGGGGGGAGAGAGAGAGAGAGAGAGAGAGCAGTTATGGCAGCTAAGGGCTGCTAATGGCTGCCCTCATGATGGTTAGAACTGAACAGGCTGACTTAGCTGTACTGTGAGTTTGTTTTGAGGAAAGCCCCAGCACGGAGTAGGAGAGGTTTGGGGATGGCGAGGCTCCATGTTGTGATATAGTGTTTTGGGTTCCTTGCTGTTATGATGAAGTGGGCTGACTGGCTGTGGGGGCTGAACATTTGGTTATGGGATATGGTTCTCTGGTGTCTGAATAAATGGTTTACTTATTCTACCTTCTATGTGGAGAGTCTTGTATATTTTGTGATACAGAACCACATAGGCATTTTGACAATTATCATCTACATTGTTATTATTGTCTTACTGATACACCATGTTAGGTAAAATTATGGAGTAGGAAAGGGTTTTTTTTTGGTGCCTCCTCCTTCTGTACTTTGTTCTGCCCCTGCCCCACCTTAATAGTGAAACTGGATCTAAGGAAGAGGCATCTTTTCTGATTATCTGTTGTGCCAGGTCAAAATATTCTAATTTTGAGGTAATTTGAAGCTTTCCTATATATCTTTTTGGTTTTCTTGTTAGTATCTTCCTTAGAAAGGCAAAGATAAAGTTTGATATCCAGTAAGAGTTGGGCTTGATGTGTTTGGGGAAAAAGAACATCTTGGGGGAAAGGACTGTATTGTTCTTGTCTTTGTATCTCAGCATGTAGCACAGTATTTGCACATAGTAGGGATTAGGAAATGTTTGTTGAATTAATGATAATACTATTCATGGAGAATCAACAAATTGACAGCTCATCAATCAGGAAGCTTCCTGACTGAACGAGGGTAACCCAGGATTGGTTTAATGGTCCAATGAGTTTATGTTCCAGAAAACCCAGATAGTGTTGATTTGAATGTGTCCTGAAAGGGTGACATGTAGGTTGGGGTCATGCTAAGAGAAGAAGGAGGAGGAGGAGAAAGAGGGGGAGAAGAGGGAGGAGAAGGAGAAGGAGGGGTTGGGGCCATGCTAGGAGGAGGAGGAGGAAGAGGAAGAGCTATGATTCTCAGCTAAGGGAGATTCAGGATAGCCAAGCTAAGCCTGGGGAAAATTTAGTTTAGGATTGCTGAGGAGGCTTAGAATTACCTAGACTTGGTGTATTTTCTCTAAATTAACAATAGACAGGCAGCATAGCAAATTGACTAGAGAACCAGTTTTGTAATCAAGGAAACGTGGATTTAAGACCACCTCTGACACACATTGGCCAGGTGACCCTGGGCAAGTCACTTAACCTCTTAGTGTCCTGAGTGCCTCTCGAGACCATATGCTAAATTGCTTTGGTTTCCTGACCAGGAGTTCTAAGTTGCTCTGTGACCTTCCATAAGTTAGATTAGATCTCTGAGCCTCGGTTTTCTCATAAGTAAAATTGGAATCATAATACTTACACTTCTTACCTCCCAGGGTTGTTGTTAAGAAAGTGCTTTGTTAAATCTTAAAATATGATAAAAACATAAACAATTATTAATTACCTCCCCCAGACACTTCAGCTTTTATACTTGTAAAGAAGTGATAATTAGACATGCAGGGACATGGAGGTCACGCCTCTTCTCTCCCCACTACCCCTTTCCACTCCTGCAACCTCTACTAAATCAGCTCTGTCACTTTCCCTGAAAAGTGTGTGTCAGTCTGCTCCCCTAAAGTTCTCATCAGTCCCTCCTGGTCACTGATCCCCTACTGAGGAGAGGAGCTATCTTTGGTTTTATATTTGTATCTGCTATGTTTAGTACACAGCAAGTGCTTAATAAATGTTTTTTTTTTAAAATTCATTCATGTTTTCTAGTTGCATTGTATACCGTAGTCAGCAAAGGCCTAGAGAACATGTGTGGTTTAAGAAGGTTTCAGAGAATGTTGGTTTGCTTCCCTCACCCACTCCCGCCCTCAGCACCCACACATTGTCCCTGACCTTCCCAGCCATCAACACCAAGCTTGACGGTAAGGTCTTCCTAAAATAGACTGGGCTGCATCTCCAATAGAACAAGTGTTCTAATGCTCTCCCCCAATCAACCTCTGGCATGTTTAAGAGCCCCCCAATAACAAATTCCTATCTACCCTTCCTCCTTCCCCCACTAACCCAATAGATTTTATTTCTTAGGGAAGAGACGAGAAGACTTTGAGGGAGGTCTTGCTGAGATTTAGACTGAGGCTAAAGCAGGCCTATGAGCCCCACAGTACTCTTTAAACTTGGTCTAGCTGCTCAGGCTGGTAGGTTGGGTAGAGCCCACCTTTCTTGGCTCCACTCATGTCACTTTACTCTGGTGAGGCCTAAAGGTCTCAATTCCAAATTGACCTCCCTCAAAGTCTTCCCATCTCTTCCTTTAGAAATAAAATCTATTGGGTTAGAGGGGAAAAGGCAAGTAGGAATTTATTATTTTGGGGGGCTCTTAAACATGCCTGAGGTAGATTGGGGGAGAGTGTTAGAACACTTCTTCTATCAGAGATGCAGCCCAATCTGTTTTAGGAAGGCCTTACCATCAAATACTTGCCTGGACCAGAAGGCTGACCTCCTACCACTGAAATACAGGCAAAATGCCTAGTGTCCTTAGCTGTCTTCTGATGGGTCAGTGTGCCAAAGGAGACACTCCTATATCAGGTATGGTTTCTGGGAATCCCAAGTGATGCTATTACATTATTCCCATCCTCAGGAGACCCACCTGTGTAGTCTGTCTTTGAAAGCATTCAAGTCTCCCACATGACCCTGGAAAGTCTATTAACAGTACCAGGTGCTGTTTTAACTTCTCCTTAAATCTTCCCTCTATGGGCATAATGTTAGTCTAGGTCACGCATTTTAGGTGGCCATAGAATCATGTATTCTGAAAGAAACCATCTAAAGCATAGTATTCATCAGAAGCAATATCTGAACTCGGATTGTCCCCCCTTCAAAACCATGCTCCTTCCCCTGACCACATGGAAGTGTTGCTTATCCACTCATTTTGTTTTGGGCAGGGATTGGTGAGGAGGGGTAATGTTTACTTGGAAATTATTGTGGTCCAAAAATAAAAATGCATTAACATTTTAAAAAACAGTTAAAGGAATCATTCTTCCCAGTAAATTATATTCCCATGTACCCATAATGGGAGTGCAATGCTGTTCACCTATGAGAGGCTTAACACTTTTAATGCTGAGTAAGTTCTGTGTTCTCTATAGCTACTGGGGAGTCAGCAGCTTTCTGTCCCCTGCTCTGATTCTCTCTACCAACAATGCCAACTCATCAAGTGGTATGTGGATTTGTGGGACTACTCCATCTAAATTAGATCTGAGTCCTGATGCACTGGCTAATTCTGCCTCCTTTTGAAACGGCTGCATGTCAATTAACACTGGCCATGTGACATTGGTACAGTGGTGTTGACTTTGTAGAGAACCAGACATACTTACTTAGATATTGAATATAGCTCCTTTTTACCATGGGGATGGCAACAATAAGCAAATGATATTTCTTAATAATCAGAGAACAGGATGCGTAACAAAATAATAAGGGATCCACCAAATGTCCATAAGCCTATTGCTATCCTGATATCTGGAAGTGCCACCTAGAAAATAGGATTGATCAAGACCCAAGAGTTCTAGGTGTAACAGCAGATTAGGCAAGAATGGTTCAACCCTAATGAGTATACACAACATGCTCAGCCTGATGCAATCCCCACATGAACACGTGCAGGTATGACTGTTTCTGGTTTGCTAGCCACATGGCTAAGAAATAGGCTTTTTATTGACTGCTGAGCCAGAACTGAATGTGTATTTAAAACATAATAACTGGTCAGAGAGAGAGAGTGTGTGTGAATGAGTGAGTGTGTATGTGTGTGTTTGTGTGTGAGTGTGTCTATGTATTTCTTTCCTACCTAGTTGTGTGAAAATGAGGAAACATAAACTAATGTAAGCCTCTGGGTAGAAGGGGATGGGTGTGGGGAACAGCCAGAGACAGAGACTGATAGAGACAGAGAAGAGAGACAGCTGGCACCAAATACATCCTTTCCCCGCCAGGGTCAATATGAACCTACAACTATATAACCTTGCTCTGTTGTGTCTGTATTTTCCTGCTTTAGGAATATTGGAAATGGAACAGACTAGGCTGTGATCTTGTGAGCTTTGAAAGATCAGAAGAACAAGCTGTTATAGGTCCATGATTAAAGTCCATGACAGTGTTTTCAAACATCCAAGCTCAGTGAAGAACAGACCCCAGAGGGGAGATATAATTAGCTAGCCTTGCTCTGGGTAGGTTATCGACTTGTCAAAGTGAGTAGGAGTTGGGATAAGGACCCCTAATCTTTATAAAGACTATCTAGGCAAAATACAGTTTGATTTCTTCCTTGGACAGGCAAAGAAACAGAACAACGTCATTTCTGCAGTATGTTTGACTCGTACGACTTGTAGGATCAATCACAAGGTGCAGAAACAGAAGTTTTGAGTCAAAATTTTAGATCAGACCAGGATACAGAATTCAGGATTTGATATGAACTCAAATTCCCGACAGTAGTTCTTTCCCCAGACTTAATCATCTTGCTTGCTTGCTGGAAAGGTCTTTGACCACTTCTGACCCATTGAATGCATTCAACAATGGCCAGTCCCAGCAAAAAATCCCACTGCTGTAGCTGGTCCCTTTATCTTTTATCCATCCTTAAGCACATTCCCTCTTTCTTCCTTCTTTTTTTACCACCACCCAAATCCCACCAACTTAGAGCAACAGGATGGGGGAGGCAGGCATAATGAGAGGAGGTTCTACTCTCTAATGTAGACTGAAGTCTGCCCACAGTTTTAAAATCACCAAACCTATGACTATTAGCTAATTTCTGGGTATTTTCCGTACATTTTGGGTAGACTCTGAATATCACTGTACGTGATACAAACCCACTTATGCTCACCTAATTATGCTTGCATATTGACTTTGGGGCTGTTGGTTTCTCTTTGGGTACTCTCTTTTCTCAGGAAGATTTCTAAGGACTCAGAATGAAGTCCATTAGATATTTACTTTTGGCAGAGATTGGACATTTCAGGTTCCAAAATACTCATAAACTTTTATGGAGATCAGCAGAGGACGAAGGGCCTATAATCTTTCCAGTTAGGTAGGAAGGGATCACCTGCCCTGGCCTGGCTCTAAAACTCACCTCCACAACAAAGAATCAGCCCCAAAGGCTCAGACCTGGATAGCCTTCCTTCCACACATCATTCACTCTCTAATATGGTATTCTTGTTCTGTACACACTCAACTTGCTTTCTTCTTCTTCTTCTTCTTCTTCTTCTTCTTCTTCTTCTTCTTCTTCTTCTTCTTCTCCTCTCTGTCTCTGCCTCTTTCTGTCTCTCCTCTCTTTTCACTTTCTCTCTCTGTCTCTCTGTCTTCTCTCTCTCTCTTTCTCTCCCCCACCTCTCAGCTCACTCTCAACTCTCTGATCACTGTTCTATTCTCCATCACAAACTCAGGTTCTACTTGACTCATTCCATAACCTTTCCACACTTTATTTCAGACACACCCATGTACCATATCTTACCACCACACTTGATCACCAGCATCAAAGAAGGATATTGACTCTCTCTTATAGCCTTGGGGTAAAACTAATGATTGTAGATATCTGAGCAAATGTTGTATATTCCCTGAACAGCTGTCTTCCCTCCACTGGGATTCTCAGCTTTAACAGAAAGAGATAATCATTCCTATCCTTTAGAGTCATGTCAGGATTATAAGAATAAATAAGCCAGAATTTGGGACATACTGTGAAGTTTCCAAAAAATTAGATCTGAAATTCATACATTGGTGTTTTGAACTAAGTGTCTTTGGACATAATCCTGACTTCAAACAAGACTAACCACTAAGTGTTGTGGTCAATTATTCTGCTGTAACCACAAACATTTGTCATATAATCATAGAAGTTTTGAGCCAGAAGGGACTCCATAGGTTGCTTAGCTGGATCTCTTCATTTTACAGTGGAGAAAGCCAAGGCAAAGAGGGGAGAAGTAACCTGCCTAGCAGAATATAAACTCCTTGAGAGCAAAGAATCTGAGTTCAGTCTCTAGTCATTAGAGCACAGCATCTTGCCCATAGACCTTAGTTAATGTTAACTTGGATTGTCAAACTGCCCAAGGTCTGCCCATAAGAGGCAGAACCAAGTCAATACTACAGGACTATTGATGCCCAATCCTTTGTTCTTTCCATGAAACCACACTGTTTGTAACCCAACACATACTGACATAAGAAAGAAAGAAGTTCAGTTCATGCTAAATTGGGTAGTTGTTTATAGAAAGTCATTAACTGGAATAAATAGTCCTAGAAAAAAAATTTCATTTGGAGATAGCGATGTAGTGAATATTTTGTCTTCTTATGAGAGCTCAAAGGACATAGTAATGGCAGAAAGCACTAATTTTCAAATTAAACCAAGCACCAAGAGAGGCAACATTGCATCATGGGTAGAGGGATCATCTATAGAATCAAGAAGACCTTGGTTTGAGTTCTACCTCTGATGAATAGTAGCTGTGTGAACATGGGAAAGTCACTTAAGCCCCAGAGAATTCTTGAACATTCGAGTTGTCTAGGACCCTGCTAGATTTGCAACCAGAGAAACTGGGTTTGAATCTCAGTTCTGCCACTCATATGATCTGGGCAAGTCACTTAACATATCTGGGCCTCAATTCCTTGTCTGTAAAATGGTAGAGTTAGACTAGATGACCTCTAGATGAGCCTTCTAGTTCTAGATCTATGATTCCAAACATTAGAAGAAACCGGTATGCATAAAGTGTGGGTCCATGCATGATAGAGGAGGGTTATTTCAACACTGAGAATTCTTTACAGCAATGAAATCACAGGTTCAATCAATCAATGAGCATTTTTAAACTGCCTACCTAATATTAAAGCGCCTACTATGAAGGGACAAACACTGTGGCAGGTGCTAGGGGCAGATGCAAATCCCAAAGTTCATCTCCTCAAACAACTTACACTCTACAGGTCAGGACCAATTAAGCGCCAAGGTAAGCAACAAGCTTTTATTAAGCATTTGCTCCATATGGTGGCTTTTGTTGAATGTTCACCACAAGCCACTCACTCTGGGCCTTGCTAGAGTTTCAGATAACTAGCAATAGCAACAATGTGGTAAGATATGAGGTCGATTAGAACTCAAAAGGATCCAGAAAAAAGTAAGAAAAAAGCCCTTCTCAAGGCAAAATGAGGGTCAGCAAAATTTATTTTCAACACCCTTGACCTCTTCTTTCCATGTCCTTTCCCTTTCCTCAGTGCTTTAGCCAAACAGGATAACTAGTTGTTCCTGATTTAGTCTTCTTTTCTCTCCTCCATATACATTCATATAGAAGGGAGTATGTTCCAGGCAGAATTCTAGGAGACAAAGGATAAGAGTGAGTGCATTCCAGGCATGGGGAAAGTGCAAAAGCACAAAGATGAGAGATAGTGTGGGATCTGTGAGGAACAGCAAGGCCGATTTGACTAGAATCAGGGATGAGGAACCTGCAGTCTCAAGGCCACATGTGGCCTCCTAGGTCCTTGGGTACAGCCTTTTGACTGAGTCCAAGTTTTACAGAACAAATCCTTTTATTAAGGAGATTTGTTCTGTGAAGTTTGGGTTCAGTCAAAGAGCCAGACTTGAGGACCTAGAGGGAGATCAATTAGGAAATTGTTGCAATAGTCCGGGTGAAAATTGATAGGAATCTGAACTGACATGGTGGCCATGTGAGGAGGGAGAAGGGGATATTGTGGAGGTAGAAAAGACAAGCTTTGGTAACTAATTGACTATGTAGGGTGAAGGAAAGCAAGTGGTTAAGGATAATGCCTAAGTTGCAAACTTGGAAAACTAGGAAGATAGTGATACCTTCCTCAGTAATATGGAAGTACAGAAGAGGGTAAGGTTTGGGGGCAAAGAGAATACATTCTTTTTTGAATATGTTTTTTACCTTTCTTTATATCCCTAATAGCCCAGTGCCTGGCACAGATTAAATACTTAGTAAATGCTTGTTTTCTGACTGATCTGAGTGGGAAAGATGCTTGGGAGGGCAGAAAGGTGTCACTGTTGTTTGTCACATCATGGTCATGGTCAATCTACTCTGCTCACAGCCCAGGAAATGGTCCTTTTTTTGGATATCAGTTGTCATGATGCTTAGAAACCTCAAAGGAAAGATACTGTTTAAAGGGGTTATGAAACACCTGTCCTCTCAAGGTTAAATCCAACAGAAATAAAATCTCTTAAACCATCTGATGAATCAGTTCCCTCAACTCTTTAGTGCCTCAGAGCTATGACTAAGCTAGAAGACTGAGTTGAGGAGAGAAATATTGTTCTCATGGCCTTAGTCTGAGTCAGACTCCTGAGCAGGCAGGGATGACTCATACACACACACACACACACACACACACACACACACATACACACACACTCACACTCACACACACACACATACACACACTGCTCCTGCTCTGGCCTCTGAAGCTTGCCAACTTTCCACTATTTCTTTTTTCCCAGGAGGAGTAAAATGGTGGCTTGTTCATCTAGGAATTTGATTCATTGTACTCAGAGGCAAAATCATTCACACAAATCCCTTGTTTCAGGGTACTGAGGTATGAAATGGAAGCCAAAAGAGCTAATTCAAAATTAGTCTGCACTTATGCACAGTGCCCAGAAGGAGGAAATGGATGGAGAGTCTCCCTGCCTTCTGTCTGCCCTGCTCAGGACACCTTTAGAATATTGTGTTCTGTTCTGAGGAAGGATGCTGACAAACTACAGTGTGACCAGGGGAGTGGTGAGGCTAGAGACAGTGCCAGGTGAAGGAAGTGGACATATTTAATCTGGAGAATAAAGGATGGGAGAGGGGTACACCATCACTGTCTTCAAGTGTAACCTTTGTTTCTATTTACAGCACAATTACCTTACACAAATTACTGAAGAACTCTCCTGGGAGTGGGGAGGGAGGAAAGATTGGACTTAACCCCAGAGAATAAAGTTAGAAAAAATGGTTGGAAGTTACAGAGATAGATTTGGGCAAAACATCAGGAAAAACTTCCTAATGACCAGAGCTGTCCAGAAGTGGAGTGAATTGCCTCTGGAGGTAGTAAGTGTCCCATCATGGGAGGTGTTCAACCAGAAGCTGGATGGTCCCTTGTTGAGGATGTTGTGCAGAGTGCTCCTGGTGAGGTACAAATTGGGATAGGTACCTTCAGAGGTCTCTTCCAACCCAGAGGCTCCATGATTCTGTGACTGAGTCTGGGATGGTACAGACAACAAAAAGAAGACTTGAGGATGCAATGTGGAGATCCATAATGGGTTTCAAAATGAATACAGTTGATTTTTGATTGTGTTAACTGAGGAGGAATGGTGCAGATAATCCAAAGGAATGAATAATAGAAACACCATTTATTTTTGGATTTTGAATGCATTATGATTCTCTTAGGAACGGATTTACCCTCCTAATTCTATGCTGCTTAGGCTAATAATGGAATGTATTTACACACACACACACACACACACACACACACACACACACTGGATTGAGATCCTGGATTAGAGTAATGGTGCTGATCATGTTTCTATGTGTGATTGTGTGACTATCTGTGCTTGACCATTCATGTGTGGGCTATCCTATACACAGGTAAGTAAGAGTTGACTCAGTTGATGTTGTTTAGGCCCCTGCTCCTCAAAGTGCTTTCTCTGAAAGCTTGAGATTCAGTCACTCAGTCACCCAGTCAGCAAATATCAAGCACCTACTATGGCTAGACACTGTACTTGGTACTGAGGATAAAAAAGATAGAAATTATATAGTCCCTCGTTTCAAGGAATTTATATCTGTTGGTGCAGGGTAGAAGGGGACACACATGCATATATAAGAACATTCCAAAGAAATTTAAGGTAATCGTGAGTGAGAAAGGGGCAGCTGGAGGGATTGGGAGTCTTCCTATAAAATATAGCACTGAGAGGGACTTGGAAAAAACTGGGAATTTATCGAGATAGAAGTGAAGAGGGAATACATTCCCAGGCTGACAGGGAAATGACTTGTGCAAAGGCCCAGAGATGGTGATTGAAGAGTCATGGGATGGACAAAAAGGGCAGCTTGGGCAGATTGCAGAGTGTAGGAAGGGGAATAAGGTATAACAGGGCTGGAAAGATAAATTGGAGTCAGGTTGTACAGAGCTTCAACAAACAAAGGAGTGCATATGTAATCATAAAGGTAACCCAGAGTCAATGGAGTTGATTGAACAGGGAAGTCCCACGAACAGACCCGCTCCTTAGAAACATTATTTTGTCAGCTATGTGGGGAATAGACCAGAGAGGGGAGATGAGTCAGGAAGACCAATTAGTAGGCTTTTTATAATAGTCTAGGCAAGAAATAGTGAGAGCCAGAATCAGCATGGCGGATGTGTGACTCGAGAGGAGGGCTCAGATGCGAGTGATATTTTGGAGGTAGAAATGACAAGATTTGGCATCTGATTGGATAGTTCAGGTAAGAGAGAGTGAGGAGCTGAGGATGACAACAGAGTTGTGAAGTCAAGTTACTAGAAGAATGAAGGTGCCCTCGATAGATAGGAAGGTTGAGAAGAGGTGAAGGTTTTGGGGGAAAGATAATATATTCTGCTTTAGATGTGTTTAGAGGACAAGTGCCTAAGGAGCATACTGATTGAAATGTCCCACAGGCAATTGGTGATTCAGAACTAGAGCTCAAGAGAATGAATAGCCAATGTGAATGAGTTTTCTAAAAATAATTAAACTTATTTGTTACTTCTAAAATGTTAAACTCTTCGATATAGTCCTCTTCCAATGTTTCATCATGATGAGGAAGTAGTCCTAGGTTCTCACTTGATAATAGCTTTAGCTTCTCCATTCACTGGATCAGCCATGGTACATTGAAGTGAACTCTCTCAATTAGGCCTCAAACTTCGAAGATTAAGAACCAATTGAGGAAGCACACTCATGCTAGTGTGCTCGCGTGTGCACGCACACACACACACACAATAGACACAGATACAGAAAGACACTCAAGGAAAAGAGGAGCTTTGATGACCTAAAACTGACAGCAGAGGAGAGAGCTGCTTACGCACTCAAGAATGAGCTAGTCCTGACAACTGAGAATTGAGCTGTGTACATTAACACATTGTTGGTGGAACCATAAAATGGTATAGCCATTTCGGAAAGCAATTTGAAGTTATGCAAAAAAAGTGAGTAAAATATCCATACCCTTTGAAAGAGGAGTCCATTACTGAACTTAAACCCCAAGGAAGCCACCAATAAGAAGAAAGTCCATATATACTCTAAAATATTTATAGCAGCATTTTTTTGTGATAGCTAAAAATTGGAAACAAAATTAAACCCTATCAATTGTGGAATGGCTAAACAAATTGTGATACATGAATGTTATTGTGCTATAGGAAATGATGTGTGTGATAAATACAGAGAAACATGGAAAGATCTATATGAACTGATGCACAATGAAGTGACCCTCCACAAAAACAAAAGTTAATGAAACAAAATTATAAATATCAAGCAAGATTCAAATGAAGAGGTATAAGAGCATGTCCCCAACCCACCCCTTTGTAGATGAAGCAGGCTCACGGTTGTTACACATTGCACATGTTTTCAGATTCTCTTAAAGTACTGATCAATTGTGCTGATGTTTTTCCTCTTTAAAAATTATATTTTTTATATGGGTTGGCTCTCTGGAAGGGGAAAGGAAAGGGATACTTGGAATAACTCTGAATATGTTAGAAATAGAAGATAGCAACAAAAATATTTTCAAAATACTCTAAATCACTATTGATTAAAGAAATGCAAATCAGAACAACTTTGAAATGCCATATCACACCTATCAGATTGGCTAACATGATAAAACAGGAAAATTATAACTGGTAGAGAAGATGTGGGAAAAATGGAACATTAATGCATTGTTGGTGGAGTTGTGAACTCATCCAACCATTCTGGAAAGCAATTTGGAACTATGCCCAAAGGGCTATAAAAACGTGCATATCCCTTGACCCAGCAATACTACTTCTAGGTTTTTATCCCAAAGAAATTGTACAAATTGGAAAAGGACCCACAGGTATAAAAATATTTATGGCAGCTCTTTTTGTGGTGGCAAAGAATTGGAAATTGGAAATTCCCCCATCAGTTGGGGAATGGCTGAACAAATTGTGGGATATGAATGTAATGGAATACTATTTTGCTGTGAGAAATGATGACCAGGAGGACTTGAGAAAAACCTGGAAATACTTACATGAACTGATGTTGAGTGAAGGGAGCCAAATCAGGTGAACATTGTACAAAGTAACAGCCACATTGTGCAATGATGAACTTTGATAGACAGCTCTTCTTAGCAATGCAAGGATCTATGATAACTCCAAAAGACTCATGATGGAAATGCTGTCTACATCCAGAAAAAGAACTATGAAGTCTGAATGTAGATCAAAGCGTACTATTTGCTCTCCTTTTCTTTTGTTGCTTTGTTTCTTCTTTCTTGTGGGTTCTCCCATTGGTTCTAACTCTTCTTTATAGTATGACAATTGTGAAAATAGGTTTAATATGAATGTATAAGTAAAGCCTATATCAAATTACATTCAATCTTGGGGTGGTGGAGGGAAGAGATGGGGAGAAAATTTGGAACTCAAAATCTTATGGAAGTGAATGTTGAAAACCAAAAAATAAATAAATAATTTTATTTTTTAAAAAAACTTATTTTCAAAAGGGGGAAAGCAAAGTTGATCTGGGGAAAGAAGCACACCCTGAGAATGAATTCATATGGGCTACCCACCCAACAGAACAGAGACACCGAACCCAAGGGGAGATGTATAAGGACTCTTCAAAAAGAGAAAAGACTTCTAAGCCCTGCACAACTAGGAGTTGTGGGTTGCCTTTAATACACATACACATATTCTATTTGTATACCCTATTGTCTTTGTATGGTTCCTATTTTTACTATGCCCCCTTAGAAAATATCTCTGCTAGTAGTCAGTTGTGTTTACTGGCTGATTATTAATGGAAGACACCTTGATGGGGGTTCATGAGCTGTTTAGTGTTAGGAGTGTAGAGTAGGGTTACCCACAGACACTGAAGTAGTAGCCACCCTCTGGAGATGGAATCTAGGAGTGTGAGTACAAATTGAAGGAGTAGAATGGAGAAGGGATTGTTTGTATTATTGTTTTTGATTCCCTCAGCAGCCTTGTGAGATAGGTGCTTTTATTCTCATGAGAAATTGAGGCTCAGAGATGTTATGATTTACCCAGAGTCACACAGGGAATAAGTGTTTGAAACAGATTATTTTTACCCACACATAAGAGAATACAGGAAATAGATTGGAATCAGAGGTCTTGGGTTCAGATCCTGTGTCTGATGTTTATTGCCCGTGTCACATTGGACAAATCACTTGTCCTCCCTGGGCCTCAGTTACTTCATCTGTAAAATAAAAGAGTTAGATTAGATTGCCCCAAAGATCTCTTCCTATTGTGAAATTCTATGATTGTAAGGTGAATTTGGGTTCCTGAAGGGCATGCCAGTCAAGTGCAAACTCTAGCAGGTCCTGCCAAGCTGGAAAGGCTTCAAGTGTAGGGCACAGACTAGCTGAGTGTGGAGATGCTCAGGGAATAGAGTTATTTTTTACCCCAACATTTTATGAAGACAAGTCTGGAGAAGCTGTCATCTGCATCAATGGAGGGGGAAGGGGAACACTAGACCAGTGAAATCATAGAACCTTTAAGAATTATAAGGAGAATGATGATTATCTATTCTTTATCCTTACTGAAGACAGAATAGGAGAAAATGGGTAGACCCTCTCTTTGGCAGGCTATAGTCAATGAAACCTAGATCGATGAACATATTTTTATTTCTTTATTTTTGATAGCTTTTTAATACACATACACGTTTTATATATATATATATATATATATATATATATATATATATATATATATATATATATATATATGTGTGTGTGTGTGTGTGTGTGTGTGTGTATATGTATATATACACATATATGTATATATATCTATATATATACATATACACCACCTACATTTCCCAGGATATTTCCTCTTCCACTCCATAAAAATCATCCCTTATAACAAAAATTAAATAAAAGAGAAAGAGAAAATAATTCAGTCAGACTAATACCTCATCCAAGTCCAATGTTAACTAAATATATTACCCAATTTCAGTGTTCTACCCCCATAGTTCTACATCTTGACAAAGAAGAGAGGAAGATGTGTTCTCATATCTCTTCTTTGCAGCCAAGCTTGACCATTATACTTTGATAGCATTCAATTTCTTTCTTTTATAAATAAGTCTTTATTGTTATCTTTGGTTTGTTTATCTCCTATGTTTCTCCATGCATGTCTCCTTTTTACCCCTCTTAGAGAGCCATCTCTTTTTTTTCATTAAAAATTTCTTCAATAATCAAACATTTATTTTTTTTCTCCCTCTCATCTCCTCCCAGAAAAAGAGAAAGAAAAACAAAATTCTTTTCACAAATAGGTACAGTTAAGCAAAACAAATTCCCTACATTGGCCAGGTCAAAAATATGTCTCATTCTACATATTAATTCATCACTTTTCTGTCAGGAGGTAGAGAGTGTCCTTCATCATTGGTCTTCTGAATTCCTATTTAATAACTGCACTGATCAGAGTTCTTAAGTCTTTCAAAATTGTTTACTTTTTACAATGTAGATGTTATAACATAAATTATTCTCCTGATTTGACCCACTTCACTCTGCATCAGTTCATAAGAATCTTCCCAAGTTTTTTTAGAGGTCTCTTTCTTCTTTTGTTTTCAGCACATTAGTGTTCCATTACATTTATATGCCATAATTTATTCTGTCATTTCCCAATTGATGGGTACCCCCTTGATTTCCAATTCTTTGCTCCTTCAAAAATAAAACTACTATAAATATTTGTGTACATATAAGACCCTTTCCTCTTTCGTTCTTCTCCTTGGTATATAGGCCTCATAGAGATATTGATGGGTCAAAGGGTATGCAGAGTTGAGTAACTTTGTGGGCATAGTTTTAATTTGCTCTGCAGAATGGCTAGACCATTATTCAGAGCTCTGCCATGTCCATGAATGTTCCTGATTTCCCACAGTCCCTCCAAACATTTGTTATTTTCTTTTTTATCAACTTTGCTCATCTAATGAATGTGAGGTGGAACCTCAGAGCTGCCTTAATTTGCCTTTCTTTAATGATTGGTGTTTTGGAGTATTTTTTCATGTATCTTTAGATTGTTTGTATTTCTTCCTTTGAGAATTGCCTATCCATATCCTTTAGCCATTTATCATTTGGGAAACGAGAGAGTCATTCTTTAATACAAAGAATTTTTTTAAAAAGGAAAAAAAATCAAACTAGCTAGCACATTGCAAAAATCTGACATCTGTAATTGTCTACAACTACAGTACCAACCCTGCATAGAAAGGAAAGGAAGCACCTTCTTCTATCTCTTCTTTGGGTGCAAGTTTGGTCATTACAATCTAATGATTACAATCAACTGTTTTGCTGTTATTGTTCTTTTCATTTGCTTTGTTGCAGTAATTGTATATGGTTTTTCTTGTTCTGCTTTATTCACTCTGTATCAGTTCATGATCATCATTACCCCCAACTCTTTTAGTCATTCCCCAGTCAATGGTCATTTGCTTTGTTTCTAGTTCTTTGCTACTATGAATGGTAATGCTATAAATATTTTGACATTTTTATTTCTAAAACTTAATCTATGTTATGATTTTCTTTTAGGTTTTTTTCAGGCTTAAATACTTATGAAGAAGGGGAAGTTTTTGCTACAAGGTCAATCCTAGATGTGACATCATTTAACATTTTTGTCATTTTTTTGAATGATGGAAAAGCACCATGTTCATTAAATCTCTGTGACCTCTACTCAAGAAAGGTTACAAAATGCTAGACAAGAGCAGAATCCAAAGTGAATATGACATACATACAAGCATGTTATTAAGGAAATAATAAGGAACAGAGTGAAAATCAGGTCAGATAAGTTCCAAGCAGTATAATGGAAAACTTACATGAACTAAGGGTCACTTATGGATTTAATGAGCATGATTAATTTTCCATCATTCAAATAAGTGATGAAAATGCTAAAAGATGTCAGACCCAGGACTGATCTTTCTCCAAACATATGTAAATTTGAGAGTAACCCCAAGTGAATAGGGCAGGAGTAATCATATTATAAATTTATTTTTAGAAATAAAAATGTTTACAATGATCTAGGCTTCATTGACTGAAACCTTCCCAAGGGTCATAGCTGAATGAGTGCCAGAGAAAGTCTGGATGCAGGAGAGAAGTGGTATGATAAAACACAGGAGCTGAGGGAAATAGAAGCAAAAGTTTGAGGAGATTTGCTTGGGCGAAGCAGATTTCAGTGCCAGAAATTTAAGAATACTGGGAGCAGCTAGAGAGCAAAAGAAGAGGGAGGGCAGCTCAGGAGAGCTGAGGAAGAAGTAATGTGTCCAGGAAAAGTGATAGTTTGGGGAGAGTTAGATGTGTAGGAATCTAATTAGTCAGTAAACAGACCTCTATGTGCGCAGCACTATACTAGACACTGAAAGAGATAGGAAGTTGAGGTAAGAGACACTCCCTGTCCTCATAGGACTTATGATCTAGCAGAGGGATAGAACATGTACATAGGTGGCTATACCATACAGTAATAGAAGGTAAGTACATTAGAGAGTTCCTTAGCAAAGAGTTATGCAAAATCTGAGAAGGAAAATAATTACTGAGTGGGATGGATTGGGGAAGTCTGAGCAGAACAGGTGGTACGTGAGTTAGCCTTTGAAGGATGGGTGGCAATTCAACAAAGAGATGCACTATCTGATTGCATAGCTTCAAGGAAAGACTTTTAATATAGAACCAAGGCAGTGTAGATTAGAGGATGGAGTGCTGGACTTGGAATCAGAAAGAACAGCATTCCAATCCCACCTCACACCCTTACTAGCTACATGACCAAGGGCAAGTCATTTACTCTCCTTGGGCTTCAGGCTCCTCAACTCTAAAACGAGAGGGTTCGACATGACTTCTGAGGTTATTTCTACCTCTAGAATATTTCCATGAGTCTATACCTACAGCCTAGTCAGAAAGGATCTTACTTTCTTCAGCAATTCAAGGGAACTATAAGGAAAAGAGAGACCTTATGGTGTGCAAGGCACACTTTTGCCACACTTCCATGTCAATGCAACAGATTCAATAATTCCTTGCCATTCTTTTAGTTCCTTCACTCTTACAAATGTAATGTGTTTACTCTAGCTATTACACAAAGGTGACTTGACTGCATGTCTTATGAGATATATGTTGCAACTAATCCAGTTTTCTTTGATTAAAGAAATATCATGGTTCAAAATTCCATTTTTATTGATATCTGTGTGTTGATTCCATTTTGTCCCTGAAGGTCCACCATGCCATCCTAATGTTTCCATCACAAAGAGGTGCTGATGAGCATGATCAACACAGAAATGATGGTCCTGGAAAGCATTTCAATCTCAGTGAGCCTCCAGCAGGATTTCAGTGAGCTTACAGAAGATAAGTTTAAATCCCAATACTGTTAATTAATAGGTCACAGAACATTAAATATAAAAGAATTATAGCAGGATAATGCTCATACTAACTGACATTTGTAATGGGCCCTGAGGTGCACAAAATATACATTATGTCACTTGTACTTCTCAACAACTTTGTGAATGAAGCACCATAGGTATTATGATCTATATTTTTACCAATGAGCAAACCGAGGATGAGAGAGGCTAAGTGACTTGACCAGGGTCACATAGACAATTAGTGCCTAAAGAGGCATTCAAACCCAGTTCTTCCTCTCACCAAGTCTATCTATTGATCTATTTGCTGCCTCTTATGTAAATTTCATATAGATTAGAAAACTCTTAGGAAAGCCACTGAGTCCTGGACGTGCTACAAAGGAAGAGAGAACTTTCTGAGAACATTTCTTCAGTTACAGTTTAAAGATCAACGCTCTGATTATCAGCTTCTCACAGAAGTACAAAATACCAGGGTTAGAGAAAACCTTGATGACTATCTAGTCCAAACCCCCTTATACAGAAGAGGAAAATGCAGCTCATGGATGAGATGCAAATTGTTCAAGGCCATACAACTCGGAAGTGGAAAAGTCAAAATTTGAACCTAGATTTCTTTTTCTTATTTTTAGTTTTCAACATTCACATACATAAGATTTCCAAATTTTCTCCTCATGGCATATGCTTTGATATAAGGCTCTACATGGACATTCATATTGAACCTATTTTCACATTAGTCATGTTGTAAAGAAGAATTAGAACCAATGGGAGAAACCATGAGAAAGAAGAAACAAACAAAAGAAGAAAAAAAAGAGAACAAATAATATGCTTAAATCTGCATTCAGACTCCATCCACATAACATTTTCCATCATGAATTTTTTGAAGTTGTCTAGGATCCTTGCATTGCTAAGAAGAAATAAGTCTATCAGAGTTAGTCATCGCACATTGTGGCTGTTACTGTGTACCATGTTCTCCTGGTTCTGCTCACTTCACTCAGCATCAGTTCATTCGAGTCTTTCCAGGTTTTTATGAAGTCCCCCTGCCCGTCATTTCTTACACAATAGTATTCCATTATATTCATATGCCACAACTTATTCAGCCATTCTCCAACTGATGGGCATCCCCTCAATTTTTAATTTTTCGCTACCACAAAGAAGAGCTACTATAAATATTTTTGTACCTGTGGGTCCTTTTCCCATTTTTATGATCTCTTTGGGATACAGACCTAGAAGTGGTGTTGCTGGGTCAAAGGATATGCACATTTTTATAGCCTTTTAGGCATAGTTCCAAATTGCTCTCCAGAATGGTTGGATGAGTTCACAACTCCACCAACAATGCATTAGTGTTCCAATTTTCCCACATCTTCTCCAGCAGTTATAATTTTCCCATTTTATCATGTTAGTTAATCTGATAGGTGTGATGTGGTACCTCAGAGTTATTTTAATTTGTATTTCTCTAATCAATAGTGATATAGAACATTTTTTCATATGACTTCAGATAACTTTAATTTCTTCATCTGAAACCTGCCTGTTCATATCCTTTGAGCATTTATCAATTGAGGAATGACCAGTATTCTTATAAATTTGACTCAGTTCTCTATATATTTTAGAAATGAGGCCTTTAATAGAGACACTGGTTGTAAAAATTCTTTCCCAGTTTTCTGGTTACCTCGTGATCTTGTTTGCATTGGCTTTGTTTGTGCAAAACCTTTTCAATTTAATGTAATAAAAATTATCCATTTTATATTTTATAATATTCTCTATCTCTTATTTGGTCATAAATTCTTTCCTTCTCCATAAATCTGACAGGTAAATTATTCTTTGCTTTCTCAGTTTGCTTATAGTATCAGCCTTTATATCTAAATTGTGTACCCATTTTGTCTTTGTTTTGGTATATAGTGTAAGATGTTGGTCTATGCCTCGTTTCTGCCATACTACTTTCCAGTTTTCCCAGGATTTTTGTCAAATTGTGATGAACCCAGGTTTCTTGACTCCAAGCCCAGTCATCTTTCCATGTTCTCTATGCTGCTCCCTTCTAGGACTGCTAACTTAGTGGGATTGAGTTCTAATCATTTATAATATGTGGATTCAGAATGTTGGGTCAGGCTCATGACAACTTTTAATCTGTCACGAGGAATGGATGCAGAGGCAAGGGAAAGCCACCATTAAGACATATCAGTCACAATTCAGCTCAGTTCAATTCAATTCAAGGAACATTTCCTAAGTACTGATTGTTCTGCATTGTGTTGTATTGTATGTGTGCAAAGCTAGCCCCTTATGAAAGTATAAATATCTACACTGACACAACATTGGAAGTTTTGGCAATGTCTTCTTGTTGACTTATGGACTTCCTCTACCAAGCCCCCATTGCTATCCTGAAACTCTCACACCAGCCCTGGAATTCACACTTTGGAAGTACAATTATCTCTTCTATATCTTAACTTTCCACATCGTAGTTTCGATATATCATGGGTAGGCATAAGAAATTAAGTGGGAATTTGGGAGGAATTTTACAGAAGCTGCAGACAACACATGAAGTCAAGGAGCTGTCTGTTTGGGACCTTCCCTAATAGCAGCTTCTATGGGGTTCCATTCAGTGTGCTGTTTCCATCTTGGTACTTGATCATTCATTCAACAAACATTTATTAAGCACATATCGTGATAGCCACTGGGAGAGATAAAAAGGTAAAGAGGATTTGTTTCCTGCTCTCAAGATACGTTCAGTCTAGTAGTGATTAAATATGTGCATAGATGAATATAATGCATATTAGCATATGACAGATTCTTAGAGTATCATAAGATACTATGCAATTAGATGATTGAGAATTTGAAGGAAGTCATGAAAAGCAAGCTGTGGTTGAATAAATAAATACAGAATCAAAGAATATGATGGTGAAGAAATGCATGATTTTCAGGAGACTTAATGGTACTTTTTTCTTTTATTTATTTTTTTAAATTTATTTATTTAACATACTTAGTTTTCAGCATTGATTTTCACAAGAGTTTGAATTACAAATTTTCTCCCCATTTCTACCCTCCCCACCCACTCCAAGATGACGTATATTCTGGTTGCCCGGTTCCCCAGTCAGCCCTCCCTTCTGTCACCCCACTCCCCTCCCATCCCCTTTTCCCTTCCTTTCTTGTAGGGCAAGATAAATTTCTACGCCCCATTGCCTGTGTATCTTATTTTTTAGTTGCATGCAAAAACTTTTTTTTTTGTTTTTGAACATCTGATTTTAAAACTTTGAGTTCCAAATTCTCTCCCCTCTTCCCTTCCCACCCACCCTCCCTAAGAAGTCAAGCAATTCAACATAGGCCACATGTGTATCATTATGTGAAAGACTAACTATATTTTGCTCCTTCCCAACCCATGCCCCTTTATTGAATTTTCTCCCTTGACCCTGTCCCCTTTCCAAAGTATTTGTTTTTGATTACCTCCACCCCCATCTACCCTCCCCTCCACCATCCCCCCCCTTTTTTTATCTTCTTCCCTCTTCTTTCCTGTGGGGTAAGATACCCAATTGAGTATGTATGGTATTCCCTCCTCAGGCCAAATCTGATGAGAGCAAGATTCACTCATTCCCCCCTCACCTGCCCTCTCCCCTCCTCCCCCCAGAACTGCTTCCTCTTGCCACCTTTATGCGAGATAATCCATCCCATTCTATCTCTCCCTATCTCCCTCTCTCAATATATTCCTCTCTCATCCCTTAATTTGATTTTATTTCTTTTAGATATCTTCCCTTTATCTTCAATTCACCCTGTGTCCGCTCTTTCTCTCTCTGTCTCTCTTTATATATATATATATATATATATATATATATATATATATATACACACACACACACACATACATACACATACATACATATACACATAGATATATAAATACATACACATTCACTTATATATATACATAAACATATATATATATATATATATATATATGCATATTACCTTCAGCTACCCTAATACTGAGGTCTCATGAATCATACACATCATCTTTCCATGTAGGAATGTAAACAAAACAGTTCAACTTTACTAAGTCCCTTATGATTTCTCTTTCTTGTTTACCTTTTCATGCCTCCTTGATTCTTGTGTTTGAAAGTCAGATTTTCTGTTCAGCTCTGGTCTTTTCACTGAGAAAGCTTGAAAGTCCTCTATTTTATTGAAAATCCATATTTTGCCTTGCATGATACTCAGTTTTGCTGGGTAGGTGATTCTAGGTTTTAATCCTAGCTCCATTGACCTCTGGAATATCGTATTCCAAGCCCTTTGATCTCTTAATGTAGAAGCTGCCAGATCTTGGATTATTCTGATTGGGTTTCCACAGTACTGAAATTGTTTCTTTCTGGCTGCTTGCAGTATTTTCTCCTTGATCTGGGAGCCCTGGAATTTGGCGACAATATTCCTGGGAGATTTCTTTTGGGGATCTATTTGAGGAGGTGATCCGCGGATTCTTTCAATTTCTATTTTGCCCTGTGGCTCTAGAATATCAGGGGATCTCTCCTTCACAATTTCTTGAAAGATGATATCTAGGCTCTTTTTTTGATCATGGCTTTCAGGTAGTCCAATAATTTTTAAATTATTTCTCCTGGATCTATTTTCCAGGTCAGTGGTTTTTCCAAGGAGATAGTTCACATTGTCTTCCATTTTTTCATTCCTTTGGTTCTGTTTTATAATATTTGATTTCTCATAAAATCACTAGCTTCCACTTGTTCCAATCTAATTTTTAAGGTAGTATTTTCTTCAGTGGTCTTTTGGACCTCCTTTTCCATTTTGCTAATTCTGCCTTTCAAGGCATTCTTCTCCTCATTGGCTTTTTGGAGCTCTTTTGCCATTTGAGTTAGTCTATTTTTTAAGGTGTTGTTTTCTTCAGTGTATTTTTCAGTGTTTTTTTGGGGGGGTCTCCTTTAGCAAGTCATTGACTTGTTTTTCATGGTTTTCTTGCATCCTTCTCATTTCTCTTCCCAATTTTTCCTCTACTTCTCTAACTTGCTTTTCCAAATCCTTTTTGAGCTCTTCCATGGCCTGGGACCAGTTCATGTTTTTCTTGGAGGCTTTTGTTGTAGGCTCTTTGACTTTGTTGACTTCTTCTGGCTGTATGTTTTGGTCTTCTTTGTCACCAAAGAAAGATTCCAAAGTCTGAGACTGAATCTGCGTGTGTTTTAGCTGTCTGGCCATATTCCCAACCAACTAACTTGACCCTTGAGTTTTTCAGCGGGGTATGACTGCTTGTAGACTAAAGAGTTCTATGTTCCACGTTTGGGGGGGATGCGCCAGCTCTGCCACACCAGCACTCGTCCTTCCCCTAGAACCCTCAACCCAGACTGGGCTTAGATCTTCAGCAGGCTGTGCATTCCTGCTCTGATCCGCTACTTAATTCCTCCCACCAGGTGGGCCTGGGGCCAGAAGCAACTGCAGCTGTAGCTGCCCCACCTCCGCTGCCCCGGGGGCGGTGGCCAAACCACAAACTCCTTCTCCTCCTGCAGCTTTACCCACTAACCTTCTCTGCTGTCTTTGGTGTTTGTGGGTTGAGAAGTCTGGTAACTGCTGCAACTCACTGATTCAGGGCGCTAGGGCCCGCTCCGACTGGCTCCTGGTCTGGTTGGTCCACGGGGCTCACTGGGCTCTGCTCAGCTCCGCTCCCAGCTCCCAGCTCCCAGCTCTGTGTGGGATAGACCTCACCCAGAGATCATCCAGGCTGTCCTGGGCAGGAGCCCTGCTTCCCTCTGCTGTTTTGTGGGTTCTGCAGTTCTAGAATTGGTTCAGAGCCATTTTTATAGGTTTTTGGAGGCACTCGGTGGGGAGCACATACTGGTCCCCGCTTTCCAGCCACCATCTTGGCTCCACCCTGCCTAAAGGTATTTTTAAAACAAAAACAAGATGCCAGAGATTGTGCAGAATCTTGTGCAGAAGATTGTGTAGAAGAATCTAGGCAGGTAACAAACATTTTTTAAGTGCTTACTACGTGCCAGGAGCTGTGCTAAGTGCTGGAGATACAACTACAAGCAAAAAGAAAGATAGTTCTTGACCTCGGGGAGCTTACATGCCAATGGGAGGAGACAACACATAAAAAGGGAGCTGAAAGGTGATGAGAGTTGGAACGGTGGTTCTGTCCAGAGGGTCAGAAGCATGGCTAAGGGGCCAAGGGATCCAACTGTAAGGGATCTATGTAGAAAAAAGCTCACCAAGATGGTAGATGAATGGGCTGATGACTATGCTGCAGGAGAATCAATTGAAGTCGTTTGAGATGTTTATTCTGAAGAAGCAAAACCTTGGGGAAGATACAATTCTCTTTAGATATTTGGAGGTTTATGTTGCCAAATAGAGACCAGACTTGTTCTGCTTCGTCCAAGAGGGCAAGATTAGAGACAATTGGTAGAACTTTCAGAAAAAAAGCTTTTGACTCCACATAAGAAAAAACTCAGCAATCAGCACTGTCCCTTGGGAGGCAGTAGGGTCACTGTCATTGGTGATCTTCAAGTAGGTCTTAGATGACTGCTCTTGTGTGAGATGGTAAAGGGGATTCTTGCTATTTGGATTCAGATGAGTTGACCTGTGAAGGCCCTTTCAATTGTGATTCTGTGATTCTGAGAGTCTTTAAGACAGATAAAGAATAATATTAAACCAATACCTGGAAGCCTTCATACCAAATCTTTAGGGAAGGATTGTGGTATAGTGAGTGGAAAGCATGCCCGGTTTTGGGGAAAACAGTACCCCTCTTTTCATTGTTGGAGCAACTGTAATAACAGGCCATGTTTACTCTAATGGTAAGCCTTCCCTTCACTCAAATCAAAGTCAACTGCAAGTCATGTTATCATCTCCCTGACGTCATGGTCCTCTTCGAGAATGAAGGACAAACACAACTCTAATGGTATGGTGAAACAGTACCTGAATACAGTACATACTCATTAAACATATGATGAATTCATTGGCACAATACTAGAGAAAAATATGGAACTTGGATCCAGCGAGACTTGGGCTTAAATCACAGTTCTGCATTATATTGCCTCTCTGACCTAGGGAAAGTCACTTAACTCCCTGGGCCTCATTTTTACCACCTGTGAAGGGAGAGGTTTGATCTAGAAGTCCAGATGATCCTTAAGGTCCCTTTTACCTCCAATCTCTGACTCTATGACCTTTTAGAATATGACCCTACAACTTCTGGCTTATTAAGAAAGTGTTCCTTAATGGATTTAATTCACTTTTTGTTGAGAGAATCATGGTAAACAAAATCAGCCTTCTTCCTGATGCCCAAAAGCAATAATTCTCTCTCACTTTGAAAGGATATGAATTCTGGGATATGGGGTCAAGGCACCATATGCTAAAAGGAAAGGGGTGATTTGTGTGCATCAGAGTCCCTTTGCCCCATGCAATCCTGCAGAGTTGCTCTTTTGTGCCCTTCAAAATAGCAAAATTGATTATTTCTGTTCCTCCGGTCTTATCTATAAGGCCCACCACTCTGTCAGAGGAAATTAAATTGGTTTGGCACAATTTGCTCTTTATGATGTCATTCTGGCTGCTATCAGTAAGTTATATTCTTATAGGTATTTGTCACTCTAATGCTTGCTGAATACCTACTAACAGAAGGACTAAGAAATGGTGGGGATTTTTTCTTAATTTATTAGCACAGAAGGAATATGGGTTGGCTTTTTTTGCCTTTATACCCTAGATATCACAATCCTATAATAGTAATAACTAACATTTGAATAGAACTTTGAACTTTTCAGTGTCAATGAGGGTTTAGAGAATAAAGTTGTTGAGTTGTTTCAGTCATATCTGACTCTTTATGACTCTATTTGGGGTTTTCTTGGCAAAGATACTGGAGGGGTTTGCCATTTCCTTCTCCAGCTCATTTTACAGATGAGGAAACTGAGGCCAACAAGGTTAAGTGACTTGCCCAGAGTCACATAGCTAGTAAGTGTCTGAGGCTGGATTTGAACTCAGGTCTTCCTGACTCTAGGCCTGGTACTCTATCCACTGCTTTACCTAGATGCCCACAGAAGGGACCTTAGAAGACGAGGAAACTGGCCCTGGAGTCAGGAGGACCTGAGTTCAAATCTGACCTCAGATACTTGACACACTCACTAGTTGGGTGATCTTGGGCAAGTCACTTAACCCCAATAGCCTTGCCTTCCCCCCTCAAAAAAAAGAAAAAGAAAAGAAAATGAGGAAACTGTAGCACAGAGAGCTGGGGTAACTTTCCTAGAGTCACACAATTAGTACATACCTGAGGCAGGTTTTAATACCAGGCCTTCCTGACTCTAGGTCTGATGCTACTTTCTTTGCTTATAACATGAAGGGAGTGGCTTACTTAGATGATCTTGAAGATGCCTTCCTGCTATAAATCTTTGAATCTGGGGGCTTTGGGATTCTTTTATTACCATAATCTCTGTGTGTATGTGTGTATGCACATGTGTCTTGGTATGCATGTGTGTGTGTACGTGTGTGTGTGTGCTTATTAGACTGAAAACCCCATGAAGACAGGGACCCTGTCTTGCCTAAACCTTGTGTCTTCCCAAGTGCCCAGTTCAGCACTTACACTGTAGGGTTTTTTATGAGTAAAAGCTTTTTTATAATAATTGTTAAGTTGAAATGAATTCAGAATTGCCATGCCTTCTCTCCTGTCTGCCGCCACCTCCCCCATCAGCTATCTGTCCTACATTAACAGGTTAGAAATGAAGTTACTTTACCTCAAGATAGTCTGGACAGGCAGCTTGATCAGGAGCAAAGGCTCAGAAGTCATACCTGTTTGCTTTCGTGTTTGGGCGTTTGAGCATCTGCTGTGGGTCTGCTTTTGAAACTGAAACTTGCTAGAAAGTCAGGGCAACTAATTCTGGACACATCATTTTAGGAAGGGAGTGTGTCATGGTAGGAAACCCATGACCTCCCCTCTACCCCACCCCACTTCCTTTTGTCTTTAGAGTCAGAATACTTGGGTTTAGATACTGGCCCTGTCACTTAACTAACCAGTCAATAAGCATTTATTATGCACTTATGACATGCCAGGAATGGTACTAAATGCTGTTGATACAGAAAATGCAAAAAGAGTTACTGCCCTCATTGAGCTTATTTTCTAGGTCCCAGAGAGGGGAGCACTAGGGAAAAGCCTCCTGCAAAAAGAGGCTTTAGAGCTGAGCCTTCAAAGAAGCCTGGATCCTAAGGGTCAGAGGTCAGGAGGGAGAACATTCCAGGCATGAGGGACAGATGTAGTAAAGATATAGAGACATGAGATGAGGTGTTGTGTGGGAGGAACAGCAAGTCCAGTATGGCTGAACCATCAAGGAAGTCAAAGAAAATAATTTGTAAAAAGACTGGAAATATAGGAAGGGGCCATTCTGTGAACAGATTTAAACACCAAAGAGTGGAGGTTCTATTTGAAGCTGGAAGTAATAAGAAGCCAATGGAGTTTATGGAGTAATGGCATTGGGTATATATGCTTTAGCGTCTGTGCAGAGGCTATTTTGGAGCAGAGAAAGACTTAAGGCAAGGAGACCCGTTAGAAGGTTAGTGCAATAGACCAGGTGAGAGGCAAGGAGGGCTCACGCTAAGGTGGTGTGAGTGGAGAGAAGGTAGGCACTCCTCCATGTGGCCTGGTCAAGTCCCTTAATGGCTCTGCACCTCAGCAGAGACTAGATGACCTCTCAGGGCCCTTCTAGACCTAAATCTATCCTATGACAGACAGATTAGATGTCATGAAACTGAAGGTGCTAAGTGTGGTAAAGGAACTCCCAATCCATGGGAGGATTGGTTTTAGGAATGAGACATAAGTAGTAGCCTAGACAACAATATAATATTTATATAGCACTTACTATGTGTCAGGTTCTGGGCTAAGTAAGTGCTTCACCATTATTACCCCATTTGACCCTCACAACAGCCCCAGGGGGTAAGCTATTAACATCTCCATTTTACAGATGTTTACTGAAGCAAACAGAGGGTAAGTGATTTGTCCAGGGTCACGATGCTAGGAAGCATCTGAGGCCAGATTTGAACTCAGGTTTATCCTGACTCTAGGTCTGGCACTTTACCCACTACTCCACCTAGCTTTCCCATAGATATTGGAAGGAAATGATTAACATCTACATGCCGCTGCCCCTTTAGCCTCTCCCTCAGATTGGATGACTCCTTCCAGAACCTTCATTTAAGGCAGGCCCTCAAGCCAAGTTTCAGAGTGATTATATTTGTTCTGTATGGTTGTAGAGGTCTGGCTGCTGAATCTCCTTCATTTCCCTCCGGGCACCATTCCAGACTTCCTCCACTATGTCCCCAAGCCTCTTTATCCTGGAAGCTCATTCCAGCCCTGAAATTCATAATTGAAAGTATCCTCTGCTCCTTCAGCCTCTCCCTCTGATTGAATGACTTCTCTCAGACCCTCCATTTAAGGCACATACTCAGGCCAACCGTGTCTTGCTCCCTCTCTAGGCTGTATGCCAGGCTTTCTCTGCCATACCCCCACTCTGGGTACCTTCACCTCCTTCCTGCCCTACCTCCCTTTCAGCTTCCTTTCATATGCTATCTGTCTCTATTGGAATGTGAAGTCCTTGAAAGCAAGGACTTTCTTTCTGCTTGTATTTATATTCTCAGCCCTTATTACAATGCCTGGAACGTTTGTCGTTGTTTAGTCATTTTTTCAGTCACGTCTGACTCTTCGGGGCTCTTTTTTATTTTTAGCATATAGTAAGTACTTAATAGAGACTCATTGACTGACTGACTGACTGACTGAGAACGAGGGGCAGTGAATACAGAGGTTCCTCTTCACTGCAGCTTATCAAGTTGTAGGAAGGCAGATTTCAGCTCAACATGAGGAAAAGTTCCTAACAATTAGGGCCATCCCAGAGTGGTACGAGTTGCCTCAAAAAGAAGAGCATTCTCCTACATGGGAGATTCTCAAGCAGAGGCCTGGATGCCCACTTGCCCAGGGTGTCATGGAGGGTCTAGGCTACATGAGACCCCTTCTAAGGTTCTTCCCAACTCCAAAGTTCTACGAAGTTGGAGCAGTCTCTTAGACCCCAAATTAGGGCTGCCTATGTAACTGTTTACATACTCCAAGTGATATGCTGGTTTCCCATGACATAGCTGTGCCCACACCTAAGTCTAAGACTCTCCGTGCCATGTGCAATAGTGACCTGGCCCTATTTCCATCATTAAATAGTATTTAGTAGATCCTCGGGCAACAGTTCTTGCTGAGCTTGGGTTAGTTCTCTTTAATTTGGTCACATGTAATGACTTTCCAAGTATGACAGGCAGTTAAACTTTTTTTTTTAAAGTTCATTTGAACATCATCAAAAGCCCCTCAGATGTGTTTTATTTTTTAATTCCTCCTATTAAACCCATTCCCAAATGCTGGCAGTTCTACTTTCCTAACAATTCTCCCATCTGTTGCCTCTTCTTTATTCCCACTACCATTGGGCCAGTCTAGACCCTCCTTATCTCCCACTTGCAGGAAGTTAGTCCTAATAGGTCTTCCCATCACCTACCTCAGCTAGTCTTTATACAACTGGCAAAGTAATCTTTCTTCTGCGTGAATCTGATCATGCTGTGCTACTCAAAAGTCATGAGGCATTCCCTACTCTTCCAAATAAAGTTCAAGCTGCTTTCCCTGGAATTCAAAGCCCTTCATGATTTAGTATCATTGTGCATTTCTGGATTTATTTTATATTGGCCTTCCCCTCTCCTCTCATGCTCTTATAGGACTTTAATTACTGAATGGGTGTTGCCTCACACAAACTGAGATCTTAGGGAAAGACTTTAGCTTGAAAAGGCCACACACTGCATGCTGGGCCATTGATGGCCAGTTGTTCTGATCTATGTCTTGCCGCTGGACTCCAGTGACTCTGGAGGAGAGAGCAAGGCTGATGACCTCACACAGCACTGCCTCATTCAAATCCAATTCACTTACAAGTCAAGACTTTGCCTTTCTGATGTCACTGGTCCTCTTCAAGAATGAAGGACGAACAGCAATTCCGGCACTGCATCGTAGCTCTTGAACTCACCCAGTGATTTCTCACCTCCGTGCCTTTGCTCATACTGCTCCTTACCTCTGGAATGTTCTTTCTCCCTATATTTTAAAGCCCAATTCAGATGCTTTCTCCTTCATGAAGCTTTCCCTGGTGCCCCTTGGAAATGGTCTCTCCCAGTTAGATTTTATGTATCCCTGAGCTTTCCAACCCTCTAGCAGACATATCAGATAAAATTGAATATCGTGGTTATCCAGGCTTGTGCTATAATGAGTATGGGGAAAATAGGAAGGAAACAAATATTTACTAAGCCCTACCATGTGCCAGACATAGTGCTAAGCTCTTTATGAATATTACCTTATTTGATCCTCATGGCAACCCTGTAACATAGGAGATTCCGTCATTATGCTTGAGGAACCTGAGGCAGACAGAGGTTACATGACTTGGCCAGGGTCACACATCTAGTAAGTGTCTGAGGCCAAATTTGAACACAGGTTTTCCTGACTTTGGGCCTAGAGCCTCTTCAATGGGCCCCCTACAAGGTTTTGAGCTCTGCAAAGCAAAGGACCCTGTCATAATCAGAGTACCTATAGTTGGAAAGGAGCTCCAAGATCATCTAGCTCAACTTGCCATTTTACAGATGAGGACAACGAGGCCCAAAGAGGCTAAGCAATTTGTCTGAGGTGTCCCCAGTAGGAAGCAGTAGAACCAAAATTCAAGCCCAGGCAGGGCCTCCGATTCACTATTTGCCTTCTCTGAACTTCGTAGGCCCTCCGAGCTCCTCGCCCACCTGCTCGGTGCACTAGCAGAGGTTGAAGGGATGTTTGTTGAATTAAATTAAACTGAACTTTAGCCATTGTGGCAGCTTTCCCTTGTCTTTATCACCCATCCCAATAGCAGATTGAAGATTGCTTTGAATCCTGACTATTTTCCTGGGTCGTTACATTAGAACTGATCAAAGCTTGATTCAGCTAGGCTGCAGGGCCTATGATTGATGGAGTGGACCGAGCACGGGACTTGCTCTTTTGTTCTACCCTCTGAGGCCTAGCTAAGCAAGTCTAATCCCTAGCTTTTCCAATATTTGAAGAAAGCTATTATATCTCCCTTAAGTTTTCCCTTCCTTAGGCTAAATATTCTAAGTCATCTCAGAGAAGAGTTTTGTAAACAAATAGTTTCTCAGTTTCCTCCTCTGCAAAAAGATGATGCTGGATTTTTTTTGTTCAGTTGTGTCCAACTCCTCATGACCCCATTGGGGGTTTTCTTGGCAAAAATACTGGAGTGGTTTGCCATTTACTTCTCTAGCTGTTTTACAGATGACGAAACTGAGGCTAACAGGGTTAAGTGATTTGGCCAAGGTCACACAGTTAGTAAATGTCTGAGGTCACATTTGAACTCAGGTCTTCCTGATTCCAGACCCCGCACTTTATCCACTGCACCACCTCGTTGCCCAGTGCTGGATCAGATTCCTTCTAAGGTCCCTTCCATGATTGATACTCTATGTCCTGTCTTCATACATTCCTTTAAGATCTGACAGTGTCTGCCCTAAGGTTTCTTCCAACTGACAGTCTATGAGCCTATGATTTTCTGTATAACAGTCTTTAGGATGAGTCAGTTTACTCAGCAGGAAATTCTGTTACTCATTTGGGTCACTTTCTCCTTTAGGAATAGACTCTAAAATGATGGCAAAGGAAATACTCAAGAAAAGAGTATGTGACTTTGGAAGTAGTGCTGAACTAAGTAGGAGTCTGTGGAGGGGGGCAGAATAGCAGGGGTAGAGTGGAGAGTCAGGAGTTTGAGTCGGAAGCCTGGGGTTGGCAGACACCCTCTGTAGCCTAATTTCAGCATCTGATCCGTCTTCCTGTAGGGAGAACAGTGGGGCATGTAGATGAAGGAGAGTGCAGGCAACACCTGGAATCGCCTGGGAGGTCCCCCTGGGCTTACCTGCCATACTAAACCTGCTACAAATAGTCAAGACCAGGGCCCTTTGAATCCCCAGGCACTGTCACTAAATATTTAATATTTATTGGAAGCAGATAATGGAAAGGAACCTAGTTATGTGCAAACAGAAACTGGCCTAGACTTGGTAGAGAGGGGCTTATGGAAAAATAGACAGCAGATTCACAACCTCTGCTGTTTGGTCCTAGATATCTTCCCTTTCTGTCACCATCATGTCGAATGGAGGTATTCATAGATGTCTAGGTCAGTCTAGTGTCATGACTTATACTGCAAAAGGTCACACAAAGTGTGCAACAGAGTGATTTGACGAACATTTAAGTTGCCATTATGTGCTAGGTACTTTGTGAAAATATAGGGATATTCAGTCGTTTCAGTCATCTCTGTGACCCAACTTAGGGTTTTCTTGGCAAAGATACTGGAGTGGTTTGCCATCTCCTTCTCCAACTCATTTTACAGATAAGGAAACTGAAGCCAACAGGGTAAAGTGACTTGCCCAGGGTCACATAGCTAGTAAGTGTCTGAGGTCAGATTTGAACTCAGAAAGATGAGTCTTCCTGACTTTAGGCCTGGAGCTCTATCCACTGCATCACCTAGTATGTGTATATACATGCATACATATAAACACACACATATGTGTGTGTATAAATCTATATATACACATACACATATATAATGCATATACATATATGTTATATGTGTGTATAGAGATGTTTAGAGGCATATTATTTTAAAAAATGGCATGTAATAGTTCAGTTTCTTATATGTCTCTTCTTTATTTTCGTATGAACTTTACTTGTGTTTCCTGAGGATAAAGTTCACAATTGAAAAGAAAACTTAAAAAAAAGACCAGTAGCAAGCAGTGGGCATTCACAATACCCTGATGGTGGGCCTTTGATGTGAAACCCCTAAATCAAATGTTTGAGCCTCTCTGCCCAACTATTCTCTCTGGCCAGGCCAAGAATAAAGACTTACAGGTCAGAGAATAGAGAACATCTCCCCTGCACCCTGACCCTGCTGCCCAGAGCTTCCTGGGAGTGTAAAGGTATGCAGAATAGCCTTCCCAGAGTCAGGTTCCCTATGGGGGATCCCATTGGTCCACATTGCCTAGAGAATAGTCATCATTAGCAATGCTCTCCAGGTGGCCCAGTTGTTACTGTATCTCTTATGGTGGGTCTTTTGCTGTTGGCAGTTTTCCTCTTCTGGTTTCCCAAGTTCAAAGATGCTACCATGCTTTGCATGTTGCAGTCTGTGAAGAGAACAGCATGAAAAAACCCCAAACCCCTCCCCCCCCCCAAAAAAACAAAATTTAGAGCTCTTGGCCTTCAAAACTCATCTAACTTCATATAAAGAGGTGAAAAACGTCCCTCTGGAGCATGGCTTGTAAACCTCAACCCTAACAAAGACACTGCTGCTTGGATGATAGAAGAGTTTCGTAGAACCCAGCAACACTGCACAATAAGAAACAGAGGCTCAATTCCATTTATCTGTAAAAGGATAGAGTCACCTCCGAAAGCTGACTTTTCAGAAAAGGATACGGAATTACATTAAAGACAAAAAGAAAAAAAAGAAAAAGTTTTACAGCTCACAGAGAGGGAAGAACCCTTGAATCAAAGTCAGGAATTTGGTTCAAATTCCAACTCTGAAATCTCAGTTTGCCATGACTATTCTGTCCCCAGGCTCAGTTTTGTCATCTGTAAAATAGGAATAGAAATCATTCCATTACCTCTCTCACAGGTTTATTGTGGGGAAAACTCTTTGTAAAACTTAAAGTGCTTTATAAAGTTTATTCAATAGTTTATTTATCAAGTATCTACTATGTGCCAGGAGATTAGGTATATAAAGGCAAAAATTGAACAGTGCCTTCCCTTATGGACCTTATGTTCTGTTGGAGGGAGATACCACGTACCCAGATAAGTAAACACCAAATATATGCCCATCTGCTTTGGTTATTTAATAATAGATTCATAAAGCACCCATTCTAATGGGCTAGAGACAACTTGATGTAGTGGAAAATTGGTTGGTTGTTGTCCTTTGTTCTTGAAGAGGACCAAAATGACATCAAAAGTGCACTGCATTTGGAGTCAGAGGCCCTACTGCCTGCAATCTTGTGTGATGACTGGAGATTAATTGCCTTTCTCTGGGTTTTGGTTTCCTCCTCTCTAAAAAGAGGAGTTCAGGCCTTGGAAAGCCTTTTCAACTCTAAAACTTAAGATGCACCCTTCTAAGTGTTTCTTGTCAAGTGCCCACAGCCTCTGTTATTATGCTCATCAATATTATTGATAAAAATAATAGCCAGCATTGATATGGTGATTTAGCACTTGCAAAGCACTTTACTAATATTATTGCATTCGATCCTCAAAACAACTCTGTGAGGTGGGGGTTATTATAATCCCCATTTTATAGATAAGGAAACTATGGCAAACAGAGCTTAAGTGCCTTGCGTAGGGTCACATGGCTCGTATGAGTCTGAGGCAGAATTTGAATCCAGATTTTCCAAATTCCAGGCCTAGAACTCTAGCCATGTGCCACCTAACTGCCTTTTTATTTTTTTTTAGATGATGCTCTTATTGGATGAAATAGACATTCCTATCAAAGGGTTTTTGAATGTCACATCTGGGAGAATCTTAGAAACGATCTAGTCCAACTCCCTCACTCTGCAGATAGAAAAACTGAGGCCCAGAGAGGGAAGATGACTTGCCCAAGGTCACCCAAGCCATTTGATGCAGAGCTAGAACTAGAATCTAGATTTTTCTGGAATCTAGAACTGGAACCTAGGTCCCTCTTTTGGAGATCTTTATACTGCACCTTGCCTTCTGTCTCCTGTTTTTTTTTTTCTTAAGTTGGAATTGTAACCTGAACTCTAACGCTAACTAGCTGTGACCTCAAACAAATTATATCCTTTCTCTGGGACTCATTTTGCTAATCTATAAAATGGAGAGTTTAGCTGTCCTCTAAGGTCCCTTTCAGCTCAATGACTTTCAGTCACAATCAGCAAAGACTCATAGATAGCTAAGAAAGAAAAGGACCCCAGTAGTTTGTTTCATTTATTTCATTAAGCAAATGTCAGGCTTGAAGTGTAAAAGGCTCTTTAAATAAGTTGCAGAAGTGGACCCTTTTGAGTGCCAGGAAATTCTTCCAAGTGACCTCAGATCCATGGGAACCTCTGGAAATTAGATAGACCAGACGCCATTGTTTTGACTTTGCAAAGTGCCCTCCTGGTGAATAATGTCTCTGCTTGCCTAAAAGAAAAAGATTTACATTGGATCAATTTATGTTTAATATGAACAAAAGTCACTGAGGCAGAAATTAATCTAGGAATTTGAGTTGGGCATTGACCTTCTCCCTGTAAAAACACCTTAACCGAGAATTTAGTTCCTAGTCCCAAATGCTTTGCCATGTAATGGTAAGAAGCAAATATGGGCATCAGAGACCCTGTCCATAAAATAGAAGAAATAGGAATATAATAATCCTCATCATTACTGCCATGAAGCTGCTTTTGATACTGAATTACTGGATGACCTTAGGCAAATTTGCTGGGCTTCATTTGCAAAAGAAGAAGGTTGACCGAAGGTTCCTGCTGGCTCTGAAAGTCTCTGATTCCTAAATCTACAGATCATGAGTTTATAATCACAAGATGAGAACTCTAAGGTTTTCCTAAGAATAGTGCTGATTCTGGACAATAGATGCCTTGCTGGAAGTTCCAGAGAAAACAGGTCATTGACACAATGTTATGGAGAGAGCACAGCAGGCCTGGCTTCTGGCCCCAATTCTGCCCCTTGAAAAGCTGTGTGATTGTGGGTAAGATACTTTATCTCTCTGGGCCTCAGCTCTCTCCTCTGTATACAATGAAAATAATTATACCTGTCTATTTTTCCCACCCTGGGTTGTCATAAAGACCAAGTGCAGTAACGGATGTGCAAGGGAGGCCTCAGAATGCTGTACAATGATGGACAAATGTAGGGGACCATTATTATCATTATGACTCCCAGGTGGTATCCTAATGATCTGTACAGCCCTTAAATACTGGCTGTATTATTGGCAGCTTTTGCCAGCGCAGAAAATGTGTTGTGGGCCACGGGAATATAATTATTGCCTTTGACCCTGAGAACCCAGCAATGAGACAGTTGGGCAAGACAGATCTTGCCAGTTCTTTCCAAATATGCCTCCTGTGGTGTCCCAGCAACGGACACAACTTTTAACCTCACCTAACCCTGGCCAGATGTACTTGGATTCAAAGGTGCTTGGTGGATATCTCCCTGTTAGAGTTAGCATCAGTTTCTGGGGATGAGGGAGCTCCTCTTTGCCTTTTGGGCTGTGTGTTCCCTGAGGGCGGGGACCACATCTTATCTAAGAACACTAGGCTTTTACCTCAGATTGCATGCCCTCTTGGGGAGAGGGGAAGGAAGGGAGGCGGAGAAAATTTAAAACTTATGGAAGTGAATGATGAAAACTAAAAATTAATTAATTAATTTGTAAGAAAAGAATACTAGGCTCTCCCTTCTACCCCCATGTGCTGCATGGAATCCCATCTGATCTCCTGGGACAGGGAGTGGGGGAGGTGTGGTGGAAGAGGACAGGTGTTATTATATGCTCCAATTTTTTACTGTACTTTGCCTAGATCTCTTTTTCCCTTATCTCCTTCTCCTTTGTGCTGTTACTTCTTCATTTAGATTGGAAGCATCTGGAGAGCAGGGTCTGTGTCATAATTATCTTTGTACTCCCAGGACCTAGCACAAGGCCTTGCCTCCAGTAGGCAGGTAGGATGTGGTAGTTAAATGGAATTGAATTGAACCTCTCACTAGTGCCCAATCCCCATGCCATTCAACAGGTTTTTTACCAATCCCTTGTATGTGGCTCACTTCAGCCTCTGCATCTTTACTCCATATTCTGGAGCAAATTTTACCTGTCCTTCAAGGACCTTCTCAACTCCCACCTCCTCCATAAAGTCTTTCCAAGCTTCCCCAGACAACCACAATTAGTCCTTCTAGGTTCCTAGCGCTCTAATTGTGTCCCTTATTTCAATTCATTTTAGCTTAGTTCAGTTCAGGTAAGGTCAACAAATATTTATTAAGCATCTACTGAGTAGGCCTGGTGCTCAGGTGCAACCCTGGGGATACATGGGTAAAAGCGACACTGTCATTGGCCTTAGGAAGCTGAAAATAAAATAGGGAGGTTACAAAATTTATGGAAATAATTATGATATGAAACAGAATATGATCAAGGCAAAGGAGAGACCCAGAAAAAGTTCTCTAAGAAAGTGTGGGGTAGAAATTTTTTTAAAAAAACATGGAAAGACTTGCACAAAATAATGAAGGGCAAAATGAGCAGAGCCAAGAGAACACTGTATACAGTAACAGCAATATTGTTTTAAGAAAACTTTGAGTGACTAAGTCATTTTGACCTATGAAGGAAGATGCTATCTACATTCAGAGGAAGAAATGACAAATAGAACAATATACACAATGGTTTTATATGTGTGTGTGCGTGTGCGTGTGTGTATAATGCACATATTTGTGTCTAATGATAGCCATCTTTAAGGTACAGGGGAGGGAAGAAAAAAGGGAAAAAAGTTACACGATAACTTTCTCATATATTTTAAAGGAATAACAAGTACATAATAGATTTGCAGTTTCAGGAGTAACCATCTTTTCTATTCTATTATGTTATATAAATACTTCTTTTATTTCATAAACTAAAATAAAATTAATTTAACTTAAAAATGTGGGTAGAAAAGATTTCTCTTGGTTACGGCCAATGGAATCAAGGAAGATTCATTTGCTGACTACTATTCTGTAGTTACTTAATTTTCCATATATATATTTCCTGTCTCTTCAGTAAGAGATGCTATAAGTCTGTCAAGGACTGAAACCACCTTCTTTGGATACGCCACAGGGCCTGGTACAGAGCTGTGCATGTAGAAGATGCCCAGTAAGTATTTGATGAAAGAATGAGTATTAGTTAACTATTTCTTATTGTGTCCCTATAGAAATAACAGTAACTTGCGTTCTCATGGTGATTTATAGTTTATAAGTGGCTTCCTCATAACAGGTCCATGAGTTAGGGAGAACATGTATAACCTCCACTTTTCCGGTCAGACAACAGGGACTGAGAGAAATGATGTGCTCTGTCCGTGTAACATAACTAGTTAAGTGTTAGAAGTAGCACTAAATCTCAGGTCTCCTGACTCTGAGTCTGGTGCTTTTTTTTTCTATTTGTTTTCTGGCATCTAACGCTTTATTTTTTTTTCTAGTAAAGCATGGAATAAGGTACCTTTCCTGCCTTGTTTCTCCCTTCTCTAATCTCCTCCTCCATTCAACTGCCAAAATGATTTTCCAAAAGCAGAAGTCTGACCATGCCACTTTCCTGCTCAACAAACTCAAAGAGTTTCCCATTACTTCTACTATCAAATATAAACTCTGCTTGGCATTTAAAATTCTTTTCAATCTAGTTCCAACCTACCTCTCCAGACTTATGCAATATTCCCCTTCTCACACGACGTCTCAGCCAAACTCGCCTTTTCACTTATTTACACGGCGCTGGAAGTCCCATGCCTATACCTCTGTACAGACTGTCCCCCTGCCAGGAATGAATGCCATCCCTCCTTACCTCCACCTCCTAGAAGCCCTAATTTCCTCCAAAACTCAGCTTGGGAGCTGCTTCCTACATGAGGACTTACTTGATTCCCCCAACTACTATTTGAAAACAAGCTTGTATATATTTTGTATTTATCTTGAATATTTTCTGTACACACTTTCTGTGTACATTGTTTATAGAATGGAAGCTCCTTAAGGACACCTGTTTCATTTATATCTTTACACCATTAACACCTGAGAGGGTTCTTGGCACATAGGAAGAATTTGATCAATGTCTTGACTGATTGATTGCTGAGAAATGAGCCTTCTGCCTCTCTGGTATCCACCTAGGCACCTACCTACAACAATTCTGTGCACAGCAGGCGCTCGCTACTTATTAGATCAAATTGACCTAGTCCTCTCCAGAGATTTGGTTCATGTCATATATGCTTTTGGAAGGGAAAGTTGCTAATCGTACTCTGTGATCTCAGTGGAGAGCTCCCCCCACCCCCAGCCCGCCCCCACCTTCCCTGTCATGATGTTCTTGTTTTGCTCTGGGCCCTCTGACTCATCCAGCATCTCCAGATGGCTTCCTGAATTTTCAGCCTGCTGGCTGGGATGCAGCAAGAGCCTTTGATATGGGACACTAACAGAAAATGAGGTGAAACAGAGAGAAAATCCCACCATGTGCCCTATTGTTGATTGTGGATGGCAAGGTTCAAAGTGGCTATGACTTTGAGTGAACCATCCCTTCGGTTTGGCTGACCTTGCTTCCCTGCCTCTCTCCCAGCTCCCCTTTCTGTATCCCAATTCGAAGCTGATTTAACAGCAGAGCTGCTAAAGGAAAGAGAGGCTGCTTGTTCTTCTGGGGCCCATTGTATGGTGAGGTCCTAACTTAAGGAGACTGTGCCCTTAACCAGGAGATAACTGACTGCGTGTCGCTGCTGCTTAGGCCCGCAGTGTGGTAGAGAGTGGGAAATGTACTGAGCTCAGTCAGAAGACTGGAGCTCCCAGGAGTAGGCTGAAGCCAAGTTGAATCAGCAGGCAAAAGCTGGTTATTAAATTTTCAGTGTGAGAATGACACCTCAGAAATCAGCAAATGCTACAGATCAGGGCTTGATGTGTGGCTTTGTCGACTGACTAGATTTAGGAAAATAATGGAGAAGACGTCAATAATGCAGATTAAATTGAAAAGTGTGTCTGTGTACATTTTCCTCCCCCAGAGAGCAGGTTGTTAAACATTTATCAATGCACCACTGCTTCTAATTCCTTCTCCATTACTTCCTACCCTTAGGCAAGGCTCTTAACCTCTTAAGTCTCAATTTCTTCATCTATAGAACGGAGAGAATATTATTCGCCTTACAGCACATAAGACAACAATAATTCACATTAAGATAGCATTTAACAGTTTGCAAAATGCCTTCGTCACAACACCACTACGACTGAGGTAGGGCCAGTAATTCTAATTTCCATTTTACAGATGGGAAGACTAAGCTTCAGAGAGGAGAAATTATTTTTTCCATGATCACATAGCTCATAATATATGAGAAGGGGTTTTGAAGGCAGCTAAGTGCTAGACAAGTACCCTTCTGCACATCATGAAAAATCTGCCAGGTTAGCTGCATGGCCTGCAAAGCTAATAATCATTACTCCCAGCAAGGCACGGTGTCCATTGTTCAGAGCATAAATTTGATTTCCTGAGGCTTCTTTTCAAATCTCTTCATGACAATGTTCCTGATCTTGGGCAGTCAACTTCTCTGGAGCCTCCTCAGCTCCATCTTGCAATTTTGACTTTGACATACTAAGAAGCGCTGTGACCAGTGTCACAATAATCTATCTAATGGTTTGTGCTGTTGATATCACTTAGTTTGGAAACTATTGTTAAAGAAGTAAGAACTTTAAAGCTGAAAGCGATTACAAATATAACACCCACCCTGGGACCACTTCCCTCGTCTCCATTTGCCCTTGAGTTTTGCCCAGAAGGGCAGTTTTGATTTACTCTCAGTGTTCTAGGTATAATGCTAAGGGATGGTATTATTGCTCATAAGTCCCCATCAGTGATCTTTCCACCGATAACTGACTTGTCAGACTGATTCAAGATTTAGATAATGTATTCACGGACAAGTTATAGGGATATTAGCAGTCACAGAAATATCTCTCCCCTCTTCCCCAAACTGGGAGCATATTCTCCTTCTACACACATAAAGTCCCTGAAAATAGTGGATTCAAACCTAAGATACAATGGCAGCGAGGCACACTTGCCTCTCTGAGCCCAAGTTCCAATACGAGAATTATAAAACCAATATAGTTTACCTTGTGGTAATGGTATGAGGAAAACCCTTTGCAAACTGTTAAGTGCTACGTTCATATGAGTTGTTGTTCTTCTGATCTGATCTGTATGACAATCCTAAGAGTTAGGTAGGGAAGATATTAATTCCATTTTACAAATGAGGAAACCGAAGCTCGGGAGGTTAAGTGGGTCATATGGTTAGAAAATGCCAGAGCAAGGCTGTATAGGGAACTTTTGTGTCAAAGGGACACCTTACAAGACATAGTGACTAGCGGTTATTTTCTCCTTTCATAGAGCCCACCTGAAACCATGCCATCTGTTTAAGGCCCCCAAGGAGATGGTCAGCATGTGGAGTTAGCCAATCATACTCTTTCTTCTTAACCCATTTAAAGAGAAATCCTAGTCTGATTAAGGGGTCACAGGGTATAGGTAGTCTTGTTTACACATTTCAAAAACCTAATCATGTCTGTTGAGGGATTGATTGAAGAGAGAGTGACAAGCTCCCTCCTTTACACAGGTATGGCACTGTGTGCCCCTGTAATCAGATAACAAAAGAATGTTCTCATTAGAATTTGTGTAGCCCATTCTAACCTTGGTCCCCAAGAACAAAAGTTCTTCTAGGTCTGTAGGTTAGATCACAGATTTAGAGCTGAAATAGTCCTTTGAGAACATTTAGTTCAACCCCCTTATTTTACAGATGGAGAAACAGGTCCAGAAACGGTAGCTTACCTACCAAAGGACCCACACGTAAGCAGTGGAGGCAGGATTTGAACCTGGGTCCTCTGCCTCCAAATCCAGTGCTCCTTCCACTGTACTAACTTTCTAAGAGTGTCTTGTGATAACAACAATAGTACTTATAAATTTCTACAGCAATTAAAAGTTTATCAAGTATTTCCCTATAGAAACCTGTAAGATAAGCTGCAGAAGTATTAGCATCTCCATTTCACAGTTGAGAAAACTGAGACTCAGAAAGGGACATGATTTACCCTTGACTTTTGACATACAGAAAACACCTGAAAAGTCATTTTTTTTAAATATCAAGTTCTTTCCCGATAGCTTATAGACCTTGAAAAACCTGGACAAAACAGGGGTCCATTCATTAATCCTCCTATCTTTCCAAAGAGATTCTTCATTCAAGTAATCAAGATTTATTAAGGGTTTATTACGTACCAAATACTTTGCTAGATGCTGGGAAGTAAATATAATAGGGAGACAGTTCTCACCCTCAAGTGAGTTTACATTCTACTGTGGGGATGCCATCTGTTGTAAAAACAGGTTAGATACAATATAAATACACAGGGATGATCATGGGGAAAGGGCAGGGGGACTAACAATGAGAGAATCAAGAAAGGGTTCTTGAAAGAGGTGATGTTTGAGCCTTGAAAAGAACTAGGGGTTCTGAGAGGAGATCGTAAGGAGGCGAGCGTTCTAGGGAAGTGGCAAGGAGGAGGGAATGCTATCAGTGGGGCAGATTAGGGCCACAAGACACAGAAGTAAATAAATATGGCGGCATAGTGTTTGATCAAGACCAAGGTCCTACTTATTCAAGGAAGGCTTCATTCTTCAATAAAAACTGCTGAGAAAACTGGAAAACAAAGTGGCAGAAATTAGGTTTAAACCAAGATCTCACACTATATACTATAATAATACTCAAAGGGATAGATGACCCAGATATAAAAAGTCATATCACATTCTAGGCGAACAGAGAAGAAGGAAAGATAAAGGAAAAGTTCTTGGTCAAAAAAGGAATAGAGAGGACTCTAGAAGATACAATCAATAATCTTAATTACAGGATTAATTACAGAGTTTTTTTCAACTTGTTTTATGCAAAAAGTTTTTTTGTTTTGTAAAACAAATCAATGCAGCTAAATTTGAGAGCAAATAGTAAACTTGGGGGAAGAAGTCTTTGAAGCAAATTTCTCTGATCAAGATCTGGTATCCAAGACATAGAGAAAACTAATTCAAATACATAAGAACAAGAGTCATCCTGTAACTAACAAATTGTGAAAGGATATGAAAACAAGATAAGAAATCCAAGCTGTCAACAATCATACGAAAGGATGCTCCAAGTCACAAATAATGATCAAAAAGCAAGCAATTTTAAAAGAACACTAAGATTCCAATACAAAAAAAAGTTTTTTTTTTTAAAAAAAGGAAAATGACAGTTGTCGGAGGCCATGTGGGAAGAAAGGCACGTTAATGAATTGTTGGCAGAGCTGGAAACTGATGCAACCATTCTGGAAAGCAATTTGGACCTGTACCTGAAGATTCAGTAAATTGTGTGCATGCCTTTTGAGACAGTATACCCCAAAGACATCTAAGAAAGAGGAAAGAACCCATATGCAGGGAAATATTTTTAGCAGCACTTCTTGTAGCAAAGAGTTAGAACCAAAGGATATGCCCATCAGCTGGGGAATGACTAAAGAAATTATGGGATATAAATATATTTTTGAACCCTAAGAAATGACAAAAAGGATGGATTCGTGGAAATCTGGGAAGATTTAAAGGGACTAATATGAAGTGAAGTGAGCAGAACCAGAAGACTCACATATACAGAACTGTATAACTTTAAAAAGCTTTAAAAGACTTAAGAACTCTGATAATGCAATGATCAGCTCTGACTACAGAAGTCTGAGGGGTGATGGCCTAAAGATGCAGAAGGAGAAATGCATTTTCGGACATGGATAATGTAGAGATTTTTTATGCTGGACTCTACTAACTTGTTGCAAGAAAGGTTTTTGGGGGGAAGAGGAAAGGGACAATTGGGTAGTGCAGGAGAGTAGTGATAGCAGTGCCATAAAAGGGATGATGTCCCTAAGAAACATTTCAAGAAAATGCACACAGGGGCAGCTAGGTGGCGCAGTGAGCAGAGCACCAGCCCTGGAGTCAGGAGGACCTGAGTTCAAATCTAACCTCAGACACTTGACGCAGTTACTAGCTGTGTGACCTTGGGCAAGTTACTTAATCCCAATTGCCCTCCTCCAAAAACATGCTCAGAAGAGAGCAGAAAGAGCTTCGAGGACAATACAGCAAGTGAGACAAATCTGGAATTAATGTGCTTAATTAAGCATATACTTAAAAGCCAAAACAAACCGCACAGAATGAGATTCACAGTTTCTTATACAATACTTTTTCCTGTCCTTCTTTGCATATGGAAATGTTCACATTTGTTGGTTTTTACAAAGTTCTGAACAACAAGACATTTAAGATTAAAAAGAAAGAGCAAAAAGAAAGGGGGCAGGACAAAGCTCTAGAGTAAGTCCAGAGGTACATTGGTAAATATTTAACAACTGGCTCTCTAGGGGGGGTGGGAAATCTACTGCAATACACACTTTCAAGTTTAATTTACATCATTAACACTTTCACCATCACTTTATTAAGCCTAAATAATCAGCAAACCGATAAATCCGGCCTTGATTTGTGCCGTTTGCCAATTTCTAAGCCATAAACACTCACAGTGAAAACTTCAATAATGAGCTCTCCTGAGACAGTTCAGACAGTTTGAGCTGGCTCCACCGCAACCCCTCTGTACACCAATGCACGGGGGCAGGACATGAACGAGAATCCTGGATCGGAGACTGAGAAGAAACGGTTGGGTAGAGAAGAAGAAAACCGCGCCAGAACAGTGTCATGAAAACCTAGAGCATCCAGAAACAGGAGTGATTCACAATGTTCAATATTACAAAGAGGTGAAAATAATTAATAATAACAATAATAGAATGCTTGAAGATATACAATGTGCTTTATAAATATTTTCGCATTTTATCCTCATAGCCACCCTGGAGGACAGGTGCTATGATTGTCCCCATTTTACAGGTGAGGAAAGTGAGGCATACAGAGGTTAAGTGGCTAGCTCAGAGTAACACAGCTTAGCAAGTGTCTGAAGCAGGATTTGAACTCAGGTCTTCTTGACTCCAGGTCCAGTGAGCTGCCTAGCACAGGAGAAGAAAAAGGATTGAGAAAAGGTCATTGGACCTAGCAATCAAAAAAATCATTGGTGACCTTGGAGAGAGAACTTTCAACTGAGTGGTAGAAATGGAAGCCAGATTGCAAGAAGGTGGGAAGTAAGTAGGAGGTTTAAAAAGTGGAATCACTGAGTATAGATAGCTTTGTTTTTGAGGAATTTGTCTGTGACAGGGAGCAGAGATATAGGACATTAACTAGGTAGTAGGGTCCAGTGAAAGTTTTCAAAGTCTTTTTTTCCCTAGTGCGGTAGTTCTGCTCCCTAACGATGGAATCTTAGAACCAAGTGGACTGATTTCAGAAGATAACCCTCTAATCCATTTGTTTTAAGACTTCCAGGGAAGTGAATTAACTTGGCCCAGGCTGCCCAGTGACAAAGTCAGGCTTTGTTTAGTGATCTAGTGTGCTAGTGTAGAGCTCTCCTGACTTTTAGACCAATGTTGTTCCACCCAGAGTAAAGTCTGTATGGGGTGGGGAACCTGCGGCCTCAAGGCCACATGTGGCCCTCTAGGTCCTCAAGTTTGGCCCCTTTGATTGAATCCAAACTCCAGAGAACAAATCCCCCAAATAAAAGGATTTGTTTTTTAAAACTTGGACTCAGCCAAAAGGCCACGCCCAAAGACCTAAAAGGCCACATGTGGCCTCAAGGCTACAGGTTTCCCACACCTGGATACATTTAGTTAGTTAAGTATAGGTGAGTTGTATTAAGTAATGTCACTCATAAACCACTGGAAAGCAACCTTGCAAGTCTGTTTTCAGGACCTAATCAGATTGTTTATCCTAGCTGGGGATAAGATGATGTTTACAACTGTGATTGTTTTAGCACAATATGTACAAAGCCCCAGCAGGCTGCTCACCCATCAATGATTAACTCAGAAGTCACCAAGCAGGGAGACCCAGGACTCAGGCCCATTCCAAAACCTAGGTCTATCACCCCATGGGTCTGGAAGGGTTCCAGAGATTTATAAGAGTTCTTTTCCTTATCACAGACTCACCAGTGGCTTAACCAGCTGGGTTAATTAATATAGAATGCACTATTTTTAGATTATGCCATCTCCTATAGTATAAAGGTTATGCTCAGAGCCTTCTTAGTGTCAACATATAGTAGTGGCATTCAGCCAGTTCGTACCGGTTCAGTAGAACAGTACCTAATTTTAGGTTGAGTTGTTAGTGGGGGCAGGGCCTATGCCCGCCACATCAGTGGCGGCTGGCCCTTGCCTGGGTTCTGGGGAGACCTGGTTGTTAATTCATTTGAATCCCACCACTGTCAACAGAGCCGATAGGAGCAAAACCTTTGACTTTGTAGTGTAAGGGATAACATTATTAGTGATAAATAGAAAAGTTTTGATCTCCATCTCCTCCTGATGACATTTATACCCTGTACCACATTGTTTCCTTTTTCTAAAAATCATTTACTTTGCATTTAACTTTAAACAAGACCCAATAAGTACACATTTGCTGCTATTTACAACTAAAAAATTCCTACATACATTAAGTTCATAACAACTTAGAACTTTCTCCCCTGTCTGTCTCAGAGGTAGCTAGGTAGCACAGTGGCTAGAGTAGGGGGCCTGGATTGGGTGAAGACCTGAGTTCAAATCCAGCCCAAGAACTTACTAGCTGTGTGACTCCAGGCGAGTCACTTAACCTCTATTTGCCTCAGTTTCACAAACTATAAAATAGGGATAAACAACACTACCAATCTTGTAGGGTTGTTGTAAGGAACAAATGAGATGACATTTCTCCAGTGCCCAACATGTAATAGGTGCTAAATAAATGCTTATTCCTTTCCTCTTCCCTCATGTTCTCAGTTTTGTCCCATTCATCTATGTATTTACCCATTCCTCTTATATAGTCATAGTGAGTTGTCATGACTATAACTAGAATATTATCAAAGAAATATAAAGGTGTTGGTCACCCAAACGGCAAGGGAGAGGACCATGGTGGGTGTTAGGAAGACACAAAAACACAGTTGTTATTTGTCCTTTTTTCCTAAAGATTATCAGAGATAGCATGCTTAGAGATCAGTCATCAGAGATTAGTATGCTTGGAAAACAACTGGGCTTTGATCCAGCAATACCACTACTAGGTCTATATTCCAAAGAGATCATAAAAAAGGGAAAAGGATGCAAGTGCACCAAAAAAAATTTTAACAGCTCTTTTTGTGGTGGCAAAGAAGTGGAAATTGAGGGGATGCCCATTAAGATGTGGCTTATGAATGTAATGGAATACTTCTATACTATAAGAAATGATGAGCAGGCAGATTTCAGAAAAACCTGGAAAGACTTACATGAACTGATGCTGAAGGAAGTGAGCAGAACCATTGTACACAGTTACAGCAACACGGTTCAATGATCAGCTTTGATAGACTTAGCTCTTCTCAGCAATGCAAGGATCAAAGACAACTCCAAAAGACTCATGAAGGAAAATGGTATCCACATCCAGAGAAAGAACTATGGAATCTGAATGCAGATCGAAGCAGACTATTTTCAATTTTTTTCTGTTTTTTTTCTCGTGTTTTTTCTTTTGTTCTCATTCGTGCTCATGTTCACAACATGACTAATGTGGAAATATGTTTTAAAAAAGAAAAGAAAAGAAAAGAAGAGAAAATTAAACAACTAGGCAAGAGAGAGCCCATGAGCTTCTTTGCTGAGTGGATCCCTGTGGAGAATGTCTTCCCCACTATCTTATCTTCCTTATTCCTCATTCTACTCCACTTTCATGACCTATTCCTCTTCTTCACCTTCTCTACACACAATCTTACCAATCTTTACTCCTAAGTGAGCCACTTCAGCTCTCATCCTCTACTCTTGGATTTTTTAGTCCCTAGTCCTATCACTGCTCACACTCTGCCAAACTGCAACCCTGAATTACTCCCACCATTCATATCCTTTGCTTCTGAACATAGTTGGAAGAAGTCCCAAAACTGTGTGGGCTTGGTCCACCTCCCTAACTGATTCTCTCTTCTTTAAAAAAAAAATTTTATTTTTTCCTAATTGGTTGTCTATTCCATTTACCACAGGGACTATTCCAAACTTTCTTATCAATCTTTAAGCATCCCAAAGCACCCACTCTCCCTCTCCCCCCAGCTGAAAACTTTGCCTCATACTTCACCAAAAAGAAAAAAATCAAAGCCATCTGCAGAGTTCCCTCCTTCCCTTTCTTTTCATTTCACATCCCTTGAGATCACTCCCCACTATCTTCTTATTTACTCTAGTCTCTGATAAAGAAGTGGCCTTTCAGTCATTGCCAATGCCCCTACATACATCCTTCAACTCAATTCCTCCCGTCTTCTTCAGAAGATTGCCCCCACTATCACCCACTCTATAATCTTCAACCTCTGCATAACTACTCGTTCCTTTCCTGTTGTCAATAAACACAACCAAGTATCCTCTATCCTTAAAAACAAAACAAAGCAAAATGAACAACCTTTGCTGGATCTTACCATCTCATTAATTACAATCCTGTATCTCTCCTCTCCCTGTTCAGCTAAACTTTAAAGAGCTATCTATACCCATGGTGTTTACTCTTCTTACTCTCTTCTAAATCTTTTGTAAAACTGGTTTCCAATTCAACTAAGACCGCTCTCTTAAGTCAGCAACAATCTCTTAATTGCCAAATTGAGTGGCCTTTTTCAGTCTTTGTCCTTCTGTTGACTATGTTCTCCTCCTAGGCATCTGACTACTACTAACTACTCAGTTTCCTATGTTTGCTCTTCATCAGTGTCATACCCACTGACAATGGGCATACCCCAAGGCCCTCCTGAGCCCTGTTCTCTTTCTGCTCTAGACTCTCTAACTGGGAGATCTCATGAGATTCTGTGAGTTTAATTATCATCTCTATGCAGATGGTTCCCAGATCTACGTGTCCATTCCTAACCTCTCTCCTGAGCTCCTCATTACAAAATGCCTAATAGACATTTGAAGCTGGTTGTCCCATAGGCATCTCAAACTCACTGTGTCCCAAACATAACTTATGATCTCTCTCACCAAACCTACCCCTCCTTTGAACTTTTCTATTGCTGCAGAGGGCACAATCATTTTTTCTTTGACTCAGTTTCACTTCAGTATCTTCCTTGACTCCTCGCTTTTACTCATTCCACAAATCTATCTAGTTGCTAAGTCTTGTAATTTCTTTCTTCAGTCTCTCAGATACTCCTTCTCTCTACTCACACTGCCACCACCTAAATTTATGCCTTTATCACCTCACATCTCATACCTGGGCAGTTAGGTAGTGCAGTGGTTAGAGTATATGGCCTGAAGTCAGAAGGTCTCATCTTCCTGAGTTCAAACCTGGCCTCTGACACTTGCTAGCTGTATGACCTGGGGCAAGTCACTTAATCCTATTTGCCTTAGTTTTTTTTTTCATTTAGAGATTTTTTTATTTTTAGTTTATAACACTCAGTTCTACATAACTTTGAGTTCCAGATTTTCTTCCCCTCCCCACTTCCCTCCCCAAGACAGCATGGAATCATATCTATCTTCTACATATAACTTCTCATTGAACTTATTTACACACTAGTCAAGTTGTGAAGAAGAATTATGACCAATGGAATGAATCATGAGAAAGAAGAAACAAAACCAAAAAAACCCCCCAAAAACAAAAACAAAAGACAGAAAAAAAGGGAAAAAAGGCGAGCATAAAGTGTGCCTCAATTTGCATTCATACTTCATAGTTCTTTCTCTGGGTGTAGATAGCATTCTCCATCATGAGTCCTTTGGAGTTGTCTTTGTACCTTGTGTTGCTGAGAAGAGCAAAGTCTATCAGGGTTAGTCATCACAGAATCCATATATCTGTGGTTGTGTATAATGTTCTCCTGGTTCTGTTCTGCTCTCTCAGCATTATATCGTGTAGGTTTTTCCAGGTTGTTATGAAGTCCGTATCTTCCCCATTTCTTATAGCACAATAGTATTCCGTTACCTTCATACACCACAACTTGTTCAGCCATTCCCCAATTGATGGGCATCCCCTTGATTTCCAATTCTTTGCTACTATGAAAAGAGCTGCTATAAATATTTTTGTACATATGGGTCCTTTTCCCACTTGTATGATCTCTTTGGGATACAGCCTTAGAAGTGGTATTGCTGGGTCAAAGGGTATGCGCATTTTAATAGCCCTTTGGGCATAGTTCCAAATTGCTCTCCAGAATGGCTGGATCAGTTCACAACTCCACCAGCAATGTAAAAATGTTCCAATTTTCCCACATTCTCTCCAGAATTTATCATTTCCCTGTTTTGTCATTTTAGCCAATCTGACAGGAGAGATGTGGTACCTAAGAGTTGTTTTTATTTGCATTTCTCTAATCAGTAGCTATTTCAAGCATTTTTTCATATGCCTATAGATATCTTTAATTTCTTCCTCTGAAAACTGCCTGTTCATATCCTTTGACCATTTCTCAATTGGGGAATGACTTGTATTCCTATAAATTCGTCTCAGTTCCCTGTATATTTTAGAGATGAGGCCTTTATCAGAGATACTGGTTGTAAAGATTTTCTCCCAATTTTCTTCTTCCCTACTAATCTTTGCTGCATTGACTTTTTACATAAAAACATTTTAATTTAACATAGTTAAAATTATCCATTTTGCATTTTGTAATGCTCTCTATCTCTTGTTGTGTCATGAATTCTTTTCTTTTCCGTAAATCTGATAGGTAAAGTATTCCTTGCTCTCCCAAATTGCTTATAGTATCAGCCTTTATTCCTAAATCATGAACACATTTTGACTTTATTTTGGTCTATGCCCAGTTTCTGCCCTACCATTTTTCAATTTTCCCAGCAGTTTTTGTGAAATAGTGAATTCTTAGCCCAGAAGCTGGATTCTTTGAGTTTATGAAAGAGTAGATTGCTATGGTCGTTGACTTCTCCATCTTGTGTTCCACTGATCCACGACTCTGTTTCTTAGCCAGGACCAGGTAGTTTTGATGACTGCTGCTTTATAGTACATGCCTTAGTTTTCTTATCTGTAAAATGGATCTGGAGAAAAAAATGGCCAACTACTCCAGTATCTTTGCCAAGATCATCCAAAAATGGGGTCAGGAAGAATCAGACATGACTGAAACAAGTGAACAACAACACCTCACAGATGGTCTACTTCTGTAGACTTAGAGCCGGTCTTCCTGCTTCAAGTATCTCCCCAATCCAATCCATTCTACATTCAGCTATCGAGGTGAATTTTCTAAAGTATATATCGGAATATGTCACCACCTCTCTGCTTAATAAACCCCAGTGACTTCCTGTCATGTCTAAGATTAAATATAAACCCTCTGCTTGGCATCTAAAGTTTTTCATTATCTGGTGCTTTCATATCCTCTCAATCTTCTTACACATTACTGCCTTCCACACACAGCCTAGGGAAAGGAATAAGCATTTATATGGTACCTACTATATGCCAGGCATTGTATTCTGGGGTGGGGAACCTGTGGCTTCAAGGCCACATGTGATCTTCTAGGTCCTCAAGGAGAGCCCTTTGACCGAATCAAATCCCCTTCAGGGGATTTGTTCTGTGAAGTTTAGATTCAGTCAAAGGACGGCACTTATGGACCTAAAGGGCCACATGTTCCCCACCCTTGAAGCTCTTTACAAATATCTCATTTGATTCTCACAGACAAATCTGTGAGGTAGGTGATATGTGTTTGTGTGTATATGTGCACACATGTGTGCATATATACATAGATTAATACATATACAGATTATTTGGGATGGGTTTTATTTCTGGCATCCCCAAGTCTTGGCAAAGAGCCTGACATATTGTAAGCATTTAATAAATATTTGTTGATTGATTGATGTAACTAAATGGGAAATGAGAAAATGAGAAAGAATCATGGGATCTGGCCCATATCATTGGCGGACCTCACCTCATGATGAGATCATAGATCTCATGTGATCTCCAAGTACAGTCATAACCCAAACATACACTTCCCTTAGAATTTAGAGCTGGAAAGAGACCTCAGAAATCAATTAGTTCCACTCCTTAATTTTATAGATTAAGAAGTTAAAACTCAGGGAGATTAAGAGACTCTTCTCAAGGCCACCTAGGTAGTAAATACCAGAAGCTGGATTGGACCCAAGATCCTCTATATTATCTTCTGGTTTGACTTTCTTTACTTCAAGGTACTTCATATTCATCTTTCCAAATTTCTCTATATCCTATACTTATTTTTAATAGGACTAATAATTATAGTACTTCATTTCATTGACATATATGTTAGTTTATTCAACCATTCACCACCTTTTAGAGATTTAAGGTATTTCTGATTCTTTATAATTGCAAATAATGCTAAGAAATAATACATATCTCAAATACCTATTTTCCCATAGATAGTTTAATTTTTTTCCAGAATCCATGTATGTACTTCTACACACACATAATATATATATATATATACATACATACATACATACACATATATACATATACTTTTATGCATACGTACATATATGTGTGTGCGGGAGTATACTTTGGGCACATATTGCTAATAATGTGATTATTGTTCAAAGTTGACGAGCATTTTTGTGGCTCTTATTAAGTGTCAGAATATTCACCCAAAAGAGTCAAATGATTTTTAATTCCCTCAACAATATATTTCTTTCTCTCCACAAACTTGCCAACAATGCTTAGTCACTTTTCATTTTTATTTCCAATTTAATAGCTGTGAAATACCATCTAATTTAGCACTTTATTATGATCTATTTTCTATTATTGGCTATCCTTATTGTGTCCTCTAAGTCTTGTCTTCTCAACTGGACTGTGAACTCCTTGAAGGCTAGGTTGCTGCATGTACAGAACTGCATCTGTTCCGTGTAGCTTTGTGAAAGGGACACTGGAGGCCCAAATTGGCATCCTGGCTCTGTCACCTGCCACCTCTGTGACCTCAACCAAGTCTATTTGTCTATCTAGATCACCATTTTCTCATCAGTAAAACAGAGACAGTAATATTTGCTTTACCGTCTTCATAAGATTGTTGTGAGGGCCAAATTAAATAATGTGTATAAAATGCTTTAATTAAAATACAAATTTAAGTTATTATTATATCTATCATGATTTCACCTAACACTTTCCAAGACCTTTCACATAGTAGGAGCTTGGTGAAAACTTGGTTGTTCGTACTTATCTAGGAGTCTGCTTGAACCAGCTCAAACCTCTTGAGAGCTGATTGTTATATTTTCCATGAGAGCATTTACACCCCAGAAATCACTACAAATCAGGGCTTGATTTATTACTTTGTTGATGGTCTAGACTTAAGAAAGTGATTGAGAAAATGTTAATAAAGCAGATTAAATTTTTAACTGTCCTGTTGGAACTTTTTTCCCTTGGAAAGCTAATTATGACACATTTACCAGTACACCCTGGCACTATCCCTCTTCAATAAATACTTATTTTTAAGATCTATGATTTCATCCACATGGATATTCTCTCCCCTGACATGGATCACAGCCACTTTGTGGTTTACTGATTCTGATGTACCTTTCTAGTCTCATTTTATATTACTCTCCCTTGCATTTTATTCTGGCGAAGGTGTTCCAAGAGCTTAAAATTCTACCTCACACCATTGCACATAAGCGTAGACTGTGTTTCATACTGGGAATGGGAATATACTCCCTCCTCTTCTCTGACTATAAGTATTCCTTGATCCCTTCAAGGCTCAGCTCAGATATTACCTCCTAAAGTCTTTCACTCAGTTGTTAATAATACCCTCTCTCAACTTTGTATTTGCTTTTCTGTTTGAATATTTTTTTTCTTCTTAGAATGTAAGCTCTTTAAGGGCAGGGACTGGTTTCATTTTTTTGTTTTATATTCCCAGCACCCAGCGTACTGCCTTGAACAAGGTAGTGTCCAATAAATGTTAAACTAAGGCCATTCTGTCCATTTTATTTAAGTGTTTTTCATTGTTACAAGGAAATGTATTTCAGGGCTATAAGTGTGGTTGGGTGGCTGGTGCATACTGGAAAACAACTATGCTTGAATAAAAGACAAAAACATTGTAATGGCAAGCAGAGTGGAACTTTTTGCTGTTTTTTGTTTTGGAGTGCTTCTCAGCGCTAAGGCAATCACCTTAGTGTCTTTGCCTTTGTTTCAATCAAGAGTCTTTGATTAAATTGGGAGTCTTTGATGACCTGCTTAAGTCACAGGAAGACCTAGGTCGCATGGGTTTGATGCCCTCTGACTCTGAAGAAGTATATGTATACTCTGAGGTTTGCATTTTGCTCGGGGCTTGCTCATTGGAAGAGTGTCGTATGGAGATTCTGGGTAGCTGTTAAAGAGTCCCCCAGCTTTGAAAACCCAGATGTTGGTGCCTCCCTCTCTGTTAACTATGTATGTATAGCTTTGGTCAAACAGCTAGAAGCCTGTCTGTTGATTTGTGTTATTTGCTCTGTTTATATTTTCTCTGTTTGTAATTTCTGTTTATATTTTCTCTGAAGTTCAGGGTGCTGACTTTTTCCCCTGAACCAAGTGTGTTGGTAAACAAAATGGGCTCTTATCACTCAGTTCAACCAAGTGCCCTTGAAGAGTTTGGCCTTTGTTTCCTTGATTAGATTTGGGAGTCCTTGGAGTCCTCCTTGCCTCAGGGGAGAGCCTAGTTTACACATGAGTTTGAGTGACACATTTGGGACATCAGAGGCTTTTAGACCACGTGGGTTTAAGTCGCCTCTTTGTGACGATTTTAGGTCATGTGGGTGAGTCACATGTGTGACTCACCCTTGACCCTGAAAAAGATATAAAACCAGGGGTTGGCTTTCTCTTTTTTCGGAGCTCTTACCCACAGCCATAGTGGCACGTGTGACTCTGGGCCAACCCTTGTTATGAGCTACCGGGCTGAACCTAGATGTTGGTAACTATGAATTGTATTTGGGCTCTCTGTCAATGTTTGTAATTTGTTTGTATTTGCTCTGAAATTCAGGGTTCTGGCTTTTTCCCCGAACTAAGTGAATGATATTTGTATGCTGAATTAAAGTAAGCTTGTCAATCCCTTAAAGTTGCTTTCCTTACTAAAGCAGATCAAAAGAACCTGGGTTTTGGCAGCATGCTGGTAGTGTGCTTGTTGTTGGGCTTGTGTTGGTCTTTCACCCCCTACAACAACTGCTAGCCAGATTGTTGAAACACCAAGTGAATGATATATGTATGTTTAATTAAAGTGAGATTGTAAACCCCTTAAAGTTGCTTTCCTTAGAAAAGCAGATCAAAGAATCTGTGCTAGCAGTCCTCCTGTGTGCTGGTATTATTGGCCTTACACAGTCACAGTAGCTGCAAATAACATCGTTGTTACAAACATTAATAAAACTTTAAAAATATTAATGTTTGTTTAATTGAATAGACTATTTTCATGAATTGTAGTGTCTGAAAATCACCATTGTCTGATGGCCCTCTTTGTGAAGATGGGCCTCTCTGAGTTCACTTAGACTGGTCCTCATAGAGCTGATGTACAGCCTGCTGCTGGACCCATACATGAAGCTTTTTCAGCTTGGTAGGACCTGGTAGAAATTACAAGAATCTGTGGCCAAACTATCACTAAAAATGATAAATGCACTTTGTATTCCCTCATTTGGGTTTAAAGTGGCTGGAGGGGGGGAAGAAAGAGAGAAATTTGCTAGTGTTTCACAAGACAAGAGTTTACATTCCAGTCGAAGGGGCATTTTGATCTTATAGGAAGTTGGAATTCCAATTTTGAACCTTTGAAAAATGTTTCCCCATCATCTAAGCGCTCATGAGATACCCCTAAGGAATGCCTTTCAAGATCACTTGGCAAAGACAGGCCCTTCCAGAAATGCATATAAATAACCCTTAGAGAAATACAACTGCCCCTGGGTACAGGCTGGTCAGAAAATGGCTACTCTCAAAGGGGAGGCTGTGAGTGATAATGTGAAGAAATTACATTGGAGCTTAGACACACTTTGCCCGCCTGCATTTAAAAAAAATCTAATTTAGCCAAATAACTACAGCCAACAACAGAATGAGCCACAGGCATATGGGAACTACCTGAGACAGCTTATGTGCTATGTGGGAGAAAAGAAAATTAACTCTTTTCTAGGATCCAAGACTCCTTCCCTTTGCCTTGTCTTCACTCTCTTTCAACAACACATGCCCTCCTTTGCTCATGTTACAACCCATCTAGATTTCTCTAGTTCAAGGGCTGTGTACCAGGGAACATAGGATCATAGAATCATAGATTTTGAGTTGGAAGGTACCTCAGAGGCCATCTAATCCCCTCATTTGACAGATAAGGAAACTGAGGCCCAGGGAGATTATGTGGCTTGTTTGGGGTCACATATGTATCAGAGGTGGGATTTGAAACCCATTCTTCTGACTCCAAAATCAGTCTTCTTTCCACTGTACCAAGCTCCTGCTTTTTTTGTTTGTTTTTAAGCCTCTTCCTTTAAGAACTTCCTATTTATTTCCCTGGAGAGCAAATATCTGCTTTTTTTTCTGTTTCATAGTCAGAAGAAGACCATAAAGATCATTTAGTCCAACATTCTCATTTTTCAGATGGAGAAACTGAGACCCAGATTCCTGTTTAAGGCCACATGAGTAGGAAGTAGAAAAGCTGAGACCCTAACCCACATCCTCTCCCTCCAGATCCAGAGCTTTCCCCACTACAACCTACTGCTCCACCTTTCAACTTTATATCTCCAACATCTTACTGGCTTTTTCAACCTGAGTGACCCAGTGCCACCTCAAAATCACCACATCTCAAATGAACTCATTTCCTGCTCCTTAAACCCTCCCAATTCCCCATCTTGTGTTGATGTCATCCCCCAGGCTTAGAGTCTGAATCATCTTGGTCTTTTTTCACTCTCTGGCCACCCTCCCCCTCCCCACCATCTAATCACTTGCTGAGTCCTGCTGTTCCAACCCCCATAATCGTTTTTTCAATGTATCTCCTCCTTTCCATTCCCATGGCAACCAACCTAGTTCAGGACCTCCCCTGTTCTCACTAGATTGCCTTAATAGCTTTCTCATTGCTCTACCTAGATTCTTTGCAACCCACTCTCTACACTAATGCCCCAGTAATCTCCCTTACAAGCGCCATCAATCTTATTATCACTGCTGTATTCGAAATATTTCAGTAGCTTACTTTGGCCAAAAAACATTTTCCTAAAGTGCAGGTCAGACCATGTAGGTTCTCCTACTCAATAATGCAGAGGTCCTTATACCCACAAGGATTCAATACAAATTACTTTATATACTCTACCACCTCCTTCCTGTTCCTTATACATAGCATTCTATGCCTCGTATCTCTACCTTTGCGCAAGCACATGTGCCGGAAGGCGCTTCCTCCTTACCTCCTCCTCTTGGCATCCTGAACAATCCTTCAAAACTCAAAGTTTGGCCACCATCTCCTACTCTGCCTTGGCCTTTCTTGATTCCCCCACCTATTGGTCCCACCTCCTGAAAGTGGTCTTGAATTGATATTTCATATTTTTTGAATATACTGATTTTTTTCTTATAGTTTTCCGTGTACGTATGGTCTTTCCCTATAGAATGTAATTTCCTTGAAGGCAGGACTGTTGTATTTTTTGCTTTTGTATCCCTAATATCTAGCACAGTGCCTGGCACATAGTAGTTGATTAATAAAATCTTGTGGATTGATCGTTATTGGAAAGAGCATAAATTCCTGATGCTGGCATTCAAGGCCCTCTGCAATCTGACTCCAAACTACCCACCCAATATTATTTTATTCGACTCCCCTTCACATATTGTATATTCAAGCCAAACTTCTTGAGAGCAGGAATTTTAAAAAAATTTCATCTTAGTTCCTCCTTCATAGAAAATGGTACCTTCTACAAAGTATGCACTCACTCAGTGCTGCCTGAATTTCTTTTTTTTTTGCTCCCTCCCCTCATCAAACTCACACTTCCTAGTGAGCTCCTGAGCACAGCAGATGTTCTGAAAAAATATCCTCTATCTCCTGTTCTTGAATGAATGAAAGAAAAAGCATTTATTAACCATTTCCTGTGTGTCTATCACTATCCTATGGAGTAGGGATATAAACAGAAAAAAATGAGTCAATCTCAGCTCTCAAAGACCTCATACTTTAGTTGGGGAAAACAATATATAAAAGAAAATTCAGCTGCAAAATCCATAGAAGAATCTAGAAGCCCTAAGGGGGTAAGTGACAGGGCAGCAGGTAAGGCCCAAGGATTATTAGGTTATGTCAGTAGGTCAGATTTGGCAATGCCATGGGGCTGCAGGGCATTCAGCCAGGGTAGATGGTAGCGCCTGAAAGACCTTAGAAGGCAGGACAAGGAAAGTGGTAAGTCCTGGGGAGGTCTTTCATCTCATCAGAAGTGATAGAGTTGGTTATACTCATCTCTCCAAACTATGTGAGCAGTCAGGCAGACCTAATGGGTTCTGGGACAGCCTCAGACCTTGGGAGGAAGCAAGAAGGCAATTCTAGAAGAACAAATATGACCTCAGTGGTGGCCTTCGTTCACACCCCAGGCCTACAATAAGCATCCCTGCATCTCCATACCTATCTCTTTTTAAAATAAGTAATATATTTTTGTTTCATTAAGTATTTCCAAATTACATTAAAAAAGTTTTTGACACTCATTTTTTAATACTTTGGGTTCCAAATTCTTTCCTTCCCTCCTGCCCCTCCTCCACCCAATTGGCCAGCAATATAATGCCAACTATACATGTGAAGTCATGCAAAACATATTTCCATATCAGTCATGTTGCAAAAGAAAACACACACACAATCACTCACACACATGAAAAAGAAAAGTGTGCTTCAATCTGCATTCAGAATTTATTAGTTCACTCTCTGGAGGTGGATAGCATTTTTTATCATGGGTCCTTTTGAACTGGCCTGTATCATTGTATTGATCAGAGTAGACAAGTCTTTCACAATTAATAATCCTTGCAACATTACTGTTACTATGCACAGTGTTATTCAGGTTCTACTCACTTTGTATCAGTTATGTAAGTCTTCCCAGGTTTTTCTGCAACCATCTTACTTGTCTTTGCTTATAACACGATAGTATTCCATCACAGTCATAAACCATACCCTGTTCAACCATTCCTTGATTGATAGGCATCCCCCCTCAATGTCAAATTCTTTGCTACCACAAAAAGAGCTGCTATAAATATTTTTGTACAAAAAGGTCCTTTCCCCTCTTCTTTGATCTCTTTGGGATATGACCCACATCTATCTCTGGAAGGCTCTCTCTTCCTTCAGAGCCCAGTCCAGGCGCCCCTTATTCCCTAAATTCCTTTCTTGATACTTCTGAGACGTAAAGTGATTTCTCCTTCTTCAGATTTCCCCCGAGTATTTTGCCTGAACTTCTCCTTTGCACTCATCTCTCATATCTTTGTTATCTGTGTAACCTCAATTAAATTGTAAGGTCCTTGAAAGCAGCACCTATATTCCGTCTGTCTTTATGTTGGGGAAGCTAAGTAGCACAGAGAGAGCGCTGGGCCTAAAGTCAGGAAGATCCAAATTTAAATCTGGCCTCAAACACATACTAACAGTGTGACCCTGAGCGTGTCACTTAACCTATTTGCCTCAGTTTCCTTATCTGTAAAATGGGCGTAATGATAGCTCCTACCTCTCAAGGTTGTTACGAGGATCAAGTGAGACAATTGTAAAAGTGCTTAGCACAGTACCTGGCATGTAGTAAGTTCCATGCACACGTTACGCAAGGAATGAAAACGAATCTACGTATGTTGTACTTTTCTAGGGTGCACTGTCATCGTTGGTTGTGTCAGACCCTTCGTGACCCCATTTGGGGTTTTCTTGGCAAAGATACTGGAGCGGTTTGCCACTTACTCCTCCAACTCATTTTACAGAGGAGGACACTGAGGCAAAGAGAGTTAAGTGACTTGCCCAGGGTCACACAGTTAGTAAGCGTCTGAGGCCAGATTTGAACTCCAGGCCTGGCACTCTGTGCACTATGGCACCACCTAGCTGTCCTAGCTACTGTAAGAAGCTGTACTTGGCATATTTAGGAACACAGAATCATAGGACTGGAGTTAGATGTACTCTTAGAAATCATCTAGTTTAATTTCCTCCTTGTACAGATGGGTAATCTGAGCCTCAGAGAAGGTCAGCAACTTACCCAAGCTCACACAGACTTTTTGCAATCTATTCCCCAAGTCCTCTGATTCTAAGTCCGGCTTTCATTCCCTAAAAGAGCCATTGTTATGTATTCTAAACTTTCTCTCATGAAAAGAATGAGGCACACATTCTTCTCCTGAATGCCAAGGCTGGAAAGGATCATAGATGTCATCTGGTTCAATCCCCTAGATTTCCAGATAGGGAAACCAAGTCCCAAACTGAAGAAGGGATTTGTCCAAGGTTACCCTTCTTCAATCAAATACCTCCCAGGACAACAAGTATGTTAGCACAGGTGAGAAGGCCGTGTTTGTTCACTAGCAATTAGTAACAGAGCCAAGAATTGAACTCAATATCTTCTGACTCCAAGTCCATGTTTTTTAAATTAGAATTATTTGTGTTTCTCCCCTGCCCAACTAGATTGTAAACTTTTGACAAGGGGAACTTTTTCTTAAATTCCTCTTGGCTCCTCCTCCATAGAACATAACACCTTCCACAGATTATGTCCTTGGTCACTGCTGTCTGAATTTCTTTTTGTTTTCAATCCCTCCCCTTGTCAAAGTCACTGTTCCCAGTAAGTCTCTGAGCACAGCAGATGTTCAGGAAAAAAAATGTTCCCTTGCAGGTCAGCATTTCAGATGAAATCTCTGTAACATTTCTCTGCCTCCTTTCTCACAGTCAGAAGTGAGAGAGGCCAAGTCATTGGGGAACCTAAAACCTTGTTTCAAAGTACACATGGAGAGGAAGTGTGGTCTAGGGGCTTGATTTCAAAGATACCTGGAATCCCAGCCTGGCTCTGTGAATTTAGACAAGCCATTTCTCCTCTCTAGGTCTGCCAAGTCATCTTTAAAGACAGGAAGTACAAGTATAATTATCTCCATTTAATGGACAAGGAAACTGAGGCTCAGAAAGGTGTATGTGTGTGTGTATGTAACACATGCATATACACACACATACAGATACATATATACACACACACACATCTATGTACGTATATACATATCTTAAGTGTCAGAAACATTATAAATCCAACAGTGCTAAATCTTGGTTCTGACACCCAAATTAATGACCTTTGTGAGACTCACTTTCTTTATCCATAAAATGGGGATAATTCATTACCTGTTTTCCAAGATTATGGTGAGGAAAGCTCTTTTAAAATCTCAAAGCACTTCATAAAGGTGGGTTCTTTTTCTTATTAGTATTATATTTGTAACTATTACAGACCCCAGAGGTATGCATGAAGGGAGGCAATTCAATAAACTTAGGTTCTACTAAAGAATTTCTATATGACCTTGTAGAGGTCATACTTTTGTGCCTCATCTTCCGTATCAATAAAATGGCTATAGGATCGTCTGTCACATTCCTCTTAGATATATTGTGTAATTAAGGAATGCATTAAACCCTGAGAAAGCCTTTGAACTCCTTGGCAAGGAGTCAGTGGTGACTAGGTGGTAACTGTGCTAATATTTGATCTGAAACAGATGATAAAGAAGATGGGGCAGAGCTGAGAGAGGGGTCCCCTTTGTGAGAGGGAGCCAATGAATGGAGGGAGGCTCCGGAGAAATGGGAAATGGAAAAGCTTTTTTCAGGAAAATTCCATCTTGACTTCTAATTTGGTAATGAGGTCATTTCTGCGCACAAAGGAAACTGGGCCAGATAAAGGGGCGAATGAATGCCTTTTCTTAGGTGCAGGTGCTGCCAGCGTTCAGAATTTTTTGTTCCTTATATTATCACTGCTCTGAAACCAAAGTACTTCCAAGAAAATAAATATTTTGGCTCAGGTGAGAAAAGGAATGTTTGTCCACCAGGGTAAAGAGACAGCTGGCCTTGGAGTCAGGAGAAACCAGTCAGAATCTGGCCTCAGACATTTATTAGCTTTGTGTCTTTGGCAAGCTGATTAACCCCTCAGTTTCTTCATATATAAGAAAGAGTTAATGATGACTGTAGTGTCTTCCTTCAGCAAGATTTCCCTGAAGATTGAATCAGATAATGTATTTAAAGTTCTTGGTAAACCGTACTAAGCAAATGTCAGTTATTAACACAGTGTCAATGGGAGTTGGTGTCCCCTGGCTCTGGCTCCCACACCCTGACAAGGCATCCAACTATGAGGAAGCTGTTGAAAACCCAGGTTTCTCATCTCTGAAAGGTACCAGGAACCACAATCCCCAAGCCCTGACCCAAAGACACATTTTCCAGAAGTCCCGAGTTTTAATGACAAATCTTCTTCCTCTTCCCCTCTTTCAGAGTCAGGAAACTGGGAATCTAGAATTGGCCTGCCATAGCTTGTCTGGTGACTTTGAGCAAGTTAAGGTTTTGTGGGCCTCTGTTGCCTCCCCTGTAAAATGACCTCTAAGTTTTCTTCCACCTCTGACATCCTATGCTCAATATCACCAGGTCCCTTCCATTGCTAACATTTCATGCTCTATATTCTCAGATCTCTGATAATACTGGTATTCGATGTTCCAACTTTGTCATGCTATGTTCTATGTTCTCACGGTCTGGCAAGCCCTTCATCAGCTGCTTTAGGCTGACCTTATTTACACCTTTGCAAGATTTGAAAATGCTTGGCCTGTAATCAGGAGCTCTAAAAAAATAAGTAAATAAATAAAAGCACACTAGCATTGAGCCTCACGACCCAGTCTGACCTCTCCATAGGCTGTTCCGGGTTTGTGAGTTCTGCAGGGGCCAAAAGAGTCCCAACAGGAGCAATTCCAGCCAGCAAAGATAGAGCTCGAGTCTGGCCACTTACGTCCTCTTTCCTCTGGAGCTTTGTGTGTGGTGGTTAAAATAACAGCTTCGGTGTCAGATTTAACCTGAATTCTTCTTCCTCTTTGCCTCCTTCCCATCCCCCTTCTCTCAGGCTGATGGCACACACAGTTCTGGCTAGGAGCCCAAGCCAATGGGAACCCTCAGGGCCAGTGGGTGAGGCTGCAGACTTTGCCCAGGGAGTTAAATGGGCTATTACCTTCCACTTTTCCTCCTGTGCTATCGTGGAGATTTGCGTTTTTCTGGAATCTACCCCATATTGCCAGGGCAGGAAATCAGGACTTCAAGTGGGTTCCCATCCCATCCCTTTTTGAGGGAGGACTTAAATCCATATAACTAGATGTACCTAGAAGCATCCCAGAATGTCACTTTTTCTTACACTTTCCTCCCTTTTCCCCTCTTATCAAAGGATCACAGGAATTAGAGCTGAAAGGGACATTAAAGATTATCTGGTTAAACCAGATTTTAAAGAGCAGGAGACTGATGATAAGAGCATGGGAAGTGATTTGTCCAAGTTCATAGGAGCTGTGGGTTCCAGAGACAGGATTTCAACTCAAGTTTCTTAACTCCTTCCTTCTCCCACTACTCTCCTCTCTTCATAGAGGTCAGAACATGGGAATCAGGGAGCATCACCCACCTGTCCACCCACCCTGCTTTACATTTAGTTGTTGCTTAATACATGTTGGGCTGAGAATCCAAAAAGAATAGATTAAATAGAGTTGTAAGCAGGTGATGGGAGCAAAGAATAACAGAAACTTTGAAGAAACAGCAAGATCAAAGATTTAGAGCAGGAGGGTAGGGAGAAGGGGGACAAAAAGAAATTTATGGATAACTTTATTTTATATTTAAAAGGAACAGCAAATTGTACATGATGGATTTGCAGTTTCATGCACAATCATCTTTTTTTAAATTATGTTATGGAAAAGCTTGTTTTATTCCATAAATTAAAAATTAAATATTTTTTTTTAAAAGTCACCTAGTCTAACTCCTCATTTTACAGAAACTGAAATACCCACAGAGGTGAAGTGACTTTCCCAAGACCAGACAGGTAGCAAGCAGCAGAGTCAGGATTCAAGCCCAGTTCCAAACATAGCTTTGAAATATCATGCTCTTTGCAACAGGAGTTGCTTCTACAAGATCCCTGACCAGTAGTCATCCTGCCTCCTTCTGAAGACTTCCAGGGATAGAGAAGTTACTGTCCCCAGAGGAAGCCCTATTTCCTTTGAAGAAGCTCTCATCATTAAATTATTTTTCCTTAGATTGAGTCCTACATCTACCTCTCTGCAATTTCCTACATGCTGGTCTTAATTCTATAGTCTGGGTCAAGCCAAACGAGCCTAATTCCTCTTATACGTGACTGCCCTTCAAATATGCCTTCGAACATTTAAAGGCAGCTAGAGCTCCTTAGTTCCTTTGATTCACCTTCCTTTTGCATGGTCTTAAATTCTTATCACCCTGCTCATCGTCCCCTGGATGTATCAGAGGTGGTCAATGTCAGTGTCCTCCCTAAAATGGAATGCCACCAACTGAATAAACAAATAAACAATGTGTGTGCATATGCATGTACAGATAGATAGACACGTATACAGGTACACGTATACATATTACATATATATGTATATTTATACGCACACATCCCCAACTGGACAAACTGTGGAAGGGGATAGATAGATAGATAGATAGATAGGTATTTGTGTGTATATGTATGCATATATTACATATGTAATCTGTGTATATATGTTTGTGTAATATGTACAGAGGGAGAGATAGGGAGAGTTCATTCAGTTGGGAGCATATGTGTGATATATACATATATATGTATGCATATATTCATATATATTATGTATATTTACATATAAATACATATACTGGATAGTATCTGATCACAGCCTAAGATAACAGAGACCCATTACTTCTCTCATGTGGGGCACTGCACTTCTAGTAATGTTGCCTAAGATTGTTGGCTTCTGGGTCACACTGTTGTATGTGACCCAGAAGGCAATATAGCCCTTGCCATTCAGTCACCCTAGGAATTTCCCCCAAACATCCCAAATTCTGCCTCTTTGTCCACAAGCACTTGGCCTGGAGGAATATTGGAGTCCTGGGAAACTGAGTAGGACAGGCTCTGGTTAACAACATCTGAGATATACTAGGGCTTGAAATGATCCAGAGGAAGACAGGGGGAATCTAAAGCCTCCAATCAGATAAACTATGATGCATAATGTTACATGATAAGTGAATTTTTTGATATTCAGTCATTTCTGTCCTATCTGACACTTCATGACCCTATTTGGGGTTTTCTTGACAAAGATACTGAAGTAGTTTGCTTTTTCCTTCTCTAGTTGATTTTAAAGATGAGGAAACTGAGGCCAACAGGGTTAAGTTACTGGCCCAGGGTCACACAGCTAGTAAATGTCTTAGGCCAGATTTGAACTCAGGAAAATGAGTCTTCCTGACTCTAGGCTTGGCACTCTAATCACTGTGCCACCTAGCTGCCCATCTTCAAACTAGAATGGCCCAAACAGAGAACAGCTGATAGAAAAAGAAAAAGAAAACTTAACTCCCATCAGTTGCCTCAGGCCTCTTTCCATTCTAACTCATCCTCTTCTGACCAAATACTCTCCCTAAATGCAAAAGAATCCACAAGAAAAGGAAAGAAAAGATAAAGACAGAAGGCATTTACCAGTGAGGTTGCCTTGCATTCAAGGAATGTCTTTGGATCAGCATTGGACCAGTTAAGGGGAATGAATGAATAAGTAGGCAGGATTCATTAACTTGTCAAGGGCCGACTGATAATGCTAACAACTGGAGATCACCTTTTTGATGATGGTTTAAAATGAGCCTTGTATTCTGGGGTAATCGAAAAGCAGACTGCCATCACCCCTTTGCTGATGGTTGAAATTAACCTTCTGTTCTGGGTAAATCAACAAAGTGGACCATATTGAAGCCACTCACTTTCTCTCTCTAAAAGATCAGGTGCTGCGCTATTTGAGGTTCCCATAACTTTAAAGTCCTTTTCTCTTTCCTCTACTTGCAAACCCGACTGGAATTCAAAGTACAATTAGGTCCGTGGCCATTTTTCACAGTTTCCTCGGTCAGCTACCATTTCAATAGCATCTATCCAAATATCAGGTGAAAGACATGGAGTGAATGGGTTTCTGAAGACTGTATAATATGAAACAATTTCTTCAGTGTTTTTAGTCCAGATGAGGGAAGCAATGAGTTATGAGGATTTGGAAGACTACTGGACTTGGAATCAGAGGACCCAGGCCCAAATACAGTTTTGTATTTTTTTCTTCCGTGACACTGGGCAAATCACTTAATCTATCTAGGCCTTAGTTTCCTCCTTGGACAAAATTATCTCTATAATCTCTTCCAGATCGAAATCCTCTAATTTGATATTATGTAACATAAGCTAAGGTGCGATCAATAGCTTTTTTTGTTTGTTTTTTAGCAAAAGCTTCCTCAAGAGTCTCAGTCCCTTAATACTTCAAGAATATGTGACTTCTTGACCCCTCTGCAAGATTTAACTGTTAGGAGCAGCTAGGTGGCGCAGTGAGTAGAGCACCAGCTCTGGAGTCAGGAGGATCTGAGTTCAAATGTGGCCTCAAGGCCACAGGTTCCACACCACTGCCCTAGCCTTTTCTGAACTTCCCTATTACTGTCAAAGGCACCATTATTCTTCCATTCGCTCAGATTCATAGCCTTGGTATCATCATTCATTCCTTTCCCTTCAGCACTCTACAAATCCAACTAGTTGTTCAATCTTCTTTTTTAATTTTATTTTACTTTTAATTTATGGAACAAAGCAAATATTTCCATTACATAGTAAAATAATTAAAAAATGACTGTACATAAAACCGCAAATCTGTTACGTATAACTTGCTTTTCCTTTTAAACATATAATAAGGTTATCATGTAAATTTCTTTTTTTTTCTTTTTCCCTTCCTTTCTACCCTTTAGTTGTTTATTCTTATATCTTTCTTTGCAAGATTTTCTGAATATGAATCCTTTCCCCAACTGATGTAGTTCAGCCCCTTGTCATCTCTCACTTGGACTATTATAACAACCTACTAGTTGGCCCCTGACTCAGGTCCCACCAATCCATCCTCCATGGCAATGTCCAAGTGACTTTCCTAAAGCACAGATCTGACTGTGTCACTCACCTACCCAATAAATTCCCTCTTACCTCTAGAATCAAATATAAACTCTACTGTTTGATATTAAAGCTCTCTATAATCTGGCTCCTTCCTATTTTCTACTCTTTTAATAATATATTGTTTCCCTTCTCTGATTCTATGGTCCAGACATACCAGTCCTCTTGATGTTACCCACATGTGACACTCCATCGCTGCGTCCTCTCACTGTTTGCTACTCATGCTGGGAATACCTTCTTTTTTGTAGAATTCTTGGCCTCCTTTATGTTTAAGGGTTTCCTCCTGTAGGAGGCCTTTCCCTTTTTCCCCACTGGCTACTATCACCTTCCCCTCTAAGGCTACTGGAACTGGACAGTTGGGCAATACAGCTCTTTCCTTCCTCCCTTCCTTCCTTCCTTCCTTCCTTCCTTCCTCCCTCCCTCCCTTTTTTCCTCCCTCCCTCCCTCCTTCCTTCCTTCCTTCCTTCCTTCCTTCCTTCCTTCCTTCCTTCCCTTAAACCCAAGTCATTCTGGCTCTCATTGACTGACTAACAACAGGTCCCAGGCCAAGCCCCAGATGGGCCCTGATTGGCTCAGAGTGAACATAAATAGCAATTGTTTCTGTTTTGGCCAGAAACCCTGAAAGTATTCCTCTCCCAGATTTTTTTGACTAGGTAAAAAAGGCCATTCTCTATCTCATTTCTTTGAGAATGAAGGACAAACAACAACCTTTCATCCACTTTATGTTTATCTTGTATGTACCTCCATTTATTCCATTCTCTCCCTTGACCTGTCCCCTGCCACAGAAGTGTTTGCTTCTGATTGTCCCTTCTCCCAATCTGCCATCCCTTCTATTAACCCCCCTCTCTTATCCCTTTCCCCTCTGCTTTCCTGCCAGGTAAGACAGATTTCCGTACCCAATTGAGTGTGAGTTATTCCCTCCTTAAGCCAAATCTGATGAGAGTAAGACTCACTTATTCCCTCTCACCTCCCCCTCTTCCTCTCCATTGTAAAAGCTCTTTCTTGCCTCTTTTATGTGAGATAATTTACTACATTCTACCTCTCCCTTTCCCTTTCTCCCAGCACATATTTATATTTATCTTGTAAGTACATGGTTACAATGTATACTCCTTGAGGGCAGGGACTACTTTCTACTTTTGTGTTTTCTTTGTACCCTCAACACTTAGCCCAGCTTCTAAGACATATTTTATAGTACTTTAAATAAATGCTTAGTGATTAATTAGTTTCATTGTGTGGGTATTCCCTCTACTGATTCCCTCTGTAACTTGGTAGATAGTCTTAAGAGTTTCTGTGGCTAAAAAATTTATAACCCTCTGGCCAACCTGGTGATAGTCCTTGGGCAACAGACATAAAGTACATTGCTAGGTCTGAACCTAAAACCTTTTTAGCTTGTTAGGACCAGCCACAGCTTGTATTATGCTGGCATAGAATTTAAGAACTTACAGGAAGGCACTGGAGGCAGACTTCAATAGAGGAGTGAACACATTAATTCGCAGATAAGAATTAAGCAATAAGCAGTTTGGCAAAACAGATAGAGGGCCAGTCTCAGGGTAGAAATAATTAGGTTAAGGTCCTACCTTTGTCTGTATGACCTTGGACAAGTCACTTAATTTCTCAGTATAACAGGCAACTCTCTAAAACTGTGAGTGATGGAATAGTTCTGGATTGGTAGAAGGAATTTCCTGTTTGAGAAATGAATACCCAAGTCTGGACCCCAAAATGTTGTTAAGCACATGATATGTACAAAGCCCACAATGTACTGTGTACAACAGTACACAAAAAAAGTGTAGGACACAATCCCTGCCCTCAGGAACCTTGCAGCGTATGGAGACAAGCTGTTTTAACAACCCAGCTAGCAGCTTCAGTGGGGGCATAAGATCCCTCCCCCACGGCCGACACCCAGGGGGCTGCTGGGACCCAGGAGGCTGCCGGGACCCGGGAAGCTGCCGGGAAAAGCACAGGTTCTTTTTATCTGCTTAAACAAGGAAAGCACGGTGAAGGGGTTGACCAGCTTACTTTAATCCAACATTCAGTTAGCATACAGACAACAATCATTTAGTTCAGGGGAAAACGCCAGCATTCAGTTAGCATTCAGTTAGTTCAGGGGAGCATACAGACAAGCATCAAGAGACAGACCAAATACAGATTCATTGACTTACTTCAGGGGAAAAAACCAGTACCCTGAGGTTCAAAACATTCATTTAGTTCAGGGGAAAAAACAAACCAGCATTCCGAACCTCAAAACCAAAACACAAATAAATTACACATATCAACAGACAGATCCAATACAATTCATAGTTACCAACATCTGGGCTCGGCCTGAGAGCAAGGGCTGGCCCAGAGTCACGCTTGCTTGCTGCTGCTCCCACACCAACTGGAAGAGGAAAGAGAGAGAGATCTTCAAGCTGTCCTCTCCCCTCTTATAGAGTTTTTGACATCATCAAGCGCTGCCTGAATGACCAGGGCCGATTGGTTCTTGACTTGGCCCCTCCCCTAGTGTAGACCAGGTTCTGGAGCTAACACCTCCCCTCAGCCAGCCCCATGACTCATCACACAGGAAGTTGTCTGCTTCCTGGAATGCTCTTTGGGCTTCCTGCCCCGGAAGAGCAAGCCACAGTGTCCAGAGGCTCAATGAGGTAAGCTGAGTCATTCAAAGAAAACAAAGGCCATTCTGGTTACACAAGCATATATTTTTAAGATGACAATCAGCAACAAAAAATAGGTGAATAAGTGCTCGAGTAGTGGTATAGACAGAGGAATGTTAGAATTGTCTCATACTGCCTTAGGAAAACTGATTGCTAAATTTTCCATGTGAGGCTTTATACTACAGAAATTAGGAAACAAAAGCAGGCTGTAGTTGCTGACCCCTAGTCTAGACTTAAGAAAATGATGGCAAAAATATTAGTTTTTTTTTTCTTTTTGTTATATAATTTATTTTCAGTTTTCAACATTCAGTTCCACAAAATTTTGAATTTCAAATTTTCTCCCCATCTCTCCCTTCCCACCACCCCAGGACAGCATGCACCCCGACCGCCCCTTCTCTAGATTTCTATACCCCATTACCTGAACATCTTATTTCCCAGTTGCACGCAAAAACAATTTTTAACATTCATTTTTAAAGCTTTGAGTTCTACATTCTTTTCCTTCCTCCCTTCCCACGCACCCTCATTGAGAAAGCAAGCAATTTGATATAGATCATACATGTGTAGCCATGCATAACACTTCCCTAACAGTCATGTTGTGAAAGACCAACCACATTTCGCTCCATTCTGTCTTTCCCTCCATTTATTATATTTCCTCCCTTGACCTGTCCCCTCACAAAAGTGTTTGCTTCTGATTAGCCTTTCCCCCAATCTGCTGTCCCTTCTATTATCCCCCCTCTCTTATCCCCTTCCCCCCTGCTTTCCTACAGGGTAAGGTAGATTTTCATACCCAATTGAGTGTGAGTTATTCCCTCTTTAAGCCAAATCCAATGAGAGTAAGGCTCACTTATTCCTTCTCACCTCCCTGCTCTTCCCCTCCATTGTAAAATCTTTTTCTTGCCTCTTTTATGTGAGATGTTTTACTACGTTGTACCTCTCCCTTTCGCTTTCTCCCAGTACATTCCTCTCAACACTTAATTTTATTTTTTAGGTATCATCCCTTCATATTCAGTTCACCCTGTGCCCTCTGTCTGTATACACACACACACACACAAACATATATACACATATACATATATATATATATACAGATATATATGCACATGTATATATACATATACACACATACACATATGCATAATTGCCCTAACATTGAAAAAGGTCTCATGAGTTACAAATATCATCTTTCCATGTAAAAATATAAACAGTTCAAATTTAATAAGTCCCTTTTCTGTTTACCTTTTGATTCTTTTATTTGAAAGTTAAATTTTCTATTCAGCTCTGCTCTTTTCAACAAGAATGCTTGGAAGTCCTCTATTTAGTTGAAATTTCATTTTTTCCCCTGAAGTATTATACTTTTAAGAACTTACAGGAAGGCACTGGAGGCAGACCTCAATAGAGGTATGAACACATTAATTAGCAGATAAGAATTAAGCAAGAAGCAGTTTGGCATAACAGTTTTACTGGGTAGGTGATTCTTGGTTTTAATCCTACCTCCTTTGGCCTCTGGAATATCATATTCCAAGCCCTCCATTCCCTTGGTGTAGAAGCTGCTAAATCTTGTATTATCCTGATTGTGTTTCAAAAATACTTGAATTGTTTATTTCTGGTTGCTTATAATACTTTCGCCTTGACCTGGGAACTCTGGAATTTGGCTACAATATTCCTAGGAGTTTTCCTTTTGGGATCTCCTTCAGGGAATGATCAGTAGATTCTTTCCATTTCTATTTTGTTGATCAGTGGATTCTTTCCATTTCCATTTTACCCTCTGGTTGTAGAATATCAGGGCAGTTTTTCTTGATAATTTCTTAAAAGATGATGTCTAGGCTCTTTTTTTGATCATGGTTTTCAGGTAGTCCAATAGTTTTTAAATCATCTCTCCTGGATCTATTTTCCAGGTCAGTTGTTTTTCCCATGAGATATTTCACATTGTCTTCTATTTTTTAATTCTTTTGGTTTTGTTTTATAATTTCTTGAATTCTCATAAAGTCACTAGCTTCCATTTGCTCCAATCTAATTTTTAAGGAATTATTTTCTTCAGTGAACTTTTGAACCTCCTTTTCCATTTGGCCAACTCTGCTTTTCAAGGCATTCTTCTCCTTATTGGCTTTTTGGGCCTCTTTTACCATTTGGGTTAGTCTATTTTTAAAGGTGTTGTTTTCTTCAGCATTTTTTGGGTGTCTTTTAGCAAGCTGTTGACTCATTTTTCATGATTTTCTTGCATAGCTCTCATTTCTCTTCCCAATTTTTCTTCCACTTCTATTACTTGATTTTCAACATCCTTTTTGGGCTTTCCATGGCCATATTTTTCTTGGAGCCTTTGGATGTAGGAACCTTGACCTTGCTGTATTCCACCAGTTGTATGCTTTGATCTTCTTCTGGTTGTATGTTTTGATCTTCTTCATCACCAAGGATATAAGAAAACACCTTTTCACTAAGAAAGTAACCTTCTATAGTCTTATTCTTTTTCCCCAGTTTGCTCATTTTCCCAGCTAGTTTGCTTGACTTTTGAGCTCTTTGTTAAGTGGAGGATGTACTGCTCCAAGTTTCAGAGGTTTCATGCAGCTGTTTTCAGAGATGTCTCTAGAGTCCTGTAAATTCTCAGTTCCTCCAAAATGGATCAAAGAAAGGGTGTTTACTCCTCTCCTGGCCTGTGCTCTGGTCCATGAGCAACCATAAGCACTCTTTTCTGCCCTGAAACTTCGAAGAGGATTTCCTCTCCAAAGATGCCACCAGCTCTACCACACCAGCACACCTTCTCGCCCCAGGACTAACACCCAGGACTGCGACCCAGATCAGCTGCTCAGTTCTCCCACAATCTGCAGGCTGAGAGCTCCAGAAGTAGCTGCTGCTGTGGTAATGGCTGCTGCTCTTGGATATACCCCTTTGCCTCCCCTTATACTGCCACCACTCTTGTGCAGGCCCTGATCACCATACAACCAGTCTGTTGCAGTAGTCTTCTAGTTCAGGGCTTCTTAAACTTTTTCCACTCATGACTCCACTTCACATTTCTGCAGCTTTTGTTGGCATTATGTGGCCTGAGGGCATGCACTGTGTTCAGAACCAAGGCTGCAGTGAAGTTGCAGGATGTAACCTGGCAAGTGCTGCCAGAAACACCTCAGATTCATTATGCATTTGATTTTTAATTAATTTTTGGTCATTGTGTATTCAGAAACTTTTGCTGTTGCCAAATTTTTATGGGATCATGACCTACAGTTTAAAAAGCACTATTCTAGTTAACCATTCTCTACTCAACTATCAAAGTTATCTTCCTAAAGCAAAAGTCTGGCCCTGTAATCCTCCTGTTCCATAAACTCCAGTGGCTCCCTATTATCTCCAGGATCAAATATAAAATCCTCTAGCTTTTAAAGCCCTTCATAAACTGGCCCCTGCTTGCCTTTCCAGTCTTCTTATTCCTTAGTCCCTTCCTCCTAACTCTATAATCCAGTGACAGTGGACTCCTCACTGTTCCTTGTGCAAGGCACTCATCTCTTGACCCCAGACATTTTCACTGTCCATCCTACATGCCTGTGAGTCTTCTCCTTTTCCTTTGTATCCATCTCCTGGCTTTCCTGGACTCCTTTAAATCTCAGCTAAAATCTCACCTTTTGTAAGAAGCCCTTGCCAGGCCCCTTAATGTTAGTGTCTTCCCTCTGATATTAACTCCAATTTATCTTGTATACATCTTATTTATACACAGTTGTTTGCCTTTTGCCACCATGCTCCCCACCCCCTATTAGGCTGCAAGCTCCTTGAGGGCAGGAACTGTTTTTGCTTTCCTTAGCACAGTATCTGACACACAATTGGTACTTAATAAATATTTGTTAACCTAACTAGTAACAAACTCTCAATTTGATTTCCTTTAGTGCACAAAAGTAATTTCATTTTGGGTATAAGGATAGATCAAGGTACAGAGTAATGAGGACTCCCTGGTTAAAATGGCATTATAATTGTTCATACACTTTCATTTTTATTCCAGCAATGAACTAAAAAGAGCACTAGATTGAAAATTGACCAAAAAATATTCAAAGAGAATCTTTGGTAAGCTTCTTCAGCTGTTCCAGGCCTGTAAAAGAATATAACCAGAAGATGCTGACATTGGAAGAGACATCCCATCTGAGGGACAAATACAAGAGCAAACAAGAGCAGAAATCCTCTTTGGCACCACACAACAATGGGGAAACCCCAAGCTGGAGGGACCATTCAACCCCTTGGTTATACAATCTAGGATATATTGAGTCAGCTGAGCCAGTTGATTAAGTACAAAGACCAACAAGGCTTCTGATAGAAGAAATCCTGGGATAGGAGGAATGATAGAAGAATCTTGTCTTGGGAAATCCTGGGAGGGACTGATCCTCTAGAGTGCTAATCGGAAAAGCCCCAGAAGAGACAAGAAAGACAGCACCCCATTCCAGAAAGTCCCGGTAGAGAATGGAAGACCAGCCAAGACTATGATCTGGGAAGTCCCAGGATGGACAGATGACCAAGCAGTGCTGATTGGTGAAGAAGAAATGGTAGACATTAACCACACAGGGCTCTGATAGGGAAACCCTAAGTAGTGGAGTGACTCTTTAGGCCTCTGATCAAGGAAGCACTGAGAGATCAAAGATGACTATGCACCCTGATAAAGAAAGACTCACAGGAACAGAGAGCAGCCAGTTCCCTCACCAGGGACAGCCACCCACAGAGCCCTGACCACAGCCCCCTGAAGTCTGCCAGTGCTTGACTCACCAAATGGAATAAAAGACAATATCAGGAATCCAGGAAAGTGAGAAAGTTAAAATTGAATGAGGACTGATCATTCAAACCAGGAATGGAAGTGAGCAGAGCCTAGCCCTGGTACTAAATCCCAACTCTAGAATTGAGGCTAAGATTTAAAAAAAAAACAGAGAAGACATTGAACACTAGGAAGGAGAAGTATGGGTAAAAAGATTCCCAAGAAGTATACCTGGAAGAAAAGAAAGTAACTGAACAACAACTACAAGTAGAACTTTAGAGAAGAAAATGGTTTGGCCACAAGGGCTATAAAAATACCTGGAAGAAATGATTCAAGAAGTTATATATTAAATTAAAACCATGGAGGAAATAGCAGGTAAATTTAGAAGTTTAGAATAGAAAGTGGCAAACTTTAAAAAAAAGGACCTGCAGCAAATTAGAATGGAATCATCAATAGAACAGACTCCATGAAACAACTAGAAACATTAGAACAAAATTAAAACATTGAAAAAAAAGAAGAAAAATATATAACATATAAAGCATATATACATATATTAGCTCCTATTTTTTAAATAACCTAGAAAACATATCAGAAAGAGCTAATTTAAGAATAACTGGACTATCTGAGAACCAGGACCAAAAGAAAAGAAAAAAGCAAAAAAAGCAAAAAGATGCCTTATTTCAAGAAATCATAATTGAAAACTGCTTACATCTAGCAGAGAGCAATGTGAAAATAGAAAGGATCAATCAATCACCTCCTGAAAGAAACCCCAAAATAAAAAATCTCAAGAACATCACTGACATAATCAAAATCTTCTAAATTAAAGAAAAAGTGTAATAAACATCTAAAAAGAAAGAGTTCAAGTACCAAGGTACAACACTCAGGATCATACAAGATTTGATGGCTATCACTATAAATAGGGGGAGAGATTAGAATACATCATTCCCAAAGGAAAAGGATAAAGACCTACTACCAATGATAATGTACTCTGAGAAAACTGAGCATAGTCTTAAATAGGAAAAAATGCATACAATTATAGATTACTAGTTTTAATCATACTTCTCTCTTGTCATCTTCTTCTTTGAAAAGCAGAATATTGGAGAGAAGGAAAAAAAGAGAAATACTCAATTTATAGTTATAACCATGAATGCAAAAGGGATAATGTCTATTATTAAAAAGTAGATGATAGAATGAATTAGAAAGCAGAATCCTGGGGCAGCTAGGTGGCGCAGTGAGTAGAGCACCAGCCCTGGAGTCAGGAGGACCTGAGTTCAAATCTGGACTCAGACACTTGACACACTTACTAGCTGTGTGACCTTGGGCAAGTCACTTAACCCCAACTGCCCTGCCAAAATAAAAAAAAAAACAAAAACAGAAAAAAAGAAAGCAGAATCCAACAAAATACTGTTTACAAGAAACATACCTGAAACATAAATATTCACACAGTTAAAATAAGAAGTTAGAGTAGAAATTATACCTCTTATAACCTCAAGAAAGCAGAATTAGCAATCATAATCTTAGACAAGACAATAGTAAAATTAAGGCTAAAAGAGGTAAACAAAGAAACTACATTATGTTTAAAGGCACCATAAATTATGAAATAATATCAATATTTTATATGCATAAGCACCAAATGGCATAGCATCTAAGTACTGAAAAGAAAAGTTAACTGAATTTCAGGGAGGAATAGACACAACAAGTATAATAGCTAGGGATCTCAATGCACCCCTTTCAGAACTAGATAAATCTATCAAAAAATTAAGAAAGAAGCCTTTCCCATACTCCTTAATCTCATTATCTTCCCTCTAAGATACACCCATTAATTCTATGCATATTCAATATGATATATACATATATGTATGCATGTATATGTATATATATATATATGTATGTATCTTGTTTGTACATAGATGTTTACATATTGTTTCCCCCATGAGACCGAGACCTCCTTGGAGCAGAAATTGTTTTTGTTTGTTTGGGGTTATTTTTTGCCTTTGTTTGTATCCCCAGAACTTAGCACAGTGACTGGAACATAGTAGGCACTTACTAAATGCTAGGTGACCCACACTGGCTATAGAGTAGTAGCAATTAACAAATGAGAATCATTAAGAGTATATATATTTATTATCTGTATATGTTATCTTTACAAAAGTTGACTGTGTTACAGCATAAAAACCCCATACTTAAATGCAGAAAAGCAAAAATATTGAACAAATTCCTTACCGATAACAATTCAATAAAATTATAAATCAATTAAGGCCTTTGAAGAAAAGATTCAAACTTAATTGGAGACTAAGTAATTTCATTCCAAACAATTGGCAGGTCAAAGAAGAAATCATAGAAATAATAGAAGATTTCATTAAAGAAATCAACAATATGAGATAATGAAAATGACCAACGAGACAATATGCCAGAATGATTAAGATGAGGCCAAACAGTCCTTAGGGGAAAATGTCTATTTCTAAACATTGTCATCAGCAAAAGAGAAAAAAAAACCAGAGTGATTAAAAAAATTAGAATGACAACAAATCAAAAAACCCCAAAATTCTGGTTATTAAAGAAGAGATTAACAAAAATGAAAGCAAAAACATTGAATAACTAACAGCTATTTTAAGACAAATTAAATAAACCATTAGTTAGTCTGATTAAGAATAAAAGAGGAAACTCCAATTGTCAGTCACAAAAATGAAAAAGGAAGATTGACAACAAATGAAGAAAAATAAAGGAAATTATTCAAATCGATTTTGCCTAATTATATGCTAAAACATCATGTAGTAATGCTGTAGTCCAACTTCAGGAGCAGACCTCATTTAGATATCCTGAGAAGCAGCATGAAACAATGGGAAAAGCAATGATATTAGAGTTAGAGGAGAGTCAGTATTGCTTGGAGCCAGGAAGACTTAGATTAAATTCATACCTGTGACACTTACATGTCGTATGATCTTGGGCAAATCACCTAACCATTCGATTCTCCAAACAACTCTCCAGTACTGTAATTTGCAAAGCAATCTTCATTAATAGACTAAATTTCCTATACCAATGAAATACAAGTCTATCCCCCCCCTCCAAAAAAGTAGGGAGGGGGACATACATCTTAGACTATAGAATCATATTATGTAGAACTCCGATGGAACTTTAAAACTATATCATCCAATGCTTTCATTTTGTAGATTTTGAGGAAACTGAGGCTCAGAGAGGCTAAATGACTTTACCAGGGTCACACAGGTAGTCAGGGTTTGAATTCAGTCTTCTAACTCCAAATAGCATGCACTTTCCACTACATCAGTCAAGTTCTCTGTGTTTGTTTCCTTGTTTTAAGGGGAAAAGTGTTTGGATAGCTTGAAGCACTATGGAAATATGAGTTATTAATGTCCAAGCTGCTGCCTCTTCTTTCATCAAGCTGAGCATTTTACCATCATCAGTACTTCTTATTCAAAAACCATGGAGGTACGATTAAGAAGCAGAGGATTCAGTCTGCTCGCCACAGCCATTGAACAAATTAGTGGCAAGGGTTTCACCAAAGTGAAACAGTTTTCAATGTTTATGGGAAAACAAGAACAAGACATGCTCTTTTAGAATACACTCCATTCCTCCTTTCAGTAATAGAGCAAGTAGGATGGCATGGTGGGAAAAAAGAATGAATGAATGAATGAGGGAAGGGAGGGAAGGACAGAGTGAAATGGCAACTAGTAAGGGTTTACTATGTGTCAAGTACAGTGCTATGCAGTGGGAATGTAAATTCAGGAGCTAGTAGTTCCTGCCCTCAAGAAGCTTATGTTTTAATAGCAGGACTCAGCATATATGAGCCAGGGGAAACTGATTTGGTCTGGGAAGTCTTGGGGATGGTGATTGAAATAATAGGGCAATCTATTAACATGCTTTTCAAAAGATAATGGTAGCCCTGGTTTGATTAAAGTTCTCATTGCAAGAGGAGGAAATGGATGGAAAAGAAGGGCAAGACAGAAAATAGTGGAGTTAAGATGAGGTTGCATCATACCTGGGAATTCAGAGCTGAAGGGCTTAGCTCTTGGGCGCATCCTGTGGATGTCTGATTTGGAAGATGGAGCAGAGGCAGAAAGACAGAAGAAAGAACTAGATTTGAAATCTCATACTTCCTTCTTGACCCCTGTGCAACCTTGAGCAAATAACTTCCCCTTTCCAGACCTCAGTGTCCCCAACTGTAAAACAGTGAGGTTGGACTAAATGATCTGTAAGACTCTTGTTAATGCTATGATCCCATGAACATCAAGCTGATATAATAACATTGAACCAGATCCTGATAATAAGAGAATGTCAGGTATTTGTGGAAGTACATCACTAACACTTTGAGGCTTGTAAGGGTCTTATTAATGCAGTAGAATGAAAATATACCCCAAAAGCCACTGGCAGTTCACAGGGCACTTTCCTGATTCTAGGTTTCTGCAGGACTGATATCGTCCCCAATCTGCCTCAGCTAACTTCTAATTCCTTTCAAAATGTTATTCTTTGACTTAGCTATTCTCAGCAATACAATGATCCAAGACAACTCTGAAAGATATGAAGAAAAATGCTACCCATCCTCAGAGAAAGAACTGATGGCATCTGAACACAGATCGAAACATACCTTTTCTTGAACTTTCTTTGTTTTTTATTTTTGGTCTATGTTTTCTTTTACAACATAACTAGTATGGAAATGTGTTTTGCATGACTACACATGAATAACCTGTATTAAATTGTTTGCCTTCTGAAGGGAGTAGGGAGGGAGGGAGAGAATTTGGAACTCAAAAATTTTAAAATGATTATTAAAAATTATTTTAATATGCAATTGGGAAAAATAAAATATGCAATAAGTATTTTTTAAAAAGAGTGGAAAAATTTATTCTTTCATTCCTTGCCATATCATAAAAACACATACTGTATTTCACTATGTAATGGTCACAGACTTTATGCCAATTTTTTTTTGCAAAAAAATGGGGTGTGACCATTATGGAAAGCTTCAAAAACTATGCTGGTATTACTTAAAAATCATTTATTACCAAACTGTATCTCTGGCAGACGAACTTTACATTTAGCTAGCATGAGAAGATGTAAGTCTTACCACGCATGCCACATGACTTAGTCGTGGCAGCTTCCCCTGTCTGCCCACTCCCCTTTCGCCGATGGCTCTACATTGGGTTGAATGGCATACTGCAGCGCTCTAAACAAACCATGCAAGTTGGCTTTCAGAAATATACTGACAATGCCTGTGCACTGAGAATTCTAGGCTGGAGACTTGCAATGCAGAAGAGATAAATGCGTATCAATATGCCACTGGTGAAAACATTGCTGCTCTGTTTACCTTTTAAGTGGCATGACGAACAGAATTATGCCATGCCACGATTACAAGACAAAAGGTTATGAACCAATTTTTGGACTTGAAAAAAAACAGGTGCAACAATTATGTGGTGGCAACAATTATGCGGTGAAATACAGTACCCACCTTAACAATTATTGAGGTTCAATTCATAATTCCAGTTACCACACTATATGGTCTTTAAGGTTCCTTCCAGCTCTAAATCTATGAACCTGTAATTTATGGATGTAATTCAGTTCGGTTCAACAAGTATTTACTAATGCAAGGCACTATGCTCAGTGCTGGCAATCCAGGGAAGAAAAAAAGAAAAGTAACCCCTGCCCTTAGGGAACTCAGATTGCAATACGGAAGAGAGGAAAAGGAGGAAAGGTACAGCATGAAAACAGGCAAGTGAAAACAAAGTAAGGTGAAGAGGGAAAAAGCCCCAAATAGAAGTGGTATCAGGAGAGGCTTCAGGTAGGAGTCAATGAGCTCTCCCTAGGAGAGAGCCTTGAAGGAACTCAGGATTCTAAGAGGCAGAGGTGGCAAGGGAGGGCATGTTGGGTGTGGGTCTCAGCTTGTACCAAGGTGAGGAGTCGGGAAACAAAACACTGAATTTGGGGATTAGCAAGTAGGTCCTTTTGGCTGAAACACACAATATGTAGTAATGGGTGGTGGGTGGGTTGGAGGGTAATGTGAAATAAGTTTGGACAGGTAAATTGTGGCCTGATTATGAAAGACTATAAATGCCAAGTTAAGTAAATGTTTATAATTTATTTCAAAGACAACAGAAGTTAATCAAGACCTTAGAAATTGGTGGTGAGAACTGTAATTCAGGGAGATTATTTTGGCAGGTATGTGGAGTATAGGTTGGGGAAGAAATATGGGATCATAGAAGACAAGGTGATCAGTTAGGATGCTATTGCAATAGTCTAGGTCAGGGGTGGTGAGAATCAGAGCTAGAGTAATGTTTACGTGAATAGAGAGAAGGGGGTGGGTGGGAAAGATTCTCTGGCATAGAATTGACAAAACTTGGCAACTGAATGGGTAAAAGGATGGGGGAAGCAAGAGAGATGAAAGAGTCAGAGGTCACAAATCTCAGTAACAAGAAGGATGGTGGTGACTGCAAGAGCAATAGGGAGGTTGAAAGGGCAGGATAGATAGAGAGAGAAGTAATGAGTCTATTTCAGATATGTTGAGTTTGAAGTATCAGTGGTATTTCTTGGCAGTGATGCCCAGCACAGCACTTTGGTTATTTGCCTCTCTAATGCACTTATTGTATAATGTTCTCCCTTATAGTGATAGGTTAGTGAATATAAACTCCTAGACTGTAAATTCCATGGATGCAGGTTCAGTATCTTCCCCAGAGCTTAGTACAGTAATAAATCATTATTAAATTGGCATTTCAACCCCAATAGTTTTTAAGGTGCATATTTTTGTTCTGCAGGGAAAAAGGAAATAACGAATTTGTAACAAAAAAAAGGAATTAGACTTATATGAACTGATATAGAGTGAAGTAGGCAGAACCACGAGAACAATTTATATAATAGCAACATTGTAAAGATAAATAACTTTGGAAGTCTTAAGCAATGCCCAATCACAATTCTAGAGGCTGATGATGAAGTATGCTGCCTCCCTCCTCACAGAGACATGATGGACTCAGGATGAAGAAAGGCACATGCATGGGTTAATGTAGGAACTGGCACATACATGGTTAATGTGGGAATTTGTTTTATTTGACTATTTGTTACTCAAGTTTTTCTTTAATAGAGAAGAAGTAATTTTCTTTAATAGAGAATAGAGAGAATAAATTCTTATTAGTTGAAAAGAAATGAAAGAAAAAAAGAATTAAAAGTTAGGTGAGACAGCTAGATCGGTGATTAGATGAAACCTGAAGAACTCAAGAATTGGCAAATTACATTTTTTCTTTAAAGTTTTAAAATTTTATTTTATACTTTTCATTTAGCAATAATTTTTTCTTGCTCCCTTCTTCCCCTGAAAAAGAAGGAGGGCAAGAAGAAAAGAAGGGAAGAAGGAAGGGAGGAAGGAAGGAGGGAAGGAAGGAAGGAAGAAAGGAAGGGAGGGAGGGAGGAAAGAAGGAAGGAAGGAAGAAAGGAAGGAAGGAAGGAGGGAAGGAAGGAGAGGAGAAAGGGAGGGAAGAGAGGGAGGGAGGGAGGAAGGAAGGAAGGAAGGAAGGAAGGAAGGAAGGAAGGAAGAAAGGAAGGAAAGAAGGAAGGAGGGAGAGGAGGAGGGAGGGAAGGAGAGAGAGAAGGAAGGAAGAATCTCTGGAGTCATGGTTGATCATTTAGTTGATTAGACTTTTTAAATCTTTGATTATTCTTCATTTTTATAATATTAATGGTATATTATAAATTGTTTCTCTGGCTCTGCCCATTTCACTCTGGGTCAGTTGATGTCTTTCCATATCTCTTTTTTTAATTAAGATTTTTTATTTTTAGTTTACAACACTCAGTTGCACATGATTTTGAGCTCCAGATTTTCTTCCCCGCCTTACCCCCTCCCTCCCAAGTCAGCATGGAATCCGATATATCTTCTACATATAACTTCACATTAAACTTATTTACACAATAGTCAAGTTGTAAAGAAGAATTATGACCAATGGAATGAATCACAAGAAAGCAGAAACAAAACCAAAAAAACAAAAGAGAAAAAAAAACAAAAGAAAAAAAAAGGATAGCAAATAATTTGCCTCAATCTTCATTCAGACTCCATGGTTCTTTGGATGTAGATAGCTCTCTCCATCATGAGTCCTTTGGAGTTGTCTTTGAGCCTTATATTGCTGAGAAGAGACAAGTCTATCAAAGTTAGTCATCACACAATCCATATATCTGTGGTTGTGTATAATGTTCTCCTAGTTCTGTTCCGCTCACTCAGCATTATATTGTGTAGGTTTTTCCAGGGTATTATGAAGTCCGAATCTTCCCCATTTCTTATAGCACAATAGTATTCCATTATATTCATATACCACAACATGTTCAGCCATTCCCTAATTGAATGGCATCTCCTTGATTTCCAGTTCTTTGCTACTACAAAGAGAGCCACTATAAGTATTTTTGTACATACTGGTCCTTTTCCCACTTGTATGATCTCTTTGGGATACAGTCCTAGAAGTGGTATTTCTGGGTCAAAGGGTATGCACATTTCTATAGCCCTTTGGACATAGTTCCAAATTGCTCTCCAGAATGGCTGGATCAGTTCACAGCTCCACCGGCAATGTAACAATGTTCCAATTTTCCCACATTCTCTCCAGCATTTATGATTTTCCTGTTTTGTCATGTTAGCCAATCTGACAGGAGAGATGTGGTACCTAAAAGTTGTTTTGATTTGCATTTCTCTAATCAGTAGTGATTTAGAGCATTTTTTCATATGCCTATAGATATCTTTAATTTCTTCATCTGAAAACTGCTTGTTCATATCCTTTGACCATATCTCATTTGGGGAATGACTTGTATTCCTATAAATTTGGCTCAGTTCCCTGTATATTTTAGATATGAGGCCTTTATCAGAGACACTAGTTGTAAAGATTTTCTCCCAGTTTTCTGCTTCCCTCCTAATCTTGGTTGCATTGGCTTTGTTCGTACAAAACCTTTTCAATTTAATGTAATCAAAATTACCCATTTTGCATTTTGTAATGCTCTCTATCTCTTGCTGTGTCATGAATTCTTTGCTTTCCCATAAATCTGATAGGTAAACTATTCCTTGATCTCCTAAATTGCTTATAGTATTAGCCTTTATTCCTAAGTCATGAACCCATTTTGACTTTATTTTGGTATACGGTGTAAGATATTGGTCTATGCCCAGTTTCTGCCCTACCATTTTTCAATGTTTCCCAGCAGTTTTTGTGAAATAGTGAATTCTTAGCCCAGGAGCTGGATTCTTTGGGTTTATCAAAGAGTAGATTGTTGTAGTTGTTGACTGGTATGTCTTGTGTACCTAACCTATTTCACTGATTCACGACTCTGTTTCTTAGCCCGTACCAGGGAGTTTTGATGCCTGATGCTTTATAGTACAGTTTGATATCTGGTATGGCTAGGCCACCTTCCCTAGCATTTCTTTTCATTAATTCCCTAGATATTCTAGACCCCTTGTTCTTCCAGATTAATTTTGTCATTATTTTATCCAGCTCTGTAAAATAACTTTTTACTAGTTCGATTGGTGTGGTACTCAATAAATAAATTAATTTAGGTAAAATTGTCGTGTTTATTATATTAGCTCAGCCTAACCATGAGCAACCGATATTTTTCCATTTATTTAGATCTGACTTTATTGACGTGAAAAGTGTTTCGTAATTATGGTCATATAGGCCTTGGGTTTGTCTTGGCAGTAGCCTCCCAGATATTTCATAGTGTCTACAATAACCCTAAGTGGAATTTCTCCTTCTATCTCTTGCTGTTAGGCTTTGTTAGTAATGTATAAGAATGTCGAGTATTTATATGGGTTTATTTTATATCCTGCAACTTTGCTAAAGTTGTTTATTATTTTGATATTTTTTTTACTTGATTCTCTAGGATTCTCTAAGTAAATCATCATATAGTCTGCAAAAAGTGATAACTTAGTTTCTTCTTTGCCTTTTCTAATTCCTTCAATTTCTTTTTCTTCTCTTTTTGCTGCAGCTAACACTTCTAGTACCAAATTGAATAGTGGCGTGATAATGGGCATCTTTGTTTCATCCCTGATCTTATTGGGAATGCATCTAGCTTATCCCCATTACAAATAATGCTTGTTGATGGTTTTAGGCAGACGCTATTTATAATTTTAAGGAAGGCTCCGTTTATTCCTATGCTTTCTAGTGTTTTTAATAGAAATGGGTGTTGTATTTTGTTGAAGGCTTTTTCTACATCTGTTGAGACAATCATACGGTTTCTGCTAGTTTTCTTGTTGACATGATCAATTATTCTGATAGTTTTCTTAATATTAAACCAGCTTTGTATTCCTGGAATAAATCCTCCCTGGTTGTAGTGTATTATTCTTGTGATAAGTTGCTGCAATCTTCTTGCCAATATTTTATTTAAAAATTTTGCATCAGTATTCATTAGGGAAATTGGTCTATAATTTATTTTTCTGTTTTGACTCTTCCTGGTTTGGGTATTAGTACCATATTTTTGTCATAAAAAGAATTTGGTAGGACACCTTCTTCACCTATTTAACCAAATAGTCTATAAAGTATAGAAATTAATTGTTCTTTAAATGTTTGATAGAATTCACATGTAAAACCATCTGGCCCTGGAGATTTTTTCCCAGGGAATTCATTGATGGCTTGCTTAATTTCTTTTTCTGAGATGGAGCTATTTAGGTATTTTATCTCCTCTTCTGTTAACCTGGGCAATTTATATTTTTTGTAAATATTCATCCATATCCCTAAGGTTGTCAAATTTATGGGCATACAATTGGGCAAAATAATTCCTAATTATTGTTTTAATTTTCCTCTTCATTGGAGGTGAATTCACCCTTTTCATTTTTGATACTGGTAATTTGGTTTTCTTCTTTCTTTTTTTTAATCAAATTGACCAAAGGTTTACCAATTTTATTGGTTTTTTCATAAAACCAGCTCTTAGTTTTACTTATTAGTTCAACAGTTTTCTTGATTTCAATTTTATCAATCTCTTAATTCTCAGTATTTCTAATTTGGTATCTAATTGGGGATTTTCAATTTGTTCTTCTTCTAGCTTTTTCAGTTGCATGTCCAATTCATTGATGTCCTTTTTTCTCTATTTTATTCATGTAAGCATTTAGAGATATAAAACTTCCCCTAAGAACTGCTTTTGCTGCATCACATAAGTTTTGGTATGTTGTCTCATTATTGTCATTCTCTTGAATGAAGTTATTAATTGTTTCTGTGATTTGTTCTTTGAATTCTCATTCTTTAGAATTACATTATTTAATTTCCAATTAATTTTTAGCTTATTTTTCCATGGTTCTTTATTACAAATAATTTTTATTGCATCTTGATCTGAAAAGGACGCTTTGACTACTTCTGCCTTTCTGCACTGGATTGTGAGGTTTTTATGCCCTAGTACATGGTCAGTTTTTGAGTATGTGCCATGTACCGCTGAGAAAAAAAGTATATTCCTTTTTATTCCCATTCAGTTTTCTCCAGAGGTCTATCATATCTACCTTTTCTAAAATTCTATTCACCTCCTTAACTTCTTTCTTGTTTATTTTGAGGTTATATTTATCAAGTTCAGAGAGGGGGAGACTGAGATCCCCCATTATTATAGTTTTGCTGTCTATTTCTTCCTCTTCTTAAGCTCTCCTCTAAGAATTTGCATGCTATACCACTTGGTGCATATATGTTAAATAATGATATTGCTTCATTGTTTATGGTGCCTTTTAGCAGGATATAGTGTCCTTCCTTATCTCTTTTAATTAGATCTATCTTTGCTTTTGCTTTGTCTGAGATTAGGATTGCTACCCCTGCTTTTTTTTTTACTTTAGCTGAAGCACAACATATTCTACTCCAGCCTTTTACCTTTACCCTGTGTGTATCCCTCTGTTTCAAATGTTTTTCTTGTAAACAGCATATTGTAGGATTATGGTTTTTAATCCATTCTGCTTTCCACTTCCATTTCATGGGAAAGTTCATCCCATTCACCTTCGCAGTTATGATTATTTTTTTCCATCCTATTTCCCCCCTGTTTATGTTTTTTTCTCCCTTCTCCCTTCCACTCCTCAACAGAGTTTTGCTTTTGACTGCCACCTTCCTCAGTTTACCCTCCCTCTTGATTCCCCTCCCTTAACTTTTTCCCCTTGCTACTTCTTCCCTCCCTTCTGACCACCCGCCTCCCTTTTCTTTCCCCTTTCCCCTTCTACTGCCTGTAGGACAAGTTTGATTTCTATACTTATCAGGGTGTGTTATTCCCTTCTTGAACTAAATCTGATGAGAGTAAAGCTCAAATACTGTTCTTCTCCCTCTCTTCTTTCCCTCTACGATAGTATGTTTTTGTGCCTCTTCATGTGATGTAATTTACCTTTTTCTTCTACCTCATTACCTCTTCTCCCAGAACCATGCCTTTATATCTCTTAGTTATATTTTTATCATTATATAGGTTATTTTATACTGACACCCACAGTCTATGAATACCCTTTTCAATTGTCATAATAACTATACTATTCTCAAGATCGACATATATATATATATATATATATATATATATATATATATATATAAAACATATATACAACAAAATAATCCTATATAAGGATGTAACTAATTAGCCTTATTGATTAATTAGGGTTTTTTCCCCTGGTTACCTTTTTATGTCTCTCTTGAGTTTTGTATTTGGAGATCAAATTTTCCATTGAGCTCTGGCCTTTTCATCAGGAAGTTTTGAAATTCCCTTATTTCATTGAATGTCCATCTCCTTGCCTGGAAAATTATGCTCAATTTTGCTGGGTAGTTGATCCTTGGTAGTAGTCCAAGGTCCTTTGCCTTTCAGAATATCGTATTCCAATTTCTCCTGTCATTTAATATAGAAGCTGAAAGATCCTGAGTGATCCTCACTGTAGTTCCATGATATCTGAAATTCTTTCTAGCTGCTTGCAGTATTTTCTCCTTGACCAGATAGTTCTGGAATTTGGCTGTAATATTTCTTGGAGTTTTCAATTTGGGATCCCTTTCAGGGCGTAATTGGTGGATTCTTTTGATGACAATTTTACCCTCTGGGCAATGTTCCTGAAGGATTTCATGGAAGATACTGTCCAGGCTCTTTTCTTCATCATAGCTTTCAGGTAGACCAATAATTCTTAGATTGTCTCTCCTGGATCTACTTTCCAGGTCAGTTGTTTTTCCAATCAGATTATTTCACATTTTCTTCTATTTTTCATTTTTTAGATTTGTTTGACTGATTCTTGATGTCTTATAGAATCATTAGCTTCTACTTGCCCTTCATATCTCTTTAAAACTGTCTTTTCCCTCATTTCTTACAATACAATAGTATTCTATTACATTTCTATGCCAGTGTAAGCTTGTGTGTGTGTGTGTGTGTGTGTGTGTGTGTGTGTGTGTGTGTGTGTGTGAAACATCTGTGTAGCCGTGATAATAAAGTGCTCCCACGGAAATTTATTTAGTACCAGATTGAATGAATGCATTCTCTTCCTCCCCTAAAGATAACAACAATAACAACAAACTCCTGAGCCACTGTTCTGTCATGGCAGTGAGGAAAAGATAGAACATTTCAGGAAGGAGATTATCTCTATTTAACAACTGAGAAACCAAGACATTTGGAGGAAAGATGCCACTGGAGGTCTTCTCAGATCAAATCAACAGATCCAGGAATAAAGAGGTCTTATGCAACTGAGAACATGCTGTTCTCCCTTCCAGCTCCTAGACTTGGTGATTGTTTGATCAATTGGGTCTTTAACAGATCTGTCTCATTTGCAGGTAGACTTGTTTACCTTTGCAGGGAAATACTTAGGGCCTTTATAAACCATCTGGATTATTGACTTTCACCTCAGATAAACAGGATAAACCAACCCCTACTCATTTCTGACAGCCTTTCTTTGGTTAGATGTCAGGAAATATTAAAGGGAAATTCTCCAAGCCTGAATGTATCACAAATATCTTTTAATGGATTTCATATTTATTCTCATTTTGTTGATTTCGAGAGAAAGAAGTTGTATTTTTATACTTATTAAACCTCTTAGAAAGTGGCTGATAATGTAGCTGGTTTTGAATGGACCTTAATATCTTCCTGTACCTAGAGAAGACTGATTAATATATTCCATAACAGGCAAAGATAATTTCCACATACACATATGAATGAAAGAATGAAAAAGCATTGATGAAGCCGTGGAGACAAATAGAAAAGCGAAATAGATCCAGCTCTTAAGGAATTCACATTCTAATGGGGAGGGGGAAGAGAGAGAACACATAAAGGAGGTTTTAGGTATAAGTTAGATGGAAAGGGACAGTGATCTTTAAGGCATCCACCTCTAGGGATCACTATTCAGTCACCTACTATCAAGAAAAGAAAAGAAATATAAAGCAGAGAAATGGATAGAAGCCCAGGCTTGAACTCACCTGGCTAAACCACAGGTCTGGTTGTGAAGGTGCCATACTGCCAGGGTGAGGTTAAGGGTATTGTCCTTCCCCGACCCCTTCATAGGAAGTGTACTGAGGCAAAGCTACTTGCCACAGAGGAGGGTTGAAGAAAGAGATCTAACCTGAAGTAGTCTCTCTATTTTAACTGAAATACCATGGGACAAGGGGTAAGCAAGGGACTATGGAGGGTTTGCTATATCCATACCAAAGCACCAAGTCTTTCAGTCCTGAGCTAGTACAAAAGGTTGGTTGGTAAAAAGCAGAGCAGCCCCTGCTGTGACAACCCCTGTTACATACATAAATTAGCATATACAAGACACATACACGGTAGCTATAATTCATCAATCAACTGAACAATCAACAAACATTTATTAAGCACCTTCTGTTTGCCAGGCACTGTGCTTAACACTGGACATACAAAAATAGCAAAAAGCAATCCCTCAAGGAAAGCAAAGTAAGCCCTCAAGGAGCTTACAGTCTAATGGAGAGACAACAAACAAACAGTGTACAGAAACAAGCTATATACCGGACAAATAGGAGATAATTAACAGAAGGAAGGCGCTAGAATTAAGAATGGTTGGGAAAGGCTTCCTGTAGAAGATTGAGTTTTAGTTGGGACTTAAGAGAAATCAGAGAAGCTGAAAGGTGGAGGTAAAGAAGGAAGACAATCCAGGAACATGGGACAACCAGAAAAAAATGTCCTTTGCTGAGAGGAGTTTCTTGTTCATGGAACAACAAGGAGGCCAGAATCAATGGATCAAAGACCATATGGCAAGAAGGAAGGTGTAAGAAGACTGGAAAAATAGGAGGGATCTAGGTTATTAAGGGCTTTTAATAAAAAGCAGTATATTAGAGGGTAGATTCCTAGCAGCTGGGAGGGAAGGGAAGAACTGGAAAAGACTTACAGAAAGTAATGCTTGAGCTTAGCTCTGAAGGAAGTGGGAGATTAAAAGGCAAAGATGAGGAGGGAGGGCATTACTATTTTAACTGAAATACATGGCATGAAGGGCAGCCAGTGCAAAGGCAAAAAGGTGGCATGGGGCACACATTAGGAACATCAAGTAAGCAACTAAGGCTGGGCTGTTAAATGTGTGGAGGGGAATAAGGTGATGATAATAATAATTAATAATAGTAATAATAATGACTCCTAGAGAGGTAGGAAGATGTCAGGCAATGAAGAATTCTAAATGCCAAGCATAGAAGCTTATATTGATCCTAAAGATAAAAGGGAACCACTGGATTTTATTGGATAAATGAAGAGTGGGGTAGGGAAATGACATAGTCAGATCTGCACTTTAGGAAAGTCACTTTGGCAGCTCTGTGGAGGATAGATTAGAGCAGAGAGAGACTTGAGGCAGAGGAATCAATTAGTAAACAATTACTATGATACAAGTAAAAGGTGATAAGAGTGTGAACTGGAGTGGTGACTGTCTGAATGGAAAGGAGTTGTATCTGAGAGATGTTGTGGAGATAGAAACAAGATTCAGCAAATGGTTTGGACAGATGGCTGTGAGTGAGAGTGAAGCGCTGAAGATGACATTGAGATTGTGAACCTTAATGACTGAAAGGATAGAGGGGCCCTTGACAAAAAGGAAGTGCAGGAGATGTGTGTTTGGGCATAAGGAAATGATTTTTGTTTTGGTCATGCTGAGTTTGAGATGTCTACACAACATCCAGCCCAAAATAGGAAGCTGTTGATCTTTAACTGAAGCTCCTGAGAAAGACTCAGGCAAATCTACAAATTCACGAGTTAACTGCGTAGAGGACATTTGAGCCTAGGGTAGCTGTTCCAATCACCAAGACAGTATAGAGCAAAAAGGGAAGAGGTCCCAGGACAGAAACCAAAGTTAGTGGGAATGCCATAGATGAAGATCTAGCATCACCAAAACTCACAGCAGGCTAACCAACTAGAAGTAAAAGGTCATCAGTACACTACAACAATAATGTCAAAGGTTGTACCAAGGTCAAGGAGGATGGGAATTGAAAAAAAGGTGACAATTTGGCAATGAAGAGATCAGTTGCAACATGGGAGAGAGCATTTTCCATAAAATGATGAGGTCAGAAGCCAAACTACACAGGATTTATAAGGAAGTAAGAAGAAAGGAGGTAGACAGAAAAAATGTGTAGACGGCCTTTTTAAGAAGTTTGGGTCAGAAATGAAGGATGAGAACGGAAGGGATTGTAAAAGCTAGGGAGAGTTTTTTGAGGTTGGAAGAAATTTAGGCATGTTTGTGGGCAGCAGAGAAGGAACTAGTAGGTAGGAAGAGACTGAAGATTAGAGAATTATATTGGATGATATTAGAGTCATGTACTGGAAATATTGGTACATGTCGAGGTGTTGACCTTAGCAAAGAGAAGGGACAACTATTCATCAGAGATTGGGGTTAAGGAGGAGAGAGTTGAGTATGATGTGTGGCTATATAAGGGAAGAAAACAAAAAAAGCCAACTTGCAGTGAACAGTCTCGATTTTTCAGTGAAGTTTGAGTTAAGGTCTTCAGTTGAGAGGACAGGAAGAAGTTCTATGAGAGACTTGAAGAAAGAAGAGAGTTGGTGACTGGAATAGAGATTGTTGCTGTTCATCTGTCCTTCTCAAAGAGAACCAATGTCTTGACTTGCAAGTGAATAGAATTTAAATGAGACAGGCTTGTGCAAAATCATTAGCTTTGCTATCTCCTCTAGTCATCAAAGTCCAGTGGCAAGACGTGGGGCAATGGCTCCCCAGTGGGAGACCTTGGCCTTTTAGGGAAGAGGAGAAAATTTGTCTGATTGCAATGATGGCCCAGTTGAAGTGGATGGAATGCCATAAACTTGTAGTGGAGGCAGTCAGTTTGGTTTCAGCTACATGTGAATAGGATCAAAGAAGGAAGATAGTGAGAGTAATCCAGAGTTAGGTTTTGGTCGGACATAATCAGTTATAGTTCAAGAGAGCCAGAGATCTGAAAGTAGAGGCTAGTGTAGAGTTGAACTGGTTCATTAAGGGGTTGAAATGAGAAGAGAGAAGGCAGTGTCACCAAAGCAGGAGTGATGGCCTGAGAAAATACAGAGAAGTGGAGGTTTTGGAGGTCACACTGAAGATAAAGACTAGGTTTAAGAAGAATAAGACATAGGGAGAGATGGAATGATAAATGGTTATGGTAAAATAAAGAATTTCAGAGTTACTGAAAATGAAAGTCAAACATTTATGAGAGATGGTAAGATTGAATGTTATAGATTTGGCCTTATTCAAACTGGCATGGTGTTTCAAGTCTGGAACTGGAATGAAATGAAATGAGACACACATAGATCATCTAGTCTACCCATCAGAAGTTTGAGAGAAGAGCTCTTGGATTATCTTGTACCGGTTTTTGTACTTAAGCCACCAGGAAACTATATGAATGCTTCAAGCCTTAGTTTCCTTGGCCAGTTAAGTCTCAAGTCTCATGACCTCTTTTAAGGAAAAACTAACCCAGCCTGCATGGGACAGGACCTTGTTCCTACCACATTGTTCCTATTGCTCTTACCAAAAAGGGTATGTATGAACTGATTACTGTGTTAGCCAAGGTGCGGTAAAGGAGTAGGTCATAGGAGCTGGATAGATTGAGGACTTGAGAAATTAGGGCATTTGAGAGAACATTAACATGTGTGCGGAATTCCTCTAGGATTATGGTAGCAAGATGGTAGGAGTTGGGGGAAAGGGGAGAGAGAGAGAGAGAGAGAGAGAGAGAGAGAGAGAGATACTGTGAGCAAGATACTGAACTAACTAAGAAAGGAAGGGATTGGTAGATAATGGCCACCAGGATGTGGATTTGGTGACTAATTTGGAGAGAGTCAGTCTTAAAGGAGCTATTACTAGATGATATGAATGGAAATGGCAGCAGGGAGTAAGAAGTATTCCAATTCCTGTAGAAGGATTAATGAGTTTTGGAGTTTAGGATACTGAAAGAAGGCACAATCTATGCTATAACAGATGGCCAAGGATTTAGTCAGGATAGGGAGGAGGACCAGCAGGAGAGCCAGATAATGGAAGGAGCAAGAGAGGAAGAGGTCTGAGGTGAAGGGAAGTGTATTAATTATAGATGGAAGTTCCTGAGGTCATAGTAGAAAGATATTGTTGTAGGTTAGAATCAATTGAAGTGAGTGGGATTGAAGGAGCAGAGATCTGGGATTTGGGAGGGTGGTTTGTTCTTTGATAGAACTCTATCTATTATCTATCTATCTATCAACCTATATAGCTATCTATCTACATTTTCCTCCCCAGTAAAATGTAAACTCCTTGAGGTCACGGCCAATTTCGTTGTTGTTTTTGTATCCCCCACAGCCTCATAAAATTTCTTGTATCATAGGGAAATAGAATCACAGAGCTGAAAGGAACCTTAGAAGTCATCTAGTCCCACCCCCTTGTTTTACCAATGAGGAAACTGAGGTTTGGAGACTTGCTTAAAGTCACACAAGTTACAAGTGACAGAGCCAGGATTTGAACCCAGGTCCTCTGAAACATCCAGTATTTTTTCCACCATATCATTCTATAAATAATTGTCTAATAGAATTGAATCTTTGGGATCCTCTATTTCCACTGTTGTTGCTTCTATTTTTATGGCCCTTTATTACATATAATTTTTATTGCATCTTGATCTGAATTTTCACAAGAGTTTGAATTACAAATTTTCTCCCCTTTTCTACCCTCCCCTCCACTCCAAGATGGCATATATTCTGATTGCCCCATTCCCCAGTCAGCCCTCCCTTCTGTCACCCCACTCCCCCCATCCCGTTTTCCCTTATTTTCTTGTAGGGCAATATAGATTTCAATGTCCCATTGCCTGTATATGTTATTTCCCTGTTGCATGCAAAAACTTTTTTTGAACATCTGCTTTTAAAACTTTGAGTTGCAAATTCTCTCCCCTCTTCCCTTCCCACCCACCCTCCCTAAGAAGGCAAGAAATTCAACATAGGCCACATGTGTATCACTATATAAAACCCTTCCACAATACTCATGTTGTGAAAGACTAACTATATTTTGCTCCTTCCTAACTTATCCCCCTTTATTCAGTTTTCTCCCTTGACCCAGTCCCTTTTCAAAAGCGTTTGCTTTTGATTACCTCCTCCCCCTATTTGCCCTCCTTTCTATCATCCCCCCCTTTTTATCCTCTTCCTCCTTCTTTCCTGTGGGGTAAGATACCCAGTTGAGTGTATATGTTATTCCCTCCTCAGGTCAAATCCAATGAGAGAAAGAGTCACTCATTCCCCCTCACCTGCCCCCTTCTCCTTTCCTACAGAACTGCTTTGTCTTGCCATTTTTATGGAGATAATTTACCCCATTCTATCTCTTGCTTTCTCCCTCTCTCAATATATTCCTCTCTCATCCCTTAATTTTATTTTATTTTTTAGATATCATCCCTTCATATTCAACTCACCTTGTGCCCTCTGTTTATATATATGTACATTCCCTTCAGCTACCCTAATACTGAGGTCTCGTGAATTGTACACATCATCTTTCCATGTAGGAAAGTAAACAAAACAGTTCAACTTTAGTAAGGCCCTTATGATTTCTCTTTCTTGTTTACCTTTCCATGCTTCTCTTGATTCTTGTGTTTGAAAGTCAAATTTTCTATTCAGCTCTGGTCTTTTCACTGAGAAAGCTTAAAAGTCCTCTATTTTATTGAAAAATCCATATTTTGCCTTGGAGCATGATACTCAGTTTTGCTGGATAGGTGATTCTTGGCTTTAACCCACCTCCACTGACCTCTGGAATATCATATTCCAAGCCCTTCAGTCCCTTAATGTAGAAGCTGCCAGATCTTGGATTATTCTGATTGTGTTTCCACAATACTCAAATTGTTTCTTTCTGGCTGCTTGCAGTATTTTCTCTTTGATCTGGGAGCTCTGGAATTTGGTGACAATATTCGTAGGACTTTTCTTTTTGGGATCTTTTTGAGGAGATGATCTGTGGATTCTTTCAATTTCTATTTTACCCCCTGGCTCTAGAATATCAGGGCAGTTCTCCTTGACAATTTCTTGAAAGATGATATCTAGGCTCTTTTTTTGATCATGGCTTTCAGGTAGTCCAATAATTTTTAAATTATCTCTCCTGGATCTATTTTCTAGGTCAGTGGTTTTTCCAATGAGATATTACACATTGTCTTCCATTTTTTCATTCCTTTGGTTCTGTTTTATAATATCTTGATTTCTCATAAAGTCACTAGCTTCCACTTGCTCCAATCTAATTTTTAAGATAGTATTTTCTTCAGTGGTCTTTTGGACCTCCTTTTCCATTTGGCTAATTCTGCCTTTCAAGGCATTCTTCTCCTCATTGGCTTTTTGGAGATCTTTTGCCATTTGAGTTAGTCTATTGTTTAAGGTATTATTTTCTTCAGTATTTTTTGTGTCTCCTTTGGCAAGTCATTGACTTGTTTTTCATGGTTTTTTCACATCACTCTCATTTCTCTTCCCAATTTTCCCTCTACTTCTCTAACTTGCTTTTCCAAATCCCTTTTGAGCTCTTCCATGGCCTGAGACCAATTCATGTTTCTCTTGGAGGCTTTTGATGTAGGCTCTTTGACTTTGTTGACTTCTTCTGGCTGTATGTTTTGGTCTTCTTTGTCACCAAAGAAAGAATCCAAAGTCTGAGTCTGAATCTGAGTCCATTTTTGCTGCCTGGCCATGTTCCCAGCCAATTTACTTGACCCTTGAGTTTTTCATGGGTGTATGACTGCTTGTAGAGTAGAGAGTACTTTGTCCCAAGCTTGAGGGGATGCACTGTTGTTTTCAGAGCTATTTCTACCCACCAAAGTCTGCTACACCAGTGCTCCTCCTACCCCAAGAACTGCCAACCTGCACCAGATTCAGATCTTAAGCAGGCTCTGTACTCCTGCTCTGATCTGCCACTTAATTCCTCCCACCAGGTGGTCCTGGGGCTAGAAGCAAGTGCAGCTGTAGTCCTCAGAGCTGTACCACCTCCACTGCCCTGGGGCAATGGCCAAAACGTGAACTCCTTTCACTCTGTCCCAGCAGTTTTTCCCACTAACCTTCTCTGTTGTCTTTGGTGTTTGTGGGTTGAGAAGTCTGGTAACTGCCACAGCTCACTGATTCAGGGCGCTAGGGCCTGTTTGCCCGGCTCTGGTCTGGTTGGTCCGGGTGTGGCCCATGCTGGATTCTGCTCCGCTCTGCTCCCAACTCCCTGTGATAGACCTTACCCAGCGACCATCCAGGCTGTTCTGGGCTGGAGCCCTGCTTCCCTCTGCTATTTCATGGATTCGGCAGTTCTAAAATTTGTTCAGAGCCATTTTTAATAGGTGTTTGGAGGGTCCTGGGGGAGAGCTTTAGGCAAGTCCCTGCCTTCCAGCTGCCGTCTTGGCTCCACCCCTACTGTCTTTGCTTCTATTAACACAAGGCTTCATAGGTTAAGTGTCAGACAAGTTATAAAAACATTAAGTAGTAAAAAAGTCAGAGGAGGGAGACATCACTGTGAGCAGGGCTGGGTAAGGTAGGCTTAATGGAGGGTGGCATCTGAGACAAGCTCTGAAGGATAGGTACAATTAAGATTAGGGTATACTAGAGGAAAAATCATTAGACTTCAAGTGAGAAGAGTAACTTGAGTTTCTCTTTCATCTCTTACTAGCAAGTCACTTAACTTTCTTTCTCTGTAAATTTTTAATTTGAGGGGGTGAGGAAGAGGAGGTAATAGACAATCTCTAAGGCCTCTGCCTGTTTTAAATCCTCTGGTCATATGGTCCCTTCCATTTCTGAAAGTCTAGGAGTTCATGAACTTCCTTGATTCCCATCTTTCCCTAGGGAAGGACCTCTTAAGGAGATCCATATAACTACCTTGTTATGAACTGCCTACCAGGAAATTTCTGTGGAATTCAGTGGAAGAGGCAAAGGCTGGGCAGCCAGAATTCCTCCTTTCCATTCTCAGTTTTTGAGGTGCCCTTAGTGGTAGCACATTCCCCAGAGTTGACCTATTTGAATAATGGGGATGGTAATATTTCCCTTGCTTTACAGGGGTGCTCCAGTACCATAATGAATGTTTTGCAAACCCTTTGAGATCCTTAGCCAGCAAGTGCAATATAAATGCTAATCATTATTAGCTGGATATTTCTCTTGTCACATGCTGAATGAGCTGTAAAATCCTCATACTGTGAAGGGGAAGGAGTGGCTTTCTTCCCTCTGTTGAGGACATAGCTCCTTCCCCCTTCCCTCCTTTCCACTCCCCTCCCTTCCTTTTCCACTTCTCTTTCCTCCCCTCCCCTCCCCGGCTGGTATTTTTCCTTCCAATAACATGGCAGGCTTTCCTCCCTAGCCTGAGCATACGGGAGCATTTCCCTGAATCATCAGGCAGCTTCATTTTGTTGCCACGGAAATTGGACCCTCTAATTGGGAATGATACAGAAAGATGTATTTTCTAATCCTCACCTTCTTCGTGATGTTTATTCACCAACCATCACCAACAAACATGCATATTGACCTCGCCTATTGTGGCTTTAAATGCCCTGTTACACTCCAAGCATGGGAATGAGCTAGTCACATGGAAGGTACTTAGTCTCACATGGACTGTTCATGTGCAAAGATGGAAAAAAAACCATGCTCACTTAAAAATGCAATAATCTTTGCAGGAATCTCCGTCTTCTTTACATTCACTTGAGTAACGCAAGAGAGGAGGCAAGATTTAAAAACGCTTTTTTGCCCTAAAGCAAAAATGAAGTCATTGTTCTAGGTCTCTTGTATTGGGGGTGGGGAAAGAAGCAATCAATATTTTATTCAGCTTAACAGCTGCAGTAATAACTTTGTCACAGCAGCAGGGCTGGTGCTTAATTACACAACTTAGACCTTTAACGCTTCCTGTTCTGGCTCTGGTACATGGGGGGGATCTGAGCTCCCTGATGGGGGGAGCTGCCCAGCTCTCAGCTCCAAAGCAAGTCAGGGGTGAGATGCTTATTTGCTGCTGCTGCTCTCACTGGAGACCTGGGTGTGAGAGTGTAGGGTCTGGCTAGAGGAGGGGTAGAGCTATTCAAGGCAACAGTGAATTAAAGGGTTTGGGGATTTAGGGATTATATACCCACATGCCCACATACCCACATGCCGCCTGGCACTACATGACCCAGCAGCTAGGTTTCCTCATATTAAGGGGACACAACACAAGATACACAGGCTGCAGGCTCACTGAAGCCAATGGAAGAAAGAAATGCTCTGAAATACCTTTACAAAACAAATTTCTCTTTTTGTATTAGACAAAGGGAGAACACACTGGGGGATAAGAAGATTGCTGTCCCTTGGGGATGATGTGTTAATTGCACTTGTTCATAATGGTACCCTATGAATAGTATATAGCATTGCAGGATATCAGAGCCAGAAAGAACTTTAGAACATAGAATGTGAGAATGGGATGGGACTTTTAGGGCAAAGAATATCAAAGCTAGAAATGCCTTTAGAACAAAGAATCTCACAGCTGGAGCGGTCCTTCAAACATCAGTGTCCCAGTTGGCTCATCGGACCATAGATCTAGAAGAAGGGAGCTAGAGGCTCTCTAGCCTTGTGCCCTCCTTTTACAAATAAGGAAACTGAGTTTAGAAAGGTGAACTTCCCTGTGTTCACACAAGCAAAAAGGGACATAAGCATGATATGTCATGCTGCCTTTCTTAGATAGAATATACTAGGGGCCTGGGACACAGTAGGTGCTTACTAAATGCTTGTTGATTTACTGATCTTGGAACCTAGAACATTGCATGTCAGAACTATGCCTTAAAGCTCATTTCACTTAATATCTTCATTTCACAGAAGTGGAAACTGAGGCCCAGGATGGGGAAGTGACTTGTCCAAAGTCAAAAAGCACATTATAGACAGAGGCAGAACTAGACCCATATTCTTTTTACTATTCCACATTGAATCTTTATGATTATTAATCAAATTTCTCAATTTTCATAAACTGTCCAAGTTAGTAGAACCTCATGTAATATATGTACAATACTCTTTTTAAGCCATGAGGGTTTAATAGTGCATGCAAAAAACTGACCTGGCTTCTAGTCAACTACATATATGGGATTCAGTCTTGAGGGAACTTGGTACTTTGGGAAGAATGAGCCTCTGGCTACTTCCATTCAAGTTGAAATTATACAGCAAACCAAAGGTGGTCCCTCGGTTCTACTCCTCACTCCTTGAAATTGGAAAGGTGATAGGATGTTGTTTTAAATTAATTAAATTTTAAAATTAAATTTAGAAAGGAGGGACAGCTTTCAATTCTCTCTCTTCTCTCTCTCTCGCTCTCTCGCTCTCTCTCTCTCTCTCTCTCTCTCTCTCTCTCTGGCTCGCTCTCTCTGTATCTCTCTCTCTCTGTCTCCTGGGTGGCAAGTAGTGCTGTCATGAAGCCAGCTTCCCTTACATAGACCACATATTCAATTGGTTGAACCTGGCCTCTGGCTGCCTTTTTGGATTTATGTGTGTTTCCTTTCCCAAGGACCTGGCCAAAAGTCATTCTCATCCATTCTCATCATCCAGGCTTGGAGGTGACCTTGTGGGTTTGAGAAGTCTGGAGTCCTGGGTCTGTCAGGTGGAACTGACTGGCAGCAAAGTATGTTCCTCTATCATAGTGGGTACTGCCAACAGGAAAGGAACTCAGCCTTGGGTCTGACTTTTGAGAAGATGTGGCATTTGAGGGAGACTATGTAGAGCTGTAGATCCAAGGTGAAATATAATATAACCACGCTCCCACTCAAGCCTGAGTGGTTTTCCTGAAGAACAGTGCTGTGACTTGTACTGTGAATTTGTGAGGGCATGCTGCTCCTGATTGGCTGAGAGAATGCTGAGTGCAAAGCCACGTACCTGCCGCAGGGGACTTAGTTCTCTCACCACCAACTGGCTGGAGCTCTTTTCTGCCTGTGTATTCTGAACTAAGTCCCTTGTGCATCTACATAGTATTGCACTCAGCATTCTTTCAGGCAATCAAGAATCACCTCCCTTTACACAGACCCAGCGTGAGTCACAGGACAGATCACAGGGTTGTCCCTCAGGAAAGCTACCCCAGACTTTAGTGGAAGCAGGGTTGCCATAAAATGCCCAATTTGCAATGCTGCAAACTGCTTCTTGTTTAGATTTTTTTTAATATTAACTTCCCTCAGACTATAACCATAGTTAGGACTTCTACACTTGTTTGTTTCTGTCAAATATGCTCCTATGAGCATTCTCTATCTATTGTTTATTTTGTATGCAGGAAATAAAAATTCATTCCACACTTGATACAGTATCATTCTACTCCCTGTGTTGGGGAAAATGCAGATATAAGCCAAAATCTAAGCTTTAAATATTTTCCCCTTGGATGAAGAGGTAGGGAACATGGGAGTCAAAGAGTATAAGAAAAGGAAACCAACCTCTCCTCCTTAGAAGCCAGTCTTCCCCCCCTCCCCAAACCCATCCTGGCCCAGACCACATGTGTGGGGTGGAGGTCCCTTGGTGAAGAAAGAACTGAGTGAAGTGCCCTAGCCTTGGGCCCAGCAACAACACCTCATGTTAGATTTGCATGGATCTACATAAGGTAGAAAGGGAGCTGCTCTGGGAGAGTCGGAGGACAGTGTTAAATCCCCATTGTACCACTTACTGCACTACCTCTGTGATCTGGGAAAGTCTCTTGCTGTCTCTGGGCCTCAGTCCCCTGATTTGCACAAGGAAGGTTTCATGCACCAAAGGGCCTTCCTAACTCTAAATCCTATAACTCATTGTTGTTAGAGTTGTCCAGTCCTTCATGACCCCACTTTGGGGGTTTTCTTGGTAAAGGTCCTGGAATGCACTGCCATTTCCTTCTTCGACTTATTTTACAGATGAGGAACTGAGTTTAAGTGACCTGCCCAGGGTAATACAGCTAATAAGTATCTAAGGTCAAATTTGAACTCAGGTCTTCCTGACCCCAGGCCCAATGCTCTATCCCTTGTGCCACCTAGCAGCCCAATTGCTGATTAGTTGATTTAAAATAATTGGATTGTTTAGTGTTGTTCCAGCATTGCTCATTAGACTTTTTCAAATATTCTATCTGGCTAATAATACTGAGGAAATGGAAATGAACACTAACATTGGATTTTTGGTTTTATTTCCTTATTTGTTTTTATTTTTAAAAATACTGCCTAATTCCCATGCCATTTCATTCATCTCATTCTAGAGAGGGAGAAAAATAGGCTTCAGTAGCCAAATGCAAAGTGAAAAGTCAGGAGTTTGGGGTTCCACTTAAAGATCTCCCTCCAACAATCTTAACGCCCTTGGACAAAAGAGCTGCCTGAGCCATTCATCCCAATTAAGCATTTATTAAATTTCTCCTTAGATTCAGAGGGAGAGTCAAGTACTTGGGGAGATACCAAGTTTAGCGAAGACGCATCCTTTATTCACCTTCATGGGAGTTGACGGTCTAGTAGGAAGATAAGATCCCATCCCAGATACCTGTAATGTACAGAATTATAAGAACACAAATTTTAGAATTAGAAGGGACCTGAGAAATTATCTAATCCAATCCTCTTATTTTACAGATTTTATAAAAGCCGAGGCCATAGCAGGTTAAGTGACTCACCACAGGCCATACAGCTCATAAGTAACAGAGCTGGAATCAGAATCCAGGTCCTCTGAATCCAAACCCAGGGGTCCTATATAGATTCATCAGAGAGCTGCAAAATATAGTGCTGTGTGAAGCTTTCAGAGGAAGAGTGTTGCCAAAAGGGGAAGGCTTTTGGATGGAACTAGCCTCTGACTTAGGCAAAAAGGAGGTAGGGAGGGCATCCAAAGCATGGAGAATAATGAAAGCCAATACACAGAAAAGTAAAGGCATGGGACGTGTTTGAGGCTCAGAGAGTGGTCTTGAAAATCTTAAGAGAAGGCAGGAGGCAGAAGTGTACTTTGACCTTTTCCTTGGGAACTCTAGTCCTCACACCAGCTCACACGTCAGACAGCCTCCTTAAGGACCATATTCTCAGAGCTGCTTCATGAGAATGTTAATTGCACATGAATGGATGTCAAGAAAAGCCATGGAGATATAACTGCAATGAAATGTTTGCCCGTATCCTGGGAAAGAAACACCTGTAATGCCATTCCAACAGCAGACTGTTTTCTTTAGGTTTAAGAAATGCTATCTCACCCCGTAAACTTTCACTAAGCTGTGTATCCAATCCTTGGCACTCCTGGGAACCTCTCTGTATACTGTGCCAGGTGCCTCCTTGTGGGCTGAGGGAACCAGCTTTGGTTCTCTGGCTAAATCACCATGAATTATAAAAATTTCCAAAATAGCTTGATGCCCATTTATGACTTATGTAACTTTGAGCAAACCACTTAACCTCTGAGCTTTTTCAGTTTGTTGGGCCATTCCTAGAAGTTTTCAAGACCCTGGACACATGAAGAGCTGTCTTTGGGAAGAGAGATTAGACTTGTTCTTCTTCAGCCTAGAAGACGGGACAAAAAGTGGTGGCTCAAAGTTGAAGAACATTTGATTTCTGTCCCATGTAGAATGTAAGCTCCTTGAGGGCATGGATTATTTTGTCTTTGTCTGTCAGTGCCTGGCATGGAGTAGGCCCTTAATAAATGCTTGTTGACTGAATTCTTGATTGAATATAAGAAAAACTTGATAACAATTAGTGATTTCCCATATTAGAATGGGTTTGTGTCCAAGGGTGTTAATTTGCTGTTAGGGGAGGTCTTCAAGGAGAGTTTGGTTGAGGATTCCAGGGATGTCATGAGGGGCATTAAGGCTCTGGTGTGAGTGGGATGAGGTGACCTCTTTTAATTCTGAGATTGTACGGTCCCATGAATCACTGGGTGGATAGCTACTCTATGACAATTTTCTCTCCCCCTACAAATTTTTTAAGCAAATGAAATCTGGTTTAAACAAATTTATTGAGTGATGAGGTAGACAGAAGAATGTGGGAGCTTGTGGCTATACATGGGCTTTGCTCTGGTCAGATAGATGGAGACATGGAGAGGTTGAAGGCTGACAGCAATTGCTTTTCCTAATAGTTTTATATCCCGTTGAACTCTTAGTATGGCCCTCTGCCCTCCACTCTCCCTTCTCCCTCCCTTCCTTTGTTTAGCCTGCCTATTACCTCCTGCATGGGCTGAAAAATTGCTATCTTAATAACCGCTGCTAAATGCAAAGAGTCTGACTCAATCTTCACCAAAAACAAGGAGGTAAAAAGTCACTGAGGTGAAAACAAGTGAAGATAAAACAGAGACTCTCTGAATTTTAATCATATGGAAGCAGCAGTGTATTGCTAAAGCAGTGCCAAACTTGGGGTCTAAAGACATGAGGTTCAAATGCCAGTCCTGACATTCTTTGTGTGACCGCTGACAAATCACTTAAACACCCTGAGCCATCAGGATCGAGGAGAATGATGCTATTTACAGTGTACCTCACAGGGTCAATATGAACAAAGCGCTAGATGGAGTCACTCCATCAACAAGCATTTATTAAGCAGCTCCTTTGTGCCAGACACCATGCTAGGTGCTGGGGTTACAAAGATGAAAATAGTCAGCCTCTGCCCTGAAAGATACGAAATAGGAGATGATGATGATGATGATGTTGCCGCTGTTGTTTTTGATATTTTCATCCCCAAATATTCTACCATAGTTATGTTCACCCAGCCTCCTCCATTCCCCACCCCCGAACTTCTCATTATTCCTGAATATCTTATCTCCCTCCTATTATTCTAACCCAGTATGTCCCACACTTCTGCATATCTCCTAGACCCCTGGACTAACTCTGCATCAATAGATTGAAATGAGGGCTGACTGGGGAACAGGGCAACCAGAATATACGCCATCTTGGAGTGGGGGGGAGGGTAGAAATGGGGAGAGAATTTGTAATTCAAACTCTTGTGAAAACCAATGCTGAAAACTAAATATGTTAAATAAATAAATTAAATTAAGAAAAAAATAGATTGAAATGCCATACACTGAAAACAAATTCCTTTAAAGGGTTAAACCATATGAATATATGGATACTGAATGGAGAGTCAGGAGACCTGGATGTATGTACTAGATTGGACACTAACTTGTCATATGTGACCGAGAAAGTCACTTTACTTCAGTGGGCTTTCATGTAAAATGAGAAAGGTAATAGAGAAGGGTACAAGAATTTAAGTAAATATTTAGGGTCAAATTTGAATTCGAGGCTTCCTGAATCTAGGCCCAGCCAGCATTCTCTCCACCGCACAACCCAGTGGCCTCATAGGGCTCCATGATCTCTAAGCTCCTTTCCTCATCTGTCATCCTATGTATCAATGTCCTTCTCAGCCATAATATTCTATCCCAAGAGCCTTTATCCTATGTTCTTTGTTTTAACGTCTCTCCCAGGTGCTCCATTTAATGATTCTATGATTCTTACAACTAGCAGGTGCTAGAAAAGGTCTAAGGCTCTTATATCCATTCAGTATCTGAATAGCAGGCTGCCTGGCAACCCCCTTCCTCCATCTTTCTCCATCACCTCCCCGCTACACACACAGACACACACACCTGAGCTAGGGAGTATAAGGAGAGAAAAAGGGATAGATGGGAGATGCTGTGAAGATTATTGTTGTTCAGTTGTGTCTGACTCATTGTGACCCCCATTTGGGGTTTTCTTGGCAAAAAAACTGGAGTGGTTTGCCATTTCTTTCTCCAGCTCATTTTACACATGAGGAAACTGAGGCAAACAGGGTTAAGTGACTTGCCCAGGGTCACACAGCTAGTCTTCCTGACTCCAGGTCCAGCACTATATCTACTGTGCCACCTAGCTGCCCCAGAATCAATAGAGCTTGATAAATGATTGGATCTGTAGATGAAGGAATAGAGAAAAGTCTAAAATTATGTTGTGATTTTAAGCCTGGGTGACTAGGAGGATGGGAATACAATGGATACAAATTGGGAAGGAGGGAGGAGGAACAGGTTTCAGAGGAAGATGATGAGTGTACGTTTGGACATGTTGGGAGGATATAGAACACAGAATATTAGACTGAAAGGAAGCTTCAGAGTCAGGACATTTGTCTTTCTCTATTCTGGTGCCATCTATGTTTCTTCATTGTCTTTCAGAAGGCGCAAATGGTGACTCAGCAAGCATAGTAACCAGTTCCTCCAGTATCTTGACATGCAGTTCAGCTGGTCTTGGTGATCTGAGATCTGGGCAGCTAAGTGCTTTCTTCCTCTCTCTGTACTCATCTTGGGTGATGCTTCATAGTAATCATTTTGGTTCTGTCCTTTCTAGTCATAGGATCATGGATTTAGAGCCAAAAGGGACTTTGAAGGTCATTTAATTTAATCTCTTCATTTTATAGATTAGGAAACAGTGGCCCAGCAAATTGAAGTAACTCACCTAAGGACATACAGGTAGGTAGAGTCAAGATCATCCTCCTTGACATAGAAAATAGGAACAAAATAAAGTTGAATATTTCCTCATCCATTATCACCATCCTATGGTCTCTCTTCTTTGACTCCCCTGTTCTTCCAGATACATGTAAAAGAAAAAAATCTCTGTTTTTTGGTCCCAGCATTTGTTGCCGCTCCGACCTCATTCTGAGGGTTTAGTGGTCTTGACACTATTCTTATAGGGCCACTCCGTAGTATGGATTCATGCTCTGTTACTTGCCTGTTTCTATAATTTATATGTGGTTTTTGTTTTTAAATTGAAGCTAATAGATGAGTTTTCCTATGCATTCATATCATACAACTTCTCTTTTTCTTGCTCCTAGCAATTGCTTCTGTTTGCGCCTTCAGAATTTCATTCTTGAGATTTTCCCATCCTTCCTAAGCTAACTTCCCTCTGTAGAATATTAGTCCATAAGATCCTAACTATCATTTCTCCGAACTCTTAAATCTGCTCCCCAAAATCTAGGGTGCATTTCAGATGATGTCTGACGTTCCTCTTTTTCCATCACTAAAGTTAAAATGGAGTGGTCAGTTCTCTGCAACGTTCTCTAAAGCAACCCATTTTTTTCAATATCCCATCAAGTTAAAAAAAATCATACCTCCGCCATCACCCTTAAAGGATGAAATCTTCATTAAAGGAAGTCAAGACCACTTAGCTGCTTTTGGCAGAGAGCTCCAACAGATATCTATTTAATAGAAATATGCCTCCACCTTGGGCTTGTGATCTGTTTTCTGATGTTTTCATCTATTCCTCCTTTCTGTTCAAGTGGTCTATAGTATACTTACACAATAATCTTTGCCTCCTGGGTTCTCTGGCTTCCTTCAAGTCTCAGCTAAAGTCCCACCTTCGGCAAAACTCCTTTCCCAGTTTTTCTTAAGGGTAGTGCCTTCCCTCTGAGATTACCCTGCCAATTTATCCTGTACATATCTTTTTTGTGTGTATATGTGTCTGTGTGTGTATATATACATGCAAATATACATGCACATACACACATACACTTTGGATATTTCTATATGTCTATACATTCATATAGACATATATAGTTCATATATATGTTGTTCTTTGACTAGGACATATCAACAACTGGATACATACATATACACATAAATATATGTTAAGAGAGAGTTTGTGTGTATATATGTGCATACTTGCACATGCCTACACACATACACTTTGATATGTCTATATACAATTTCTATACATACATATATACACATGTAGTTCATATATCTGTAGTTCATTTACTAACTAGGGCACTTGTCACCACCTGGAGATATACTTATACATATACATTTAATACACATATACACATACACATACACATACACATACACATACACATACATATACATATAGACATACATATAGACATAGACATAGATATATCTATGTATGTGTATATGTATATGTGTGATATATGTGTATGTGTATATATGTATGGATATGTATGTGTGTATATTTATGTATGTATGTATGTGTATATATGTATATGGATGTCAAGGAGAGCCATGGAATATGTATATACATACATGTATATATGTGTATACACATATGTATATATTGTATACATACACACAATTGTAAAGAGAAAATTGTGTATATATACACATAAATGTGTGTATGTATGTGTTTATGTGTGTATGTATGTATATATATATATATATATATGTACTTGTGTATTTGTTTCTATGTTGTTTCTGACATCATTAAGGAGAATTCCTTAAAAATAGGGTTTATTTTCTAGACTTTCTTTGTATCCCCAGCACTTAGCAGAGTGCCTGGCACATCATAGATGCCTAATAAATGCTAGTTAACTGACCGTTTCTGTTTCTCTCCTCATTGATCTTCACCTAAATACCCTTCTACCACACTCCCTCCTGGCTTGCCTTCCCATCCACCCTCCCCAACCCATTCCTGGATTTCCTCATAGACATATATTTTTCAATATTATAATGCTATTTAAATGGTTCATCTCCTTATATTTTCTTTTCCTTTGGAAAAAAGTACAATTTCCCAGCCTGATGTTTCAGTCATAAGCTCCATCACACCAAGTCTTATAACTCTGAGGTCAAATTTGCTTCCTGATGTTAGGATTCCTGGTTCACTTTACACATCACTGGAGGTTGCTGTGAGGAAAGCATTTTGTTTACCTAACTTTGCTATATATGTGAACTGCTATTTATTATTAGCAGTTAGTAGTGGCATCAAGAATAATAATTATACCGAGTAAGTTACGGTGCAAGTTACCTATGGACCTATGGACTTTGCCCCTTTTGGAGGTTCTCCTGGGCTGGCCCCCGTCCGTGTTTGTGTTTAATAAGCATCCCCCAAGCCTGCCCTCCTTGGAGAACATCATTCACTTGCTAAGCAGTTTTGGCTCAGGTCCCCTCAACTTTTCAGCTTGGATTTTGTAACAGGCCAAATTCCAAGCCAAAGCGGGATAAACAAGATTGCATGGCTAATGATTTGTGAGCCTGCCCGGAATGCAATTTACTGGAGAATTTCAGCGGAGACTTTGTAACCCACTAATAGAGCGCTGTGCAGTAGTTCCAACAGGACAGATTTCCCAAGCCCTGCAGGGTGACTGTCTGCTGGTTTTTTTTTTTTCCTCCAGTCCTGTTCATTCAGGAACTGGGACCCTTGCCAACAAGTGGGAATTTTTTTTTGCTTTAACCTGCCTTTTTCATTGATTCCTAAATTTAGTTGAGTGACAATGTCTCCGCCATGGGCATGAAGAGTTGAGGAAATGATTGAAAGAGCTAAGGGGCAAACGCCATCATTTGGGACTCAGTAGGCCTTGAGACTAACTCACTGGCATACCTGCTCTGCCATGGCTGTGGGCACATGGTTGTGGTATAGTGAGTATTTTATTGCTAAGAGGAGTAGAATGACTCTCCCTTCTCCCCCTCCATTCATATGTTCTTATCATGCCCAGCAGATTTAGCTTCTGTAACCATTCTTCAATATGTCCCCTCCTTTCTCTTCCTATTCCCAGTTGCCGCCATCATTAAAAATCTACCTGGACTATTTAATAACCACCTAACAGGTCTTTTCAGGCAGCAAGGTGGCCTAGTGGATAGAGTTCCAGGCCTGGAGTCAGGAAGACTCATCTTCCTGATTAGAAATCTGGCCTTAGACACTTACTAACTGTGTGACCCTAGCTAAGTCACTTAACCGTGTTTGACTCACTTTCCTTATCTGTAAAATAAGTTGGAGAAGGAAATGGCAAACCACCCCAGTTATTTTTGCCAAGAAGACCCCAAATGGGGTCATGAAGAGTCAGATGCAACTGAAACGTATGAACAATTACAACAACAGGTCTTTCAACTTCCACTTTCTCCTCACTCCAAATCTTCCTTCAGGCAATGCCAATAAAATCTTTGTTAACCATAGATCTGGTTATATTATGATTCTGATCAAAAGTCTTCAGTGGCCTACTGCTGCCTACCCAATAAAGGTCAAACTCTTTTATCCTGGCATTCAAAGCCCTCCACAATTTATTACCACTTCAACTTTCTAATCTTATATCATTCCCCTCAATCCTCTTTATAATCTATATAATCTAGCAAAACTGGTCTATTAGGACCACACCCTCTTCTCTTATATCTTCTTGCTTTTGCAGAGGGAGACTGAGGATAGGTTGGGATTACCCAAGTCTATAATGCCCTTACTTCTGATCATGATCCATTAATTTCTATTCATCCTCTAAAGCCCAGCTGAAATCATCACCCCGTGCAGGATGGCTCCTTCCTCTGTTGGCAATAATCTTTCTCTTAGAACTCACATAGTTCTATGTTATACCTTTCTAACATGCTAATTATGTAATGTTGTCTATTATAGGAGGCAAGGTGGCATAATGGAAGCTGCAATGGATTTGGAAGAAGAGTACCTGGGATCAAATTCTGACTCTGCTGTGTGACACTGAGTGAATCCTTTAACTACTCTGGATCTCATATGTAAAATGAAGGGGTTGAACACAAAAGAAATGCATAAAACAAACAGGAGTCATTAAGATCCCTCCCAGCTCTAAACCTATGATCCTACTGTAACTCTCCCTTGCCTCCCTCTCCTTTGGAGCACACCCAGCTGGCCTTCTAGGCAAGTGAATAGAAGCATAGGGGAGGCTTCTTTCTGGCCATGTGCGATGGAGAGTCCCTTAGCCCACATCAGAATTTGTGCGATATTCTCTTTCTGGTTTCCATCTTCAGACAATGTTTTCTTGTTTCTACTCCCTTTTCTCAGCATCAGTTCATGTAAGTCTTTCCAAGTTTTTCTGAAGTCTGCCTGTTCATCATTTCTTATAGGACAATAGTGTTCCGTTACATTCCTATACACAACTTGTTCAGCCATTCCCCAATCTATGGGCATCCCCCCAGTTTCTAATATTTTGCCACCACTAAAAGGGCTGCTAGACATATTCTTGTACATGCAGGTTCTTTTCCCTTTTTATGATCACTTTAGGATACAGATCTAGTAGTGGTATTGCTGGATCAAAGGTATAGACAATTTGGTTGCCCTTTGGGCATAGTTACAAATTGCTCTCCAGAATGATTGGATCAGTTCCTTTGTGACTAATTTTTGAGTCCACTCTCCCCAGGGACAAAGTGGAAAAGAAAATATGCTCTGGTTTGTGGATGCTTTGATAACTTCTGTCCTTGTTATACCTTTTCAGTAAACAAACCTTAAAAGCTAATTTATTTCAACTAGTTGATCAGTATGGGAGGGGGGAGTTACACCTAAAATCCTAAGAGTTAGACACTCTTTGAGGACCTGGTTCACTAATTCAGGTGGGAATTGTGGAAATGGCCCTAGAGGAAGTATTATAGTATGATCTGTGTTTGTGTCTTATGTCACTACTAGACTATGAACTTCATGAGGGAGAGGGTAATAGGAATTAATTATTTTTTGAATGAATAAATGAATGTTGAAAGCAATGACTTTTTTCCCTTTGGGATAAGGAGTGAACAATTGAGGAATCTTAAATCTTTAAAAAAAATTTCTTTTGTTATAGTTTTTTTTTAAGCTAAGTTGCTGTCTAAGAGTCCTTCCAGTTTTAAATCCCTTTAAACTCCAATGCTCTCAACTCTTTCACATGCCACAGCCCAGGAGAAGTTTCCTTAATACTTTTTTATTCCACGTTTTACAGATTTAAGGCTAGACATCTGAAAATCTTAGTGTAGAAGAAAAGGTAAATAGTATGGGATGATGTGATGTGGTGTTGCATGCCCTGGTGAGGAATAATGTCCTGTACAAGGACTCAGGAGTTCTGTACTCAAGTCCTAATTCCATTATTAATTCACTGTGACCTCAGATAAGTCACTTCCTTTCTTTGGGCCTCAATTACTTCATCTATAAAATGGGGAGAATAATAACCATGGGATAAACAAGAACCTGTAGAACTCCTAATCTCTGGCTTTGGCTGCTTCACCATAGGGAGCTAACAGTTGAATTCACAACACATGCTGGTGCAGAGGTACATGTAGTCCAACAACCACAAGGCAGTTTTTCTGCCTTCTGATGCAGGAAGCCAAAGCTTTGGGGGAAATTATTCCTTTTTTAGAAGAAAAAAAAACTTAATCCTTTTTGCCTACTATTGCTCAATTTCTCCGTTGTCATTCCAATTGTGATTGCCACTTAAGGTGAGAGAATTCTGCCATGTTATAAGACGGGAAGGTGGTAAAAACAAGCCCTAAATCTGGAGCCAGAGAGTCAGGGTTCAAATCTTGGCTTTGCTACCTACTGCCCTTGAGCAAATCACTTAATCTCTGTCAGCCTCAGTTTCCTTATCTGCAAAATGAAGGAGTAAGATTAGTTAACCTCTTAGGTCCTTCCAGATCTAATTTCTGTGATTCTATATTTTGTTTTTCAATTGTTCTAAGACATTTCTCAAATATTTCTGTTTTGGTAAAACTCATAGCCTTTTTGTGTGGCATATTTTTTCCTCATTTTCAAATCAGTGTGCTCATTATAAGGAAGGAAGGAAACAAACATTTGTTAAGCATTTGTTACATCCTAGGAACTGTGCTAAGCGCTTTCCAAATGTTATCTCATTTGATTCTCACAAAAACCCTTATCCCCATTTTATAATTGAGGAAACTGAGACAGAAAGAGGTGAAGCTTTAACCTTTTATTATTAATTAACCTCTTATTATTAATCCTTTTATTAAGGGGATTTGTTCTGTGAAGTTTGGATTCAGTCAAAAGGCTGCCCTTGAGGACCTAGAGGGCCACATGAGGCCTGGAGGCCACAGGCTCCTCACCCCTGGTCGTTAAGGGATTTACCCAGGGTCACATAGCTAGTAAGAGTCTGAGGACACAGCCAAGATGGCAGGGAAATGGCAGTGACTCGTCTGAGCTCTCCTCCAAACTCCTCTGAACACCTTTAAATAATGCCATAAAATAATTCCTGGAGTGGCAGAAAACACAAAAAGACAGAGTGAAATAATTTTCCAGCCAAAGATAACTTAGAAGGTCAGCAGGAAATGTCTGCCACAACTGAGTGAGAGTGAGGCATAGTCCAGAGTAGGCCCCAGCAGCACAGACCCAGACCCAGCAAATCAGGAAGAGGCCTTAGGAGCTACCGAATCAGCTACTTCTGAAGATCTCAGCCCACAGATGGTAAGGGGGTCAAACAAATGGTCAGAAAGAGATTACAGGGGTCTCTTTACTAGCACAGAGGCAAGACTCTGTTGCTTTGCCCATACCTGGAACCAGGTTGCAATCCTGTGTGGCAGTCCCAGGGTGAGGGGGAGCACTAGCTTAGCAGAAGAGTTTGTAGCCACAGTGGACTAGAAACCCTTGTCACAGTTCCAGGGCAGAAAAGAGTAACTTGTGGTCACTCACAGACCATAGAACAGGCCAGGAGAATAAGAAACACACCTCCCCTTATATCACACCACCTTAAAAGAACTGAAAACTTACAGGTGCCTAGAAGTATCTCTGAAAACAGCTGCACAATGCCCCTGAAGCATGAAACAGTGCACCTTCCACCCTGGAAGCAGAGTCCCACTTTAACAAAGAATTAAAAAATCACCAAATAGGCTGGGAAAATGAGCAAACAGCAGGAAAAAAAAAAAACTCTGACCATAGAAAGTTACTGTGGAGACAAGGAAGATCAAAACACGTACTCAGAAGAAGACAACAAAGTCAAAGCTCCTACATCCAAAGCTTCTAAGAAAAATATGAATTGGTCTCAGGTCATGGAAAAACTCAAAAAGGATTTTAAAATCAAGTAAAAGACGTAGAGGAAAAATTGGGAATAGAAATGAGAATGGTGCAAGAAAATCATGAAAAATGAGTCAATAGCTTGGTAAAGGAGACACAAAAATATGATGAAGAAAATGACACCTTTAAAAACAGACTAGGCCAAATGGTAAAAGAGGTACAAAAAGCCAATGAAGAGAATGCTTTAAAAAAACAGAATTGGCCAAATGGAAAAAGTGACACAAAAATTCACTGAAAAAAAAAGTTAATTGGCCAAATTGGGAGGGGAAAAAGGTATAAAACTCACTGAAGAAAGTAATTCCTCAAAAATTAGAATTGAGTAAAAGGAAGCCCATGACTTTTTGAGAAATTGAGAAACAATAAAAAAATAACAAAAAATGAAAAAAATAGAATACAATGTGAAATGTCTCATTGGAAAAACAACTGACCCAGAAAATAGATCCAAAAGAGATAATTTAAAAATTATTGGACCACCTGAAAGCCATGATCAAAAAAAGAGCCTAGACTTCATCTTTCAAGAAATTATCAAGGCAAACTAGAACCAGAGGGTAAAATATAAATTAAAAGAATCCACTGATCACTTCCTAAAAGAGATGCCAAAATGAAAACTGCCAGGAATATTATAGCCAAATTCCAGAGCTCCCAGGTAAAGGAGAAAATATTTCAAGCAGCAAGAAAGAAACAATTCAAGTACTGTGGAGCCACAGTCAGGATAACACAAGATTTAGCAGCTTCTACATTGAAAGATCGGAGGTCTGGGCAGTTAGGTGGCACAGAGAGTAAAGTACCAGCCCTGGAGTCAGGAGGACCTGAGTTCAAATCTGACCTCTGACACTTGACACACTTACTAGCTATGTGACCTTGGGCAAGTCACTTAACCCCAACTGTCCTGCCTTCCTCCCTCAAAAAAAATTGGAGTTCTTGGAATATAATATTCCAGAGGGAAGGAGCTAGGGTTGCAATCAAGAATCACCTACCCAGAAAAACTTATAAGCCTTCAGGGTGAAAAAAATAGACATTCAACGAAATAGAGGACTTTCAAGCATTCTCGGTGAAAAGACCAGAGCTGAATACAAAATTTGACTTTCAAGTACAAGACTCAAGAGAAACATAAAAAGGTAAACAGGAAAGGGAAATCATAAGGAACGTAATAAGGTTAAATTGTTTATATTCCTACGTGGGAAGATGATACTTGTAACCCATAAGAACTTTCTCATTATTAGGGCAGTTAGGAGTATATATAGACAGAGGGCACAAAGGTCAGTCGACTATGAAAGGATGATATCTAAAAATATAAAATAAAACTAAAAGGTGAGAGAGTAATGTACTGGGAGAAAGGGAAAAGGAGAGGTAGAATGGCGTAAGTTATCTCACATAAAAGAGGCAAGAAGAAGCTTTTACAGTGGAAGGGAAGAAGGGGGAACCTTACTCTCATTGGCTCAAAGAGGGAATAAAATGCACACTCAATTGGGTATAGAAATCTATCTTATCCTCTAGGAAAATAGGAGGGGAAGAGAATAAGAGAATGGGGGGAGTGATAGAAGGGAGGGCAGACTGGGAGAGGAGGTAGTCAGAAGCAAACACTTTTTCAGGAGGACAGAGTGAAAGGAGAGAGAGAATAGATTAGGCAGTGGCAGCAGGACAGGAAATAAGAAGGAGGGAAATACAGTTAGCAATAGTAACTATGAAAAAAATTTGAAGCAAATTTCTCTGATAAAGGCCTCAGTTCTCAAATATATGGAAAACTGAGTCAAATTTATGAAAATAAGAGCTATTCCCCAGTTGATAAGTGTTAAAAACATGAAGTTTTCAGATGAAGTCACCAAAGCTATCTGTAGCCATATGAAAAAATGTTCTAACTCACTATTGATTGGAAAAATGAAAATTAAAACAATTCTGAGGCATTGCCTCATACCAATTAGATTGGCTAATAGGACAGAAGAGGAAAGTGACAAATGTTCAATCATCCTGTGGAGCAAGGGCTATAAAGCCATGCACACCCTTTGACCTAGCAATACCACTGCTGGGTTTATATCCCAAAAGAGATTAAAAACAAAAAGGAAAAGTACCAACAGGTACAAGAATATTTGTAGCAGTTCTTTTCTGTGGGTAAAGAATTGAAAATTGAGGAGATGCCCATCAGTTGGGGAATGGCTGAGCAAATTGTGGTATGTGAAGGTGACAGAATCCGATTCTGCTGTAAGAAATGATGAGTAGGATGCTCTCAGAAAAACCTGGAAAGACTTACATGAGCTGATGCAAAGTGAAATGTACTGAGTACAAAGTAACAGCAATACCATAAAAGATGATCAACTGTGAATGACTTGGCTATTCTCAGCAATACAATGATCCAAGATAGTGCTGAAGGACTTATGATGAAAAATGCTATCCATCCCCAGAGAAAGAACTGACGGTGTCTAAATGCAGATTGAAGCATACTTGTTTTACTTTCTTTATTTTTATTGAGGGTTTTTTATGGTCTATATTTTCTTTCACAACATGACTAATGTGGAAATGTTTTGCATGACTACACATGTATAACCTATAATGAATTGCTTGCCTTCTCAACAAGGTGTGGAGGGAAGAAGGGAGAGAATTTGGAATTCAAAGTTTTAAAAGCAAATGTTAAAAATTGTTTTCACCTGTAACTGGGGATAGATAAAATACTAAAAAGTTTTTTTTAAATAATTCAATATAGGGGGCAGAGCCAAGATGGCAGCTGGAAAGCAGGCACTTGCATAAGCTCCCCACCAGGTCCCTCCAAACATCTATAAAAAATGGCTCTGAATAAGTTCTAGAACTCCAGAACCCACAAAATAGCAGAGGGAAGCAGAGCTCCAGCCCAAGACAGCCTGGATGGTCGCTGATTAAGGTCCATTGCTCAGATCTGGGAGCCGAGTGGAGCAGAGCTCAGCGTGAGCTGTGCCTGGACCAACCAGATCAGGAGCCAGGCAGAACAGGCCCTAGCACCCTGAATCAGTGAGCTGTGGCAGTTACCATACTTCTCAACCCACAAACACCAAAGACAACAGAGAAGGTTAGTGGGAAAAGCTGCTGGGACAGAGTGAAAGGAGTTCCTGGTTTGGTCACCACCCCTGGGACAGCAGAGGTGGTGCAGCTCTGAGGCTGCTTACAGAGCTACAGCTGCACTTCTCCCAGCCCCAGGCACACCCAGTGGGAGGAATTAAGCAGCAGGTCTGAGTGGGAGTGCAGAGCCAGCTTAGATCTGAGTCCTGTCCCAGTTGGCAATTCTTGGGGGAGGAGTAGCACTGGTATGGCAGAGCTTGGTGTGCACAAATAGCTTGAAAACAACAGCACAGCCCCTCAAGCTTGGGACAAAGTATTCTATACTCTACAAGCAGTCATACACCCATGAAAAACTCAAGGGTCAAGTAAGTTGGCTGGGAACATGGCCAGGCAGCGAAAATGGACTCAGATTCAGACTCAGACTTTGGAATCTTTCTTTGGTGACAAAGAAGACCAAAACATACAGCCAGAAGAAGTCAACAAAGTCAAAGAGCCTACATCAAAAGCCTCCAAGAAAAACATGAACTGGTCTCAGGTCATGGAAGAGCTCAAAAGGGATTTGGAAAAGCAAGTTAGAGAAGTAGAGGGAAAATTGGGAAGAGAAATGAGAGTGATGTGAAAAAACCATGAAAAACAAGTCAATGACTTGCTAAAGGAGACACAAAAAATACTGAAGAAAATAATACCTTAAAAAATAGACTAACTCAAATGGCAAAAGATCTCCAAAAAGCCAATGAGGAGAAGAATGCCTTGAAAGGCAGAATTAGCCAAATGGAAAAGGAGGTCCAAAAGACCACTGAAGAAAATACTATCTTAAAAATTAGATTGGAGCAGGCAGAAGCTAGTGACTTTATGAGAAATCAAGATATTATCAAATAGAACCAAAGGAATGAAAAAGTCGAAGACAATGTGAAATATCTCATTGCAAAAACCACTGACCTGGAAAATAGATCCAGGAGGGATAATTCAAAAATTATTGGACTACCTGAAAGCCATGATCAAAAAAAGAACCTAGACCTCATCTTTCAAGAAATTATCGAGGAGAACTGCCCTGATATTCTAGAGCCACAGGGCAAAATAGAAATTGAAAGAATCCACCAATCGCCTCCTCAAAAAGATCCCAAAAAGAAAACTCCTAGGAATGTTGTTGCCAAATTCCAGAGCTCCCAGATCAAGGAAAAAATACTTCAAGCAGCCAGAAAGAAACAATTTGAGTATTGTGGAAACATAATCAGGATAACACAAGATCTAGCAGCTTCTATATTAAGGGATTGAAGGGCTTGGAATATGATATTCCAGAGGTCAATGGAGGTAGCGTTAAAGCCAAGAATCACCTACCTAGCAAAATTGAGTATCATGCTCCAAGGCAAAATATGGATTTTCAATAAAATAGAGGACTTTCAAGCTTTCTCAGTGAAAAGACCAGAGCTGAATAGAAAATTTGACTTTCAAACACAAGAATCAAGAGAAGCATGGAAAGGTAAACAAGAAAGAGAAATCATAAGGGACTTACTAAAGTTGAACTGTTTTGTTTACTTTCCTACATGGAAAGATGATGTGTATAATTCATGAGACCTCAGTATCAAGGTAGCTGAAGGGAATATACATATATAGAGAGACAGAGGGTACAGGGTGACTTGAATATGAAGGGATGGTATCTAAAAATGTAAAATCAAATTAAGGGATGAGAGAGGAATATATTGAGAGAGGGAGAAAGGGAGAGATAGAATGGAGTAAATTATCTCACATAAAAATGGCAAGACAAAGCAGTTCTGTAGGAAGGGAAAGGGGATCAGGTGAGCGGGAATGAGTGAATCTTGCTTTCATCAAATTTGACCTGAGGAGGGAATAACATATACACTCAATTGGGTAAGGAGATTAAAAAAGGGGGGATGATAGAACAGAGGGCAGATAGGGGGAGGAGGTAATAAAAAAAACACTTTCAAAAAGGGACAAGGTCAAGGGAGAAAATTCAATAAAGTGGGATAGAATAGGAAGGAGCAAAATATAGTTAGTCTTTCACAACATGAGTATCGTGGAAGGGTTTTACGTAATGATACACATGTGGCCTATGTCGAATTGCTTGCCTTCTTAGGGAGGGTGGGTGGGGAGGGAAGAGGGGAGAGAATTTGGAACTCAAAGTTTCAAAAGCAGATGTTCAAAAAAAAAGCTTTTGCATGCAACTAGGAAATAAGATATACAGGCAATGGGGCATAGAAATTTATCTTGCCCTACAAAAAAGTAAGGGAACAGGGGATGGGGGAGTGGGGTGACAGAAAGGAGGGCTGACTAGGTAATGGGGCAATCAGAATATATGCCATCTTGGAGTGGAGGGGAAGGTAGAAATGGGGAGAAAATTTGTAATTCAAACTCTTGTGAAAATCAATGCTGAAAACTAAAAATGTTAAATTAAATAAACAAATTTTAAAAAATAATTCAATATAAACAAAAGAGTACAAGGCAATCACACAGAAATATGTGTACTCCAAATACCAGATGATCAAGTACAGATTGATAGAGACCATATACAAGCCACAGAGAGAAATCCCAAATTTTAATGACAGAGAAACATTGCAGCTAACCTCTAAAACTTTAATATTAAGTAATAATTTTTATAAGCTGCCAGGAGGATGCTTCTGCATGCCAAAGAAAAACAGTCTAAATTATGCAAGATTATTTTTAATTCATGAGAAATAAATTTTAGGATGGAATTTTCTGAAAAGAAAAGGCAACGGTCCTCTACCTCAAAATAACAAATTATTTAAAACTCAGTTTCCCATCAATGAACCAACCACAAAAAGATTAAAAGTGAATATTGCAAAACTACAAAGAGCATGAATGATTCAAAGATACCTCATCCTACTCCTTTGCAGAGGTGAGAGGTCTACTGGTATAAAATATTAAATATATTTTCAGATTTTTTCAAAGTATGGATTAGTTTTTCTGGGTTTTTTTCCTCTTTTCCTTTTATTTAACTTAATTTAAATTTTAGCATACCAAGTAGAAAAGTTATAAATTAATAGGAGCATGGACTTAGAGAGGAAGTAGACTTTTAAAAATGCTGGTACAATGTTGTCAATGCTTTGATGGGAGGATGGTAGAGAGCGGATGTTGCAGAGTAGTTGTTAGCAGACTTTGGCTTCCACCCAGATTCTTTAATTCCAAAACTAATCTTTCCTACTTCATAAAAACTCCCTCCTTTATAAATCAATATTTATTGGGATAAAGTACTATACCTTAAAAAAGAATCTGAGGATGTATAAGGTCAAGTCATATATTTCCAATTCATGTACTCTTGGAGACCAGCTAAGACTTGTGGATCTCAAATGTTTTGTTTTGGGTTGGGGGGCAGGAGAGATCTATGGTTCCATAAGTAGAGAGAATTCTTTGTGAAGAAACTCCCCTAACAGTGCAGGTTTGTACCTCCCTTTCAACTTAGATATTTAAAGAGATGATTGTAACATTGAGGTTAAATCACTTATCTAGGATCACATAGACAATACATGTCAGAATCAGGACCTGAACTTGGGTCTTCCTGACCCTTAGGTGGGTTTTCTACCCATTGCACCATACTTCCTCTCAAATATGATTTTATATATGAGTGTGTGTATATACATATACATATGTATACACACATATATAATGAGATATAGATGAGATAACATATACATATATAAAACATGCTTTGCAAACTTTAAAGCACTATATTTAAGTCATTTATCATCGTCATCATTATCATCTCATTTTCATCTTTTTTTTTGATGCAGTTCAGTTAGAAATGGTCCTTGGACAAGTTGCTATCTTGCTATTTTTACATTCATTGGTCTATGAACTATTGCGCAGGTAAATAAAGTAACTTCTTTTTGTAGCTGAATAAAAAGGGCTATGGTATAAATTCACTCTCTATAGGCTCATTGAAAGCATCCTCAGCACAACTCCAGAAGGAGCCAAGACCAGAGGCATGGTGTGTGTTTTACCCTGTTCTCACATGATTTCGATCTCCTCAGCCAAATATCTATACTTTGGAGATTATCAGTATTGGGGATAGGGGCATATATAAAAACATTTTTGCTAAGGATTTTTGTGAATAAATTTTATGTCTGGGTGACTTTATTCAACAATTTGGTCTGTGATAATGGTCCGTTTCCAGTAAAGCTTATTGGTTGAGTTCTCCAGGATATTTTGACATATGTATTTGTAATATGGAGATTTGTCATCTGTTAGTTCATAAAATGTAGCAAGCTTCTGATGTATGATTCTAGCCATTTGGTCATGTGTTGCTAGGTATTTGAAGGGTGTTAAATTTTTATAGCCTGTAGTGATGTGTTGCTTTGTTTCCACCTTGTCTTTGTATTATCTATTATGATCACCTAATCTGGGCTCCTTAAGGTTAACCCTTCCATCATTTTCTGTGGCAATGACCTGGTCCTGAATCATGAACCCCTCCTTTTCTACAAACAAATCCACATGATTGATACATGATTTGGTCCATGCTTATTTGGTAACACATTTTTTGGCTGAGTTCATGGAAATGTTGCCCATAGAGGGCCTTTTGATTCTACTGCTATTTTAATCATTTCATAAGCACTATCCACTGGTTAGCACTTTAATCTAGTCATAGGTTCTCAAAGTACATGATTCTGCCCCCTGTGAGATGCTGGAATGATCAGGGGATGGTGGTGGTAGTAGCCTTGGGTGACATAAATTTTTAAAGAATTGTTAACAGATTAAAGAAAGTAGATTTCCAGGGGGTGGTAATTTTCTAAAGGGGGGCAATTGGCTAAATAAGTTTGGGAACATTCAAATCTTATCATTTTAATTATTTCATTTTTGTTGTTTTTTTAATCTTGTTCTTTTCATCGTTTTTTATGAGGTTCAGATAGGATGAGTCATTACTATCCTTTCATATTTAATGTTCTGAGGACTATTTCACAGACGGATAAAAAAGAAATACTGTAATTGAATTGGGATATGGACGCATCTCCTATAGACTCATCATCAGGACATCCCCAGGTGCAGATGTGATCACAAGGATGCATGTACCATGTCATATTCCCACATAATCTACCTCCTCATAAATAATAACTGAATTTTTTCTCCTAGGTCTATATATTTTGAAAGCTTCCTATTCTATGTAGTTGAGAAATTATAAATATTTGGAATGAAAATTGCCATTTAAAATGTAGCTCTCAAATTTTTATGCCCCATTCTACATTTGAACTTTTTTCCCCCTTTCCCACTTCTATTTTTTTTAATCTTAAAAACAGGTATATATTATAATGGCAAGCACTCTAGAAGACTTTACTTTGAGTCCAGGTTTTGCAATTTAAGTGGTCACCTAAATCAAAACAAACACACAACAGAAAAAGATATAACCGGACACATTAATAAGAAACAACCCCATTGGTAGGATTCAGCCAGTTCACACCAGTTCGGTAGAACCAGTGCCTAATTTTAGGTTGATTTCTGCGAACTGATTGCTAGCAGGGCTGGGGCTTGTGCCCAACACTGCAGCCGTGGCGGGGAGAACAGGTTGTTAATTTATTTAAATCCCACCTCTGAACAGCCCCTTCTCATGATAAAATACTGGCTTAACTAGTCAAATGCCAGCATGCTAGTGACCTTATACACTTACTAACTGTATCATTTTGGCCAGGTCACCCTCCCTGTCTCACTCTGGAAAATGAGGTTGGTATTCAACAATTTTTAAGGCCCCTTCTGACCCTCATGGTCATTGATATTAAATACACAAGGAACAAGATGGGCCACTCAGATACTACCACAAAAAGAAACTAGAACACAGATACTTCAGTGTGGTGGAAAGAAAGCTGAATTTTAAGTCAAGGGACTTGAATTTGAATCCTGATTCTGTTATTTATTACTTGAGTGACCTTCCAAACTTTAATGCTTCCGCTTCCTCCTTCATACAACTAATGGGTCTGATGAGGTGATCCATAAGTTTCCTTCCCATGAATCTCCTGACCATGCTAGGAATCTAAATACTTGGGTTTTAATAATAATAACAGTAATGATAATAATAGCATTTATATAGCGCCTACTATGTGTCTGATACCATGTTAAGTGCTTTACAGAGATTATCTCATTTGGTACCCACAGCAGCACTGGGAGGTGGATGCTATCATTATCCCCATTTTGCATTTGAGGAAACCAAGGCAGACAGAGGTGAACTGACTTGCTCAGGGTCACACAACTAGCAAATGTCTGAGGCTGGATTTGAACTCAGGTCTTCCTGATGCCATATCCAGCACTGTATCCACTGCACCCCATGATGGGGAGATACCAGAGCTTTGATGTTTTTATTACACCCAAAATACCCTCTGCAAAGCAGGCACTGGCTGACACTGGCAAAGTGCTCTCAGGACTTACAATGCCTTGTGTTAGATGTACTCTAAATACCTCTGTCTGATTCCCAGAGACTGCCATTGAATCAGATTCTCTGTTAGCACAGGCTAGCAGAATGATTGTTCCAGTAGTGAATGTGCCATTAAAAATGCAAACCCCACCCCCACAATGGCTGAATAAACTGTCATAGATCCACACACTGTGATGTGGTGAAGAATGCTAAGCTTGAGGCCACAGCCAGGAGCAGCGGGGCTTAATGCAAAGAGCACTGGACCCAAAGTGGGTAACTGGGTTTGAATCGTAGCTCCACCCTTACTTTCTGTATGACATTGTGCAAGTCACTTAGTGTCCATGCCTCAGCTTTCTCAGGTGTAAAGGTGTAAAGAAGGGAGGGAACAAGCATTTATTCAGTGCCTACTGCATGCCAGGCACTGTGCTAAGCGCTTTACATTAATTATCTCATTTGATCCTCACAGCTCTGGGAGGTAGGTGTTGTTATTATCCCTATTTTATAGTTGAGGAAACTGAGATGTTATTGTTCAGTGACTTGCCCAGGATCACACAGCTAGTAAATGCCTAAGGCTTGATTTGAACCTAGGTCTTCTTGACTCCAGGCACAATGCTCTATCCACAGTAAAATGAGGGATTTGGACTAAATAACCTCTATAGTTCCTACTAGCCCTAAATCTATAATCCTATAATTCTATGTTTTCTAAGATTTTTTTCAGTCCCAAATCCCGAAATTCAAGGAGTATAAAGAAACCTGAGGAAAACAAATATGAAATTAGTTTTAAAATTATTTTATTGTTAACTTTAAAAAAAACAAATAAAATGGGCATTTCCATACACATCCTAGGATAAAAAAAGATTGTATAGGATACTGCAGATTCCTTTTCAAATTACACCTTTAAAGGCTGTCCTGCTTCCCTGTGCTTCTTTCTGACAACGCTTCTATTTTCTTCTCTGTATCAAGAAAAAGATACCTCCATGGCCCTCTTTTCTTTCTCTCTTTTTTTTTATCATATCCCTATCCCTCCTTACCTTCCCTCCCCCCAATGGGAGGGCAGTCAGGGGGAGGGAGAAGGAAAACCTTTGTCACAAATATACACAACCAACCCAAATTCCCACATTGGTTGTTTCCAAAAATGCATCTTGAGTCCATCACCTTTCCATCAAGAGGTGGGTAGCATACTTCATCATTAATCCTTGGGAATCATAGTTGACCATTGCATTGGTTGGAGCTCTCAAACCTTCAGTAACATTATTCTGTGAATTGTCCTCTTGGTTCTGCTCATTTCACTCTGCATCAGTTCACACAGGTTTCTCTGAAATTGTCTATTTCATCATTACTTATGGTGCAGTAATACTTGATTTATATGCAATAATTTGGTTTAACCATTCCCTGAGTTTCTAGCTTAGTGCTACTACAAAAAGAGCTTCTATAAAATTTTTTTTACATTTAGGCCATGTTCATTTCTTTGGTCTCTTTGGGGCATTGTCCTAGTAGTACAAAATAATACCAAGGGAAGAAAATGGGACCAGAAGAACAGAATATAAACCACATGAAGAGAAAAATATGTAAGGATGAATCAACAAAGAAAGGCAAACCAGACTCAGAGGGAGAGACTGACAAGCTGTTATGGATATTTTATGTGTTGAAATTCATTTATTCAAACGAAAATAGTCACAAAGTAAATTTAATTGGTTATGTCTGGTAGTAGTTTAAAGTTAACCTTATAATAAATCATTCACTCATTTTAAAGGAAGAAGAATCAGCTCTTAAAACTTAGATTTTTCTCAAAGATGAGGATGAGTATGTTCAAGTGGTGAGTTTTTCACTCGGGCAATGTGGAGCTGCTATTCTCACAAATACCCTGTAGAAAAGGGTAAGTGTAAGACCTCTATGGCTCTATTCAGCCCCTACCTAAGAGTTCTCCCCAGTTTACACGAAGCACCCTTGCTGTATGGAGAGAAATTTGGCCGAAGATGATCCCTGGAATTAGGTTCATCCCGTAGCATTCAAAGTGAGGAGACAGGAAGTATGTTAAGAGGAGTAGAGCATATGCTCTGGATATTTAAGGCTACACCTTGTTTGGGAGCAGACAAGAAAAACTGCATGGCTTAGAGGAAAGCGACAGGGATTCTTTAGAAATTTTACCCAAAGCCATAGTTAAGAGTCACACTGATGAGAAGGTATGGGTGAAGTCATGATTTCACCAGGTGGAGAGATTACTCTCATTATGATCCTGGACCTATTGATATACAATGTCTAAGCTATTTTCTAGAGATTACTTTAGACTTCTGATTACAGTCAAGCTTCCAGCTTGATTGCAACTCCATGAAGGCAGGGACTTGTGTGTCTTACCCTTTGCATTTAGAACAAGGCTACAGCACTTTGTGCCTTTAATATAGTTTTTTACTCTTCATACTCTTCAAAGAAGATTGATGTCATGTGCCTGTCTCATCCCTCTTAGTGACAAAACTCCTGAAAAGGAGGGCTTTTTGCCTTAATTCGCTTTTTTTCTTTTTAAATTTAATTTATTTAATATATTTAGTTTTCAGCATTGATTTTCACAAGAATTTGGATTACAAATTTTCTCCCCATTTCTATCCTCCCCCCCCACTCCAAGATGGCGTATATTCTGGTTGCCCTGTTCCCCAGTCAGCTCTCCCTTCTGCCACCCCACTCCCCTCCCATCCCCTTTTCCCTTCCTTTCTTGTAGGGCAAGATAAATTTCTATGCCCCATTGCCTGTGTATCTTATTTTCTAGTTGCATGCAAAAAGTTTTTTTTGTTGTTGTTGTTTTTGAACATCTGTTTTTAAAACTCTGAGTACCAAATTCTCTCCCCTCTTCCCTTCCCACCTACCCTCCCTAAGAAGGCAAGCAATTCAACATAGGCCACATGCATATCATTGTGTATAACCCTTCCACAGTACTCATGTTGTGAAGGACTAACTATATTTTGCTCCTTCCTAACCTATCCCCCTTTATCCAATTTTCTCCCTTGACCTTGTCCCTTTTCGAAAGTGTTTGTTTTTGATTACCTCCTCCCCCATCTGCCCTCCCTTCTATCATCCCCCCTTTTTTATCTTCTTCCTCCTTCTTTCCTGTGGGGTAAGATAGCCAATTGAGTGTGTATGGTATTCCCTCCTCAGGTCAAATCTGATGAGAGCAAGATTCACTCATTCCCCCTCATGTGCCTTCTCTTCTCTTCCTACAGAACTGCTTTTTCTTGCCACTTTTATGTGAGATAATTTACCCCATTCTGTCTCTCTCTTTCTCCCTCTCTCAATATATTCCTCTCTCATCCCTTAATTTGATTTTATTTCTTTTAGATATCATTCCTTCATCTTCAACTCACCCTCTGCCCTCTCTCTATATATATACATATATATGTATGTATATATATATATACACATACATATATACACAGATATACCCACATATATACATACACATGCACACACACATGTATATATATACATACACCTAATACACATACATATATACATGCATACACACAAACATATATACATACCCATATACATATATATATACACACACCTATATACATATACATATATATATGCATATTCCCTTCAGCTACCCTAATACTGAGGTCTCATGAATCATACACATCATCTTTCCATGTAGGAATGTAAAAAAAACAGTTCAACTTTAGTAAGTCCCTTGCGATTTCTTTTTCTTGATTACCTTTTCATGCTTCTCTTGATTCTTGTGTTTGAAAGTCAAATTTTCTATTGAGCTCTGGTCTTTTCACTGAGAAAGCTTGAAAGTCCTCTATTTTATTGAAAATCCATATTTTGCCTTGGAGCATGATACTCAGTTTTGCTAGGTAGGTGATTCTTGGTTTTAATCCTAGCTCCATTGACCTCCAGAATATCGTATTCCAAGCCCTTCGATCTCTTAATGTAGAAGCTGTTAGATCTTGGATTACTCTGATTGTGTTTCCACAATACTCAAATTGTTTCTTTCTGGCTGCTTGAAGTATTTTCTCCTTGATCTGGGAGCTCTGGAATTTGGCGACAATATTCCTAGGAGATTTCTTTTTGGGATCTGTTTGAGGAGGCGATCGGTGGATTCTTTCAATTTCTATTTTGCCCTGTGGCTCTAGAATATCAGGGCAGTTCTCCTCGATAATTTCTTGAAAGATGATATCTAGGCTCTTTTTTGATCATGGCTTTCAGGTAGTCCAATAATTTTTAAATTATCTCTCCTGGATCTATTTTCCAGGTCAGTGGTTTTTCCAATAAGATATTTCACATTGTCTTCGACTTTTTCATTCCTTTGGTTCTGTTTTATAATATGTTGATTTCTCATAAACTCACTAACTTCCACTTGCTCCAATCTAATTTTAAGGTAGTATTTTCTTCAGTGGTCTTTTGGACTTCCTTTTCCATTTGGCTAATTCTGCCTTTCAAGGCATTCTTCTCCTCATTGGCTTTTTGGAGATCTTTTGCCATTTGAGTTAGTCTACTTTTAAGGTGTTGTTTTGTTCAGGATATTTTTCAGTATTTTTTTGGGTCTCCTTCAGCAAGTCATTGACTTGTTTTTCATGGTTTTCTCGCATCCTTCTCATTTCCCAATTTTTCCTCTACTTCTCTAACTTGCTTTTCCAAATCCTTTTTGAGCTCTTCCTTGGCCTGAGACCATTTCATGTTTTTCTTGGAGGCTTTTGCTGTAGGCTCTTTGACTTTGCTGACTTCTTCTGTCTGTATGTTTTGGTCTTCTTTGTCACCAAAGAAAGAATCCAAAGTCTGAGACTGAATCTGAGTGTATTTTCGCTGCCTGGCCATATTCCCAACCAACTAACTTGACCCTTGATTTTTTCAGCAGGGTATGGCTGCTTGTAGAGTAAAGAGTACTATGTTCCAAGCTTGAGGGGATGCGCTGCCATGCCAGCACTCCTCCTTCCCCAAGAACTTCTGACCTGGACTGGACTTAGATCATCAGCAGGCTCTTCACTTCTGCTCTGATCTGTCACTTAATTCCTCCCACCAGGTGGGCCTGGGGCCAGAAGCAACTGCAGCTGCAGTTCTGTAGCTGCCCCACCTCCGCTGCCCCCAGGGCGTTGGCTGAACCAGGAATTCCTTCTTTCACTCTGTCCCCAGCAGCTTTTCTCACTAACCTTCTCTGTTGTCTTTGGTATTTGTGGGTTGAGAAGTCTGGTAACCGCTGCAGCTCACTGATTCAGGGCGCTAGGGCACACTCTGCCCGGCTCCTCGTCTGGTTGGTCACTGCCTATGCTGGGCTCTGCTCTGCTCACCTCCCAGCTCCGTGTGGGATAGACCTCACCCAGAAACCATCCAGGCTGTCCTGGGATAGAGCCCTGCTTCCCTCTGCTATTTTGTGGGTTCTGCAGTTCTAGAATTGGTTCAGAGCCATTTTTCATAGGTTTTTGGAGGGACTTGGTGGGGAGCTCACACTAGTCCCTGCTTTCCAGCTGCCATCTTCCCTTAATTCACTTTTGTAGTTCCCCAAGTGACTACCAAATCAATTTCTTTAAAGCAGCAGAGCCAGCAAAAGGTTGAGGTGAGACATTTTCCCAGACTGAGATATCTTGCTTGGTTGGCAGGAGAAGTCTGTTACACAGGGGTGGGCACAGCTCCAGAGCATGGCAGGAGCCCTAAAGGTGGGCTTTGGAGGTTGCCATAACAGCAATGGCAGCAGATGCCACAACAGCAACTTCTGGAGCTCTCAGTCCAGAGAAGGCAAGAGGGTGAGACAACTGGTCAGAAAGAGATCACAGGGGACCCTTTGCTAGCACTGGGTGTAGCTGGCACTGATTGACTATGTCTATTGACCATAAGCAGTTCTGAGTCACAGTTCCAGTGAGGAGAGGGCCACTTGTGGTCAGTCAAAAGAAAGCAGGGAACCTGGTCACAGTTTCAAGGCAGAGAAGAGCACTAGTGCTTGTGGCTGCAGGGGAGTAGGGGCTTTTCCTGGGTAAAGACCAGAGAGCACAGAGTAGGACAGCAGTGACCACATCTCTCCCAGAATAACACCACCTTGGAAACACCTAAAACTTGCAGAACCTCACTGAAAACAGCAGCATGAAAAATCCTGAATCTTGGGACAATGTCTCCCCACCTCCAACTGAGCAGAGGCCAACTTTAACATAAAGTGTAAAGTCAAGAAATAAGGTAGAAAAATGAGCAGATGACAAAACTTCACCAGAGACTTTTGAGGAGAGGACAGGATAAAAAGAGAGAGAAGGATAAACAGGAGAAAATAGGATAGAGGGAAAAACAGAGTTTATAATCATAACTGTGAATGTAATGGGATGAGCTCATCCTTAAAATGGAAGCAGGCAGCAGTCTGTATTAGAAACCAAAATCCAACAATACATTGTTTACAAGAGACATGCTTAAAAAAGAAAGACATACACAGAGTTAAAATAAAGGACTGGAGCAGAATCTATTTTGCCTCAGGTAAAGTAAAAATGGCAAGGGTAGTAATCATGATCTCAGACAAAGCAAAAACAAAAATAGATCTAATTAAAAGAAATAATCAGGAAAACTACATTTTGCTAAAAGATGCCATAGACAATGGAGTAAAAATTTAAAAAAATTACAACAAATTTCTCTGATGAAGGCCTCATTTCTCAAATAAATAACAAACTAAATCAAATTCATAAAAATAAGAACCATTCCCCAATTGATAAATGGTCGGAGGACAGGAAACTTTCAGAAGATGAAATCAAAACTATCTATAGTCATATGAAAAAACACTCTAAATCACTATTGATTAGAGAAATGAAAATTTTAAAAAACTCCGTGATACCACTTCACATTCATCAGAAAGGACAAATGCGGGAAAGAAGGGAAAATAGGTACACTAAACTATTGGTGGAGTTGTGAATTAGTCTAATCATTCTGGAGAACAATTCAGAACGATACCTAAAGGGCTATAAAAATGCGTGTACCTTTTGACCTAGCAATACCACTAGCAGATCTGTATCTCAAATCAAAGGAAAAGGAAAATGAAAAGGACATATATATACAAAAATGTTTATAGCAGCTTTTTCTGTGGTAGCAAAGAAGTGGAAATTGAGGGGATGCCCATTGATTGGGGAATAGCTGAAGAAGTTGTAGAATATGATTGATAGAATATTATTGTACTATAAGAAATGGTGAGGGGGTGTGATTTCAGAAAAAAAAATAAAACATGGGAAGACCAATATGAACTGATGCAAAGTAAAGTCAGAAGAACTGAGAGATCATTGTGCATAGTAAGTAATATTGTAATAATGATCAACAGTAAAAGACTTGTCTACTCTGATCAATATGATGATCTAAGACAATTCCAAAGGACTCATGATGAAAAAAGTCTATCCACCTCCAGAGAGAGAATTGATGAATTCTGAGTGCAAATTGAACCATACTTTTCTTGCATTCTGAGTTTTTGTTGTTGTTTGTTTGTTGGTTTGTGATATGCAAGATGGTTAATATGGAAATATTTTGCATGATTTCACAAGAATAATTGATACAATATTGCTTGCCTTCTCAGTTGGTGGGAGAGATATTAAATGGAGGGAGGGAATTTAGAATTCAAAATTTAAAAAGAAAAGAACGATAAAAATAAAAATAAATTTAATTTTTAAAATGTGCTTTCAATTCTTTTCCATCAAGATCAATGACTATGTCTTTTCTTTCTTTTGTATATTCTCATATCCAATTCAACAGCGATTTACTCAGTACCTACTGTGTGTAAGGCACTAAAGAAAGGTACAAAGATAAAATAGTCTCTGTCCTTAAGGAGCTTATATTGTATTGATTCTATGCTCTTTATATAAGTGGGTACTCAGTAGAGACCTTTATTTATCACACTGACAGAAAACGATTGGCATGAATGACAGCCACAGCATCACATAGTGGATTCCTCTTGTACTTGCTCCCTGAGACAGAATCCTAGGTTGGGCTAGAAAAACTATAGTTATGGTCCAGTATGGAAAATCTGGTCTTCTAGACTTATTGGATGTCAGGGATGAAAAAGGCCTTTCGATAAAGAAGACAAATGGATATAACTCTCAGGGAGCTTAGAACACAGAATATAGAATATCAGAACTAGAAGGGACCTTGGAATATAGGCTATTAGAATCACAAAAGCCTTTCTAACTATCAGTCACAACAAAAAGATACAAAAATGGCATCTACATCTGCCTCATCACCGCTGTTGGTACCCTGTCTTAGTCTGGTTCTATGAAATGATGTCACACAAATAACTGATACCCAGGAAACTGAACCTATACAGGATATACACTAGTTAGGAGAGGCCCAAGTGGAGTAGTCCTGAAGTAGACCGAGGGAGGCTGGAGCCTCTAGGAAAAGCAGACCCCAGGTATGTTTGAACAGCCAATCGTATATGGGCTGGATTAGGATAAATACAGATTAGTGGAATTCCTTTGGTGTTATGGTGCGCATGCATGGATTCATCAATCATTCTTGAGGATTCTGTCTCTATGCCTTCCCTGTCTCTGTCCTCAGGGAGGAGGAGCCCAGTCCAAACAGCCTGAATAGGTGGATTAGATTTGTTTTTTCTTGGCCCCTGGAAGACTATGAGCAGTGGGGAGATGTTATGAGCCATCAGATTTTGACTCAGTACAAGGTGTTCCAAATTTTAAGTCATTTCAATGAGATAGATTTTCCCTCTATTAGTATAAACTGCAATTCATTTATGCTTTCTCATCCTGAGTTATTCATGTGATGTGACTACAAATTTAGACCAGAGATCATAGATCAAGTCTAACTCCTTCATTTTCCAGATGAGGAAACTGAAACATGAGTGGTTTCAGTGACTTGTCCTGGGTCACAGAGCTAGTAATTGTCTGAGGAAAGATTTGAACCCAGAAATTCCTGACTTCAAGTCCAGTATCCTCTCCACCAAACTCCTCTGCCTCCAATTCTCCTTTCCTATCTCCTTTTCTGTGGTCTTTCATAGATCTTTCCCAGAAGATAGAGCCAATGAGATCTTCTCTACCTAATGTAATAGAAGCCTTTTTTATATGTCTTGGGAATCAGTGGCATGCTTAAACTCTCTCTTATCCTCCCTTGCCATATGGTTATCCCAACTTATTTTAAAAATTTTTACATTACCTCAATAATATTTTATGCCACTTGCTTATAGGTCATCATTGAAAGATTATGCAGCTTGCTTACACCCAAAATATATCTTTTTATACACTTTGGATTATCCATGGCTTTGATTCTTTGGTAATTGTGGTGTTCAGTGATTTATAATCATACAACATTTCCAAGAGAATATTTATGTTTAAAAGATGGGTATTTACGCCAAGAAATGACTTGAGATTATTCAAAGTTTTGCACAGTTTTGCAAATGCCATCCAACTCACTCTATTCCTCCCATTCAACTTAGGGTCCATTCATTGTCCATTTGTATACCTGGCCCGTATGTGGCCACTGATATCCTAGCTCAATGGACTAGCAATGCAACTGTATGTCATAGGCTGGACTATAGTCATGTTTCTTTCATTTAGTATTTCCCGTAGGGATTTTTTAGCCAACCTATTTTGAGCAATCAAAGATCTTATCAAAGAGGTCTTATAGTATTCTGAAGCTCAATGCAATTAGCATAATGATGTCTGCAAACAGATCCCATCTAAAGGGAGTTCCACTTACAGTTGGCCTGGCACTGTACATTCTCCATGACTATGGAGATTATCTCCAGTTAGCATACATCTCACTACTTTTCACTTGACATTCCTAATCAGAGGATTCTTGGTTTCTGTGGTTTTACTTACCAAAGTATCTTTCAAAGACATAGCATATGCACAAGAGAGGCTCCTTTCTTGTTGAGGAGGGCCTTTAAAACTACATTATTTTGATCAAGTCAAATTTTTTTTGTAATTCAAACAATAAATACAGTAGAACCTTACATTTCCTATACATTCCACTCAATTCTGTATGTAACATATGATCCACAGGAAAAAAATTCTCACAACGACCAGAATAATGCAAATGAATGTGAAAAGAAAGCCGTAAGCATTGTAATTGTAATGACCAATATTTGCGCCAGGGAAATGATTGGGAAAAATATACCCCCTTCCTTCCTCTGGAGATAGGGAATGCCATGAGAGTGAGATGTTGTACAAGAGAGGGTCACTGTGTTAAATGGCTTTGTTTAACTTTTTTTTTCTTTAAAGGAAAGGATCACTAGATAGTGAGTCAAGATGGTGGGATAGATGGTGAAGAATATAGCCAGAAATAACTATGGTGGGAAAACAAAATGCATTTGAAAAAAAAAAACATTAGAAAAAGACATGGTCTGCTGTAGAAACTAATTTGTAAAAGTTTTCTTATTTCTTTTTCATATTTTCATGAAGGATTCTCTCAATATGCTTAAAACTTATAAAGATGAGAAAGTAAGTATATGGGGTGATAGTCACTGATGTTCATTCCATTGTCTATTTTTAGGTATTAATATCATCCATAGTTGAGTACAGGAAGGAGTAGGTATCTTCCTTCCTTTAAATAACTTATAAAATAATCAAGTAATGATTTCATAAATTTGTCACCTCCAGTTGAGATTTCCTTTGTATACTTAGTCTGATTTAGGCATTCTTCTTAACTTTATTTTCTTAAAGTCCACTCTTACATCTTCACATGGTATTCCAGGGCTTAAGGTGTTGGGACCAAAATGGTGGTTCTTCTGTCACTAAAGATAAAGATAAATCATTCAAGAAACATTGACAAATTTGTTCCATCTTACCTCTATGTTGTTGTTCTCACATCAGTTTCATCTATTAATGTTCCCGGAATGTTGGGACTCGATTGGTTTTCAAACCAAACTTTCTGTAGGTTTGTTTTATTTCCACCAATTTTAACTGTTTTACGAGACAATATTACTTATCATTTTCCACCATCCTCCTCTTTAATGTTTTAAAAAATGAATTTGTACTCCCAGTGAGGGTCATCCTTAATATTGTAGCCTTTCACTTAGAAAAGAGGTCATATATTCACTGATTTACTGCTCAATTATATTCTGGGCTATTTTGGATGTTCTTCTTGTGACTATCATTTTATATCATTTAAATTCTACTGGAAATAGTGATAATATCTTTACCTTTTTTCTTTTCCCATTTTTTGGTTCCTAACAACCTTTTGAATTGGTCAAGTTGAAGATATTAGTTATTCACGGAGACTTCTTAATGATAAATACCTATTGTCAAAATAATGTTATGAGTCTGGATGGATAGACCATGAAGATAGATTGTCAGTACATATATCTTAGACAGACGCTTAGAATGAACAATGAATTGGGCCCAAAATTGAGTAGGAGTAGCAGAACAAGCTTAAATGCATTGAGAAACTACAAAGTGCTTTTTATGACCCCAAGTTTCTCTCTGAAATTATATCTAGGGGGGCAGAGCCAAGATGATGGATTAGAAGTAGGGACCTGATTGAGTTCCCACCCCCCCACCAAACTCCTCAAAATACCTGTAAAAAATGACTAAACAAATTCTAGAGCAGCAGAAGCCACAAAATGACAGTGAAGCAGATTTCCAGCCCAAGACAGTCTGGAAGGCAGATAGCAAGGGTCTATTGCACTGGGCTCGGAGTGAAGTATAGCCTAGTGCGGGCCTCACCATGTCAGCACAGATGGGAACAGGCCTCAGGGCACTGAATCACTGGCAGCTTAGTGGTTTCTAGACTTTCTTAACCCACAAATGTCAAAGAGAGCTTCAAAGGTCGGTGGGAAAGCTCTCTCATCTGTGTGAGAGAGGAGCATTGTCTGGCCACAGCCTCAGCCCCAGGCCCAGGGCAGTGGCAGCCATTGCCACAGCGGTGGCTACTTCTGGAGCTCTCAGCCTAAGGATGGTAAGAAAATTGAGTGGCTGACCTGGGTTGAAGTCCTGGGTGGCTGTCCTGGGGTGAGAAGGAGTGCTGGCATGGTGGAGCTGGTGGTGGCTGTGGAGAGGGAATGCTCCTCACAGTTCCAGGGCAGAAAAGAGTTCTTATGGTTGCTCATGGATGAGAGTGCAGGCCAGGAGAGGAGTAAACACCTCTCTTGTGATCATATCTCTTCGAAAGAACTGAGAATTTACAGATCCCTAGAGAGATCTCTGAAAACAGCTGCACAAAACTGCTGAAACTTGGGGCAGGACACCCTCCACTTAACAAAGAGCGCAAAAGCCAAATAATTGGCTGAGAAAATGAGCAAACTGGGTAAAAAGAATAAGACTATAGAAGGTTACTTTCTTGGTGAAAAGGTGTTGTCTTACACACATACTGATGAGGAAGATCAAGACATACAGCCAGAAGAAGACAACAAGGTCAAGGCTTCTACATCCAAAGCCTTCATGAAAAATATGAAATGGTCTCAGGCCATGGAAGAGCTCAAAAAGGATTTGGAAAATCAAGTAAGAGAAGTGGAGGAAAAATTGGGAAGAGAAATGAGAGTGATGCAAGAAAATCATGAAAATCAAGTCAATAGCTTGCTAAAGGAGACCTCCAAAATGTTGAAAAAAAGTAACACCTTTAAAAATAGACTAATCTAAATGGTAAAAGAGGTCCAAAAAACCAACAAGGAGAAGAATGCCCTGAAAAGCAGAATTGGCCAAATGGAAAAGGAGGTCCAAAAGCTCACTGAAGAAAATAATTCCTTAAAAATTAGAATGGAGCAAATGGAAGTTGATGACAATGAGAAATCAAGAAATTATAAAATAAAACCAAAAGAATGAAAAAATAGAAGACAATGTGAAATATCTCATTGGAAAAACAACTGACCTAGAAAATAGATCCAGGAGAGATAATTTTAAAATTATTGGACTACCTGAAAGCCATGATCAAAAAAAGAGCCTAGACATCATCTTTCAAGAAATTATCAAGGAAAACTAACCTGATATTCTACAATCAGACGGTAAAATAAAAATGGAAAGAATCCACCGATCACCAAAATAGAAATGAAAAGAATCCACTGATAACGCCCTGAAAGAGATCCCAAAAGGAAAACTCCTGGGAATATTGTAGCCAAATTCCAGAGTTCCCAGGTCAAGGAGAAAGTATTATAAGCAACCAGAAATAAACAATTCAAGTATTGTGGAATGATGAGGCAGGAAACTAGATTACTAAGCATTTCTAAAAAAGGGAAAGGAGAAGAAATTAAGGCATGCAGTATATAATGTCATTCTTAAGGAGTTTAGCCATGAAGGAGAGGAAAGATATAGGAGGATAGCTAACAGGCATGGTTGGATCAAGGGAGGGATTTTCAAGGATGGGAGCAACATGGGAATATTTATAAGCCAAAGAGAAGCAGCCAGAAGATAGGAAAAGACTGATAATTCATGGCAGAGTAAGAATGAGAATGGGAGAAATTTGCTAGAGAAGATAGGATGAAAGAGGGAATAATGGGAGAAGATATCCAAGTGATATAATAGAAAAAAGAAGAAGGAGGAGATCTTAGCAAATGACCTGCTTTTTTGGCAAAGTATGAGGCAAGGTTCACAGCTGAGAGGAGGTGGTGGGAGTGTTGTAAGGGATAAGAAGGTTTAGAATAGCTGGTGTTTTGAGTAGGAGAGTGAATCTATTAGGGATATGTAAAAGGATTCCCTTGCTGTGGTGAGAGCTCAGTTGAGATTATGTATTAAAATTGTACTGGACCCAGTCAGCATGGTTTTATAACTTCTCTGGCTCCCTTCAGTAGCATGTGAATGGAAGCTAATGTAGTGGATGAAATCCAAAGTAATTCAGGGTTGAAGTCTGGCAAGGCATGATTAACTAACTATAAGATAAGAAGACAAAGGACTCAAGTGTTGAGGACTCCTGCATACTTCATTAGCATCGATACATTGTAGATTGGATGGACACCTTTGTGCAGAATTTAGGGAAGGAGATGGGCACTGGATAAGGAAATATGGATGGGCTGTAGTCTGCATTGTGGTAGGAAATACCCACATCAGTGAAATAACAGATTCATCTAAGAATCCAAAAAATGTCGTACTATTCCTCACCTTTATCCTCATTTAAAGTTAATCTTTTACCTCCTCTAAGCCATGATATACAATGATGATTCTGATATGACTTCAACATTGGTAACCAGTCAATTCCTATCTACTAAAATATAGTCAATTTATCATTTTTCTCAGCAAAGTTCAGTGTTTTTAATGTTCAGTACCTTCTGTTTCTCTTCTGTAATGAAGTCTTCATGATATATAGGTGTGAGGCTTGTAAGTAGCTCACATGAATATTTGACCTCTTTCATTCTTCAGATCTGAGTCATTTTCAAATATGAGTCATATGGTCATGTTTTTACTAGCCTTCTTTGTACCTTCATTTGCATTGAAGTCACTAAATATCAAAGTGTTTACTGGTTTGATTTGGAAGATCTTGTCTAGTTTTTCACAGAATTTTTCTACCTCTTCATCCTTTGCAACAGATGTTGGCATATAAGCTGCAAATATCTTCACGATTGCCTTTTTGCTTATTCTCATCATGAGTGCTACAAGGCAAGATAACAAGTGTTTCATGAAATAATATTTCCTATTGCGTTATTGGTGTATGAATAGACCAACCTTTTCAGCCCCACTGCTTTCCTCTCCAAAGAGAACATAGGAGCCATCTTTCCACTTAGTGACAACTTTCTTTGGTCTCCTCCTGGAATTTTTATGAAAACATCAGGATGTTGGAATAATAGAATTTCAGAATCTCAATAATGACGTGGTCTAGATTTTCTAGTAGGATGCTTATTTATTGCTCATTGAGCTAAGATTGCAAGTTAATATCTATCGACAAACTAAAAATGATACCCTTTATCATCCATTGCCGCTTTTTGACCATTCCACAAATGTCACTAAGGAAGGATAAGGTTGGGAGGGTATCTCATAGGAACAGAGGCCACTTTTATTTTTATTTGTCTCATAGGGTCACAACCAGAGAATTCATGGTCTAGTTGTCAAGCTACAGTTGATGAGCCTTCTCCGATTTAGCTAGATTGGTCTTTGGGCACTAAACTTAGTCTGTCAACAGGACTGCATTCAAAGCCTTTTCAGCATGGTAGAACCTGTCAGAGTTTACCCTCTGCTGGTTTAGCCTAGGATGCAGGGTCAAGAGAATGAAGGGTTCTTGTAGCCTAATTGGCATTAGTCTACATTTTTGATGTGATTAATGTTGAGATCGCAGTCCACTAAAAATCCCAGATTTTTTTCACATATACTTCTATCTAGTCACGCCTCTACCCTCTGGTACTTGGCAATTGATTTTTTTTAACCCAAAGGGATTTTGCATAAGATTTCATCTTACCAAATTCAATCTAGCTTTCTGCCCTGTCAAGATCTTTTTATTAAATTCCTGTCATCTTGTCCAGATGAACTAAGTCTTCAAATTCAAACTCTGATCCTTCTAATAAAGCCATCTCACGATGATCATAGAAGAGTTAAGTTTTTCATGATGCTACCATGTGTGAATATGGAGCCCTCATGGCTTCTCTTCTTCTTCTTGATTTGGAGTCCAAAGACCTGGGTTCCAATTCCATCTCTTATACTTACCTGTGTGAACTAAGCCAACTGATAAGGGAACAAGATAGATGACCTCTAAGAGTCTTTCCAGATGTAAACTCTAACTCCTTCATGTCTTAGTGAGTGGATTTTTGATCTCATAAATGTAGATATACCCTCCAAGAGTACAGTCAATTGATTAATCAATGAACTTTAGGGGCAGCTAGGTGGTGCACTGGATAGAGTGCTAGGCCTGGAATCCAGAAGGCTCATCTCTTGAGTTCAAATCTAGCCACAGATACTCACTAGCTGTGGGACCCTGGGCAAGTCACTTAACTCTGTTTGCCTCAGTTTCCTCATCTGTAAAATGAGCTGGAGAAGAAAATGGCAAACCACTCCAGCATCTTTGCCAAGAAAACCTCAACTTGGGGTCATGAAGAGTCTGACACAACTGAAACAACTGAACAACAACAGATGTGCCAGGCACTAGTTAACTGCTGGAGATACAAAAAGAGGCCAAAGACAGTTCCTGACCTCAAGATGCTTAAAATCTAATGGGAGAGACAACATGCAAACAGATATATACAAAGCAAGTTAAATGCAGTGCAGATCACAAACCATTCACGCCTTCTCAACCTGTGAGATTCTTGTTATGTCTTTTCATTAATCCTCAACAGAGGATCTATCCAACGCAGAAGAGTCATTCCTCTGGATCCTTTAACAAACCATTGTTACAGCCTTGAATTATCCATCTGTCATTCCCTGCTCTTGCTAATTACCTGATTTGACCTACCTTGCTTCAGATCATGCATTTCTTGAACAATATTCCTTATACCATATTTTGCATGCAAGTCATTAGTGGTAACATGATGCACACTACTTGCGTCCAGCATACATCTCTCCATTTCTCACTGAGTCATCTAAACTTTATGATTCTGCATACACTTACTCTTCATCTATGGAGTCAGCTAATGTGTGCTGTTCTTTGTTTTTTTTAAAAAAATGGATGATGTAGGCTCCTTGAGAGCAAGGATAGTTTTATTTTGTATGTGTATCCTCAGCAAATTGACACATAGCAGGTACTTAAGAGATATTATTGGTTGATTTATTGCTTGATCTTTAGATAACCCATCTTCAAGGCATTTGCTTTTGAGTTGTTCTTCCAGTATTTGATAATCAGGTTCTTCTTACCTATCCACTCTTTATCAGCCCTTACTTCATGGTGACCCAGGATACACATTTAGGAAACAGATGGCCAGACTTAGGTATGCAGGCCAGCCTCACGTATCAGAGCAAGACTGATTCTTCCTCTGGAAGATGCAGCTCAGGCTCCATCAGCCTCACACTTGGCCAGTCAATGAATCCAAAAATTCATATCTATTTGGCCTTGGAATTCATTACAGGATCTTTTCTGGCAACAGAATTACCTCCCCAACAACCTTATGCTTAGAGTAATATTAAATTGAGTTTGCATTCCTAAAACACGTGCCAACTGATGGTGGGTGGAAGCAGTCCTGAAATATTCTTGGTGACAGGAGGAAGCCAGCCCAGGATTAAAATTTGCAACAGATACTCTATTTTGTGGATTAACTTCTGGTAGGTAAATATCTAAATACTTCTTTGTTTTATTTAGTATATCATTCTTTTCATTCTTCTGCAGTTTGACATGTGTTGTCGTTGTCTTTTTCATGTTGTCTGTTGTGATTTGGGGCAAGTTAATTGACCTCTCTGAGCCTCAGTTAATTATCTATAACTTGGAACTAGAACTAGAAGGGTCCTTAAAACTAGTAAAGACTGAATCTCTCATTTTACAACTTAGGAAATTGTTGTTTTCCATTCTTCATTTTTGAAGAAAACCAATGGCATCATGAGGTGATGTCTTGACTCGTGAGTAAATTGGATTTAATTGAGGAAGAGCTGCACAAAGTCATCAGCCTCACTGTCTCTTCCAGAATCATCAAAGCCCAGGGGCAAGACAAAAGTCAAGATGGCCCAGGCTTCAGTAGATGACTTTGGCATCGTCCATGTCTGACCGAGCTCTAAGCTCTCCACAGCGCCTGATTCAGCCACCTTCGTGGCCATTGGAACAAATTGTTCCCATCAGCCAGTTCTGTTGGGGCAAGTCTTCATATGCTTGAGGTAGACAACCCCCCAACTCACTGAAGGGTTTGAGGCCTGTGGTTTGCCTTGAATTTTGTTTAGCCCATTTGCCAAGACAGTTTTACCTAGGTGTGGGGGCTGCACATGCTACAGCTTCTTGGAGCCACAGGTGAGAGTTGGGTGAAAGTAGAAAAGGTCTCAGCAAGATACCATGCCAGAGGTGCTAGTCCTCCCTGAACACCCCATACACCGAGGAAGTGAAGGGCCCAGAGAAGTTCACATAGCACAGCGGAGGCTGGAACCCCAGGTTCTCCTGACTCCCAGTGTAATGAACCTTCCTTTGCGATCTACACCAAGGTGCCCTCATCTATAAAGCAGGTACCATGATTCTTGCTCTAACTACCTCACAGAGCTGTTGTGAGGAGCAAATGATTCATCTAACAGGTAAAGTTTAAACTCCTCCGCTTGATATTCAGGCTTTCCACAATCTTACGATACTCAATCTTTCTGGCCTTATCTCAAATGACTTCCTTCCACATATTGCACACCCTAAATCCAAGTACAAAATCTAGACTCCTATTTATCCTCCCAATATGTGCAGAGCTCTCCCACCTCTTTGCCTTTGTACATGACTGTCCCTATGCCTAGAATGTCCTCCTCTTCTTTAACTGTTGAATTCCCAATTATCCAGAGCTTAATTCAAATGTCATCCCCTTCAGAAGTGTTTGTAACTTCCCTGGAGGAAGGAAAGAAGAAAACAATCATTTTTAAAGCACAAACTCTGTTCCAGGGACTATATATCATTTACTCTTCACAACTCTGAGATTAGTCTGGTATGATCCCAGTTTGACAGTTGAGGGAACTGAGGCAGACAGGGGTTAAGGGACTTAGAGTCATACAGCTAGTAAATGTCTGATTCGAACTCAGGTCTTCCTGACTCCAGGCCCAGTCAGCATTTTGTCCACTGTACCACCAAGCTGCCTATGGCTAGCAAACCTCAGACATCTAGCAGTTTGCATCTTTTCAGTTTACATTTATGTCCTATTATGTATTATTTGTGCTGTTGTCTTATTCCTCTCCTAATCTGTAAAAAACATGATACATATTGCATTTTATCTGAACTTTTTTATCTCTCTCAGCCCATGGTACATTCTTAGTAAATGACTGAATAAAGTATGTATCTTATATTAAAATTCTAAAGCCTTATGTACATGTAAGGTATTATTATCGAGGTTGCCATTATTAATTATTATTACTGATTTGAATTAAATCAATGATAATAATAATAGTGAGCCCCTATAAAGTAAGGACTCTCTCACTAAGTTGTACAATAGTGTACAGGGGGGCAGAGCCAAGATGGCGGCTGGTAAACAGGGACTAGAGTGAGCTCCGTACCCGAGTCCCTCCAAAAACCTATAAAAAATGGCTCTGAATCAATTCTAGAACGGCAGAACCCACAGAACAGCAGAGGGAAGCAGGGCTCCAGTCCAGGACAGCTTGGATAGTCTCTGGGTAAGGTCTATTCCGCACAGAGCTGGGAGCTGGGAGCTGGGAGCTGGGAGCTGGGAGCTGGGAACGGAGTGGAGCAGAGCCCAGCCTGAGCGGCATGGACCATCCAGACCAGAAGCCGGGCTGGGGGCCCCAGCGCCCTGAATATGTGAGCTGCGGCAGTTACCAGACCCCTCGACCCACAAACACCAAAGACTGCAGAGAAGGTTAGTGGGAAAAGCTGCGGGAGTGGAAGGAGTTCACGGTTCGGCTTCCAGCCCTAGGGGCAGCGGAGGTGGGGCAGCCACAGCTGTTGTTACTTCCGGCTCCAGGCCCACCTGGTGGGAAGAATTAAGTGGCGGATCAGAGCAGGAGTGCAACAGCCTGCTGAAGATCTAAGCCTAGTCTGGACTGGGGGTTCTTGGGGAAGGAGGAGTGCGGCTCTGACAGAGCTGGCACCTCCCCCCCAAACGTGGAACATAGAACTCGTTAGTCTACAAGCAGTCATACCCCACTGAAAAACTCAAGGGTCAAGTTAGTTGGTTGGGAATATGGCCACGAATATGAAACGTGCCCAGATTCAGTCTCAGACTTTGGATTCTTTCTTTGGTGACAAAGAAGACCAAAACATACAGCCTAAAGAAGACAACAAAGTCATAGAGCCTACAACAAAAGCCTCCAAGAAAAACATGAACTGGCCCCAGGCCATAGAAGAACTCAAAAAGGATTTGGAAAAGCAAGTTAGAGAAGTAGAGGAAAAATTGGGAAGAGAAATGAGAAGGATGCGAGAAAACCATGAAAAACAAGTCAATGACTTGCTAAAGGAGACCCAAAAAAATACTGAAAAATACACTGAAGAAAACAACACCTTAAAAAACAGACTAACTCAAATGGCAAAAGAGCTCCAAAAAGCCAATGAGGAGAAGAATGCCTTGAAAGGCAGAATTAGCCAAATGGAAAAGGAGGTACAAAAGACCACTGAAGAAAATACTACCTTAAAAATTAGATTGGAGCAAGTGGAAGTTAGTGACTTTATGAGAAATCAGGATATTATAAAACAGAACCAAAGGAATGAAAAAATGGAAGACAATGTGAAATATCTCCTTGGAAAAACCACTGACCTGGAAAATAGATCCAGGAGAGCTCATTTAAAAATTATTGGACTACCTGAAGGCCATGATCAAAAAAAGAGCCTAGACACCATCTTTCAAGAAATTATCAAGGAGAACAGCCCTGATATTCTAGAGCAACAGGGCAAAATAGAAATTGAAAGAATCCATCGATCACCTCCTCAAATAGATCCCAAAAAGAAATCTCCTAGGAATATTGTCGCCAAATTCCAGAGCTCCCAGATCAAGGAGAAAATACTGTAAGCAGCCAGAAAGAAACAATTTGAGTATTGTGGAAACACAATCAGAATAATCCAAGATCTGGCAGCTTCTACATTAAGAGATCGAAGGGCTTGGAATGCGATATTCCGGAGGTCAATGGAGCTAGGATTAAAACCTAGAATCACCTACCCAGCAAAACTGAGTATCATGTTCCAAGGCAAAATATGGATTTTCAATAAAATAGAGGACTTTCAAGCTTTCTCAGTGAAAAGACCAGAACTGAATAGAAAATTTGACTTTCAAACACAAGAATCAAGAGAAGCATGAAAAGGTAATCAAGAAACGGAAATTGCAAGGGACTTACTAAAGTTGAACTGTTTTGTTTACATTCCTACATGGAAAGATGATGTGTATGATTCATGAGACCTCAGTATTAGGGCAGTTGAAGGGAATATGCATATATATATATATATATATATATATATATATATATATATATATGTTTATGTATATATATAAGTGAATGTGTATGTATGTATATATCTATGTGTATGTGTATGTATGTATATATATGTGTGTATGTGTATATATATGTGTGTATATATATGTATATGTATGTATATATATATATATGTATATATGTAAAAGAGAGAGAGCAGACACAGGGTGAGTTGAAGATGAAGGGAAGATATCTAAAAGAAATAAAATGAAATTAAAGGATGAGAGAGCAACATAGTGAGAGAGGGAGATAGGGAGAGATAGAATGGGGTGGATTATCTTGCATAAAGGTGGCAAGAGGAAGCAGTTCTGTGGGAGGAGGGGAGAGGGCAGGTGAGGGGGGAATGAGTGAACCTTGCTCTCATCAGATTTGGCCTGAGGGGGAATACCATACGTACTCAGTTGGGTATCTTACCCCACAGGAAAGAAGAGGGAGGAAGATAAAAAAAAATAAAAGGGGGGGATGATGGAGGGGAAGGCAGATGGGGGTGGAGGTAATCAAAACAAACACTTTGGAAAGAGGACAGGGTCAAGGAAGAAAATTCAATAAAGCGGGATGGGTTGGGAAGGAGCAAAATGTAGTTAGCCTTTCACAACATGAGTATTGTGGAAGGGTATTACATAATAATACATGTGTGGCCTAGGTTGAATTGCTCAACTTCTTAGGGAGGGTGGGTGGGAAGGGAAGAGGGGAGAGAATTTGGAACTCAAAGTTTTAAAATCAGATGTTCAAAAACAAAAAAAGTTTTTGCATGCAACTAAAAAATAAGATACACAGGCAATGGGGTGTAGAAATTTATCTTGCCCTACAAGATAGGAAGGGAAAAGGGGATGAGAGGGGAGGGGGGGGTGATAGAGGGGAGGGCTGACTGGGGAACAAGGCAACCAGAATATAAGCCATCTTGGAGTGGGGGGGAGGGTAGAAATGGGGAGAAAATTTGTAATTCAAACTGTTGTGAAAATCAATGCTGAAAACCAAATATGTTAAATAAATAAATTTAAATAAAAAAAATATAGTGTACAGCACTTAACCCTGCCAGAGCCATAAAAGAGAGGCTTTTTAATGATTCGTCCATTTGCTCATTCAAAAACTATTTTATTGAACTGTATGCATGACATGTATGTCAAATAATAAAAATCAGCATTTCCATTATGTTAAGATTACACAAAGGAAATGCCTATATTTTCTTATTTCATTGACGATGATGATGATTATGATAAATATAGATAGCAAAAACATTAAAATGTTTTGTGACCTTAATTTGATATCCACAGTATCTCTTCAATTATTATTTGTTTTAAGACTGGATCTCCCTTTCTTACCTTGGCTGGAAGTACAGGGCCAATCCCTCTACTGATTGACAGGAACTTTGACTTGCTCCATTTCTGATCCCTCCTTAGCCAACCTAGTGGCTATCACCCACCCTGCCCTGGGATCAGCATATTAATGCAAAACATAGTGTAGAGACCCAACTGACTTAGCCCAACTCCTCAACTAAAAAGATCCACCAACCTCAGAATCAACCTCCTAGTAGCTAGAATCATAGGAATGCATAACCATACTAGGCTCTTCAAAAACTTACTGCTAGAATATTTCTAGCTCTACATGAATTATCATAGCTATTCAAGGAAATTCTCCCTGTTCCTTCTCCATCTCTATTATCTTAAATTTTCAGTTAGGAAAAAACCACCAAATATGGAATCAGAAACTCTTGGGCATGAGCTCTACAGCTTTCTAGCCTCGATAACTTTGCCAAGTCATTGAACTCCCCCAGCCCCTCACTTCCTGCCCCCTCCCCAGCCTCGATTCCCACATTCCCCTCTTATTAAGAAGGCTAATACCCACCTTTGGGCTCTGCCTGCTTTTGAGGTCAAAGGAGCAAGCATATTGCACAGAACTTTGTAAACCATTAAAGGGTTAAATAAATGTAAATCATACTGTTGCTGTCTTATTATTAGAACTCAAGTCATCTCACTGGTGGAGTGATGAGATGAAGCATTTAAAATGTTAAAATAATGATTATTCATGTTATATATTTTATGTGGAACATAATTATAACCTAGCATTACTGGGACTATATTATAGCATCAGGAAATGATGCCATCATTAAGGAGATGATGTGTAAGGATGGAATTTGGATTGCATTTAAATGTAGGAATGACAGACTCCTGGCCAAAGACGGAGTGTACTTAACAAAAGCTGGTAGAAATCTATTTTCCCAGGGTCTTGCAAATCAAATGAAAAGGAAGTGAAATGTAATATAAAGGAGGAAGGAGAAACTGGCTATATCCACCAAGTTAGATACAGTAGAGAATAGGTATGAAGAAATAGGTAAGAAGAAACGCATCTGAGATACCCAGGAATTCGCAGGAGACAAAATATAAGAAATGCATCAGCATTAAAACACTATCCTCAAATGCCTATACACAAAGTAACAAAGTGTGAGTGAGAAGCAGGATGAACTAGAGATATTAATATAAACAGGACAATTTTGATCTTATAGGTAATCATGAGATCTAGTGGATGAGACCTATGGCTGGAATATGATTCAGGGAGGTTAGAATTTATTCAAAAGGAATAGAAAAGGTGAAAATAAGAATGGAGAGAAAATAGCCTTGTATATTAATATACTATAATATTTTTCATGAAGGAAGGCTCCTTGGGGAAGGGAGGAAGAGGGACATAGATGTTAATGAATGTGATATGTAAAAAAGGACACCAATTAGATAAACCACAAACAGAGAATATATTCATGTGAAGAAATAAAGGAAAGTTTTTGTGATGGAGAGCATTTGGGTAAAAATCCACAGAAGGAGAAACAAAAGCCATATTGTCAGAGTATAATATAGCCCAGAGGTGTCAAATACGTGGTTCACAGGCAAAACACACAATATCCTTAATGCTGCTAAACAAGATTAAAGTGTAATTAGGAAATATTTAACAAGTTTTAAAAATACAATAGAACATAGATGATGGTAATACATGGTTTTCTAAGTTGTATGCTTGCAAAGACCATTTTACATGGTTTAGTGGCCTATTTCTATTTGAGTTTGATACCACTGATATTACTCACCTGGAAAAAAAGGCGGAAAAGACCTGGGGCTGAGACAGGATATAGTAGTGAAGGGGGAATTCAAATTTCTAGACATATGCAGAATTTTTTTATCAGCTGAGAGTAAAGCAGTTGATAACTTCTCAATGTACCTTTATCATAATTTCATCCTTCAAAATATAGAGGAATCAATAAGAGGAAATTCTATTCTGCATCTGATTCTCAGTAACAAGGAGGGACTGATTTCTGGGGTAGAAATGGTAGGAATCTTCAGTAGAAGCTTGGGTGTGCTGGACTCAGCTCCTATCTCGGGAGAGATGATTGTTAAATTTTCAGTGTGAGCATTTACACCTTGGAAATTGGCAAAGGCTACATATCAGGGGTGATTTATTGTTTTGTTGAATTGCCTAGATTGAAGAAAGTGATGGAAAAAATGTTAATAATACATATTAAAGGTAAAAAAAAATAGGTCATTTGTACAGTCTCTTCCTCTGCCCGGAGTTTGTTGTTAAACATTTACCAGCACACCCCTGAGTAGAAGTGACCTCTCCATAAAGAGCAGAAAGTCAGGCATAATTTGACATGTAGATGTGGAGAAAGCATATTTTAAAAGGAACAAAATAAAAAGTAGGCAGTATTCTGTGGACTAAAATTTTACAAGGGAAGTCAGCCCAGAAGAGAAGGGAAATTCTTTGGAATGAAATTCTGCAGATACAAGAGAAACAGTTGCAAAGAAGAGGAAAATCGCCTAGATGAGCTATCCATGGTGAATCTGTGGCCTCAAGGCTACAGGGCTGCCCTTGAGAACCTAAAGGGCCACATGTGACCTCAAGGCCACAGGTTCCCCATTCCTCAAGGTTCTAGAAGACTTGGCTAATATTATTTCTGAACTTCTGTATAGATCACGATTGCTCAGTGATCTTTGCAAGATTGTAGAGAATGGTAGAGATCCTACAGGATTGAAGAAGGGCAAATATCTCAGTTTTCGAAAAAAGGGGAAGAAAATAAAGTCTAAAAAGTGTAAGCCAGTAAACTTCACTTTGATTCCAGGAAAAAAAATTAGAAAATATTCATAAATAGTTATTGAGCATCTTGAAAAGGAAGTAATGATAAAGCAAAGAGTCAGCATAGCTTCATCAAAAACAAATAATGCCAAACTAGCCTTAATTTCCCTTTTTGAAAGGGTTATTAACCTGGTAAAACAGAGAGTGGTGTAAGCATAGCTTATCTAGATTTTAGGAAAGTCTTAGAATGTCAGCTTGTAGGGAGCAGGGACCGTCTATATCCTCAGTGCTTTGTACATAGTAATCATTTATTTATTCATTTCACAAAGTCATGCTTTTCTTGTAGAAAAATGGAAAGATAGTTAGGATGATACTAATGTAATTAGGTGAATTTAGAACTGGTTAATTGGATGAACCCAATCCTAGGCTCAAGTCACCTGATGATTAAAAGGGGCCTTGAGCCCAGCAGAATTACCCAATTTGAAATTGAGTTAGAATGCCTAAAGCTAAACTTCAGTACATAGACCCCAGAAGGCTGTGTATCTTTTATAATTTTAAGCATGTTTATTGGTTCTCCTGCCCATGTTTCCTAATGACCTACAAACCTTCCTAACCCGGAGTTTCCCTTTTCCCTTCCCTTTTTCTGTGTAATCAGACTCTATTAAAGTACAGGGTGATTAGACATTGTAGATTGGGCAGTGACTCCTAACAGTGAAGATAATATCAATAGACTCAGGGAGACCAGTTAGACTCCAGGAACCAGAAGTAAATGCAAAATGCCTATCCCTTGTTTCCATTAACATTTGACTGTGGTAAAGCACTATCTTCCCGGCTGGGACTCTTCCAACATCCTAGGAGAAATGTTGTGGGGTGGGGGGGGGAGGGGAGGAGTCAGTCTTTCGATTCACACTCTGCATCGTCATGCTCACATGGTGCAGTGAGCACTGTTCTACTTACAGGGATAGACTGAAAAATGTGCTGGGTGGAATTAAAATCACCGTTGCTGGGCTAACCGTGGGCAGCCTCGGTTACTATGGAAAATTCCTGATTAAAGTCTGCAAAGAATTTCTCATGTAGAGTGTTATTAATAGACACCTCAGCAGTGCTTTTGACACTGGAGATTTGGTCTTTTAGGACGTCATCTCATAGGCAGAAAGATAAAATGGGACTTTTTTTTAGCCAAGGAGAATGCACCCTATTCCCTCAGCCAGCCCCCCTCCTTTAATAACCCCTATGGTTCTGCTCTGTTTGCCCCAGAGCAAAACTGCAACCATGAAATTATTTTAACAAGTCCATAAAAAAACAATTTGCCTGAATGATGCTTGGGGAGGGGAGAGGGGAGAAACCCTCCCTCTAAACTAATTAAACTGTACTATCCGTCCTTGTGTGGTTCCTGACATTTTTCTGGTTCACTCAGTTTCAATAGTTACTCAAGGACTGGAGCCAAGGCTCCTGAATGACTCGCTCAGAACAAAAGCAGGGTCTCCAGAGAGCTCTTGAGCCGCCAGTAAATCGAGGGAAAGTTATTTTGGGTTAATCAATGTACCTCAGTTGCAATCACATTTAGCCCCGTTATAGAAAGGGCTGGAAACAAGGCATTACTGTTTGAAGTCCAGCTAGAGACACACCAGGAAATGACACTGACCAGGCTCTCCTTTTTGGATTTTTTTTAAACATATCCTGCTTTTGATGAAGTATCACTGAATGGCCACTCAATTTGCATTTTTTCCCGATCATTTATGTACTTACCACCACACAGGAATTACTGGAAACCACTGGCAAGTTGCTCAGACAGTGTTGCAAGGGAATGATCGATTCCCAGCCTGGTAAGAGATGGACATTGATTAATGACTGTGAACTTCAGATTTGGGCAGGCAAATCCTTAGTTTGTGCCGGAAAGTCCTTCACGTAGCGTTTTTGCTGAAAACAAATTAGGAAGCATTACAGAATGTTTTAGATGAAACACAGTGCTTTGCATGTTAGACTTTGTACCTTACCTTGTGAGAAATAGACCTGAGGATATTTGTCCCAAACTTAATCCCCTACGCTCCCAAATGACAATATTTACCAACCTCTCCGGAATGTAAAAGATTATTCCCATTTGGAAAGCACTTGAAAAGAGCACAGGTGTTTCAAATGGCGCAATGCTTCTTCTCCGGAAAGAACCTGAAATCTGCAATTGGGCCTTGGCTTTTAGAAATATTATTGCTCTAGTCTCCAATATTTTAGGGCTTTGTCAATGTGAAAATTCTCTCCATGGATATAGACATCAGCCTCCTATACTCCACTGGAGACAGTCTTTGTGAGTCATTGTAATTGAGGAAAATTTTCCATCATATAGTCAACCTTCTGGGGATTCCCCCACATTTAGCTAGGCGAAATCCTAAGGAGTAGACATACTGCATCAACCGACCCAGACTGAAAGTCTTTCCAACCTGGGAGGATCTAACAAGTAGAGCTTGCACTTGACAGTGCCTTCAAGAAACCCAGGTCACTTGCATGCAACTCTAAACCATTAGAGGAAGACTTTGGTAGAGTTTGACAGATACAAGGGAGAGAAATTCAGGTCACTTTTCTACGCAGCAAAGGAATCAAACCAAGACAAAACTAAGGATTCAGTAGTGATCACCATGGCTGAATTGAATCATAGCACAATTCACATGGAAGGATCACCAGGAATTAACTTGGAAGACCTGGATTCAAATCTTGATTCTGTTACTTACTTATTCTCGTTGCAATTCCATTTTCTTATTTATTAACCAGATGACCTGTATAGTCTCTTCTAGGTCTTAATCCTATGATCCTACATTACTAAAGTAAGAACATTGGTTTTGATACAGACCGTTCACTTTTGAATATAGAGAAGTCCTCAACATACCACCTAAGGAAATAGGTCCCTGAGAGGGGATTGGGGAGGTAATTACCCTATTCACTAGTAGAAATTCTTAGAACTTGAAGTAATATTGGTTCATCTCACAATGAGGAAGCTACAATGCAAGATGGGGAAGGTGCCAAAGTCACATGTCTAATTACATATCAGAGCCAGGATCTGAACCCAGCTATTCCCACTCTCACTTTTCACTACAAGCACATCTTGGAGGAGAGAGTAAAGCTGGTGACCTTGCACAGCCATCCCTTACTCAAATCAAAGTCAACCACAAGTCATGTCATCATTTTTCCTGATGTCATGGTCCTCTTCGAAAATGAAGGACAAACACAAAAAGCTTATAAACTTTAATACCTGGACAAGTTCATGGAAGGTGTAAATAAGTTGTATCATATTACTAATGATGACTCCTGGGCAAGAAACAGCATAAAAGACATCACCAAGAAAAATATGTAAGTGGAAAAGAAGTTGTTGTTCAGTCATTCGGGTGTATCATGATCCCATGGACCATACTATCCATGGGGTTTCATTTGGCAAAGGTACTGGAGTAGTTTGGAAAAGGAGGTAGTCTGGTCATGTAAGGCTAGCTAGGTGGCCCAGTAGAGTCAGGAAGACTGAGTTCAAATTCAGCCTCAGACACTTACTAACTTTGTGACACTGGGTGAGTCATTTAACCCTGTTTGCCTCAGTTTCCTCATCTGTAAAATGAGCTGGAGAAAGAAATGGCAAACCATTCCAGTATAAACTCTATCCACTGATCCAGTGCCAGGAGACTTGGGTTCTTCGGAAGTAATGAAGCAATCCCTCTATATAACCGCTGAGGAGTTGTAGGTGACTGAAAAGTGATCTGGAGGTGTTGTCCAGTGTTGTAGACAAACTTATGAATTTAAGTGATTGAAGACCCTGGCTCCATCAGGTGGAGCTGACTGGCAGCAGGGTTTCTGCTCTTGGAGTAGATGACCAATAGACAGAAAGAACCTAATCCATGGATGACTTTTAAGAAAGCATTTACCTTGAGGGACATAGTACAGGTAAAATAAGAATACCTGTTCAGAATTCTGGCAAACCCCATCATGTTTTGATGTTTAAGTCTCTTTTCCCAGGAAAATATAACAGCAGTTATTACTGCCTCCTGTCCTAAGCCATTGTTAACTGGACACTTTTGAGGACTTTCTATGCTAAGCATTTCTTTGTGTAGGAAATAAATAAATGTTCATTATACCATTTATATTGTACATTTCGTTACCTTTCTATTCCTCTTTCTCCTCCACTTTGGGAAGTCCCTAGACATGAGCTTTAAGTAAATCTTAAATTTAATGAGAAAAGTCCTAGAAAAGGATTTTGATTCCTCTTCTATGCTGTCAGATTCCCCCAAGACTGAACCCAGTTAGTTTCCATGGGCATGGGTCCCTTAATGGAAAGGGGGCAAAGGTAATGCCTCAGCCCCTTATAACCAGTAGAGATTCTAATTGTTATAAAAACATTTGGTTAGAAATTCTATGGCAGATTTATGGGAGGATACAGAAATTTTCCAAATATAATTCAGCCTTTTCTCTTTCTCCTATTCATTTCTGAGCAATTCTAGCTATACAGTGCCCATCTAAGACAAATACTAATGGAATAATGCAATTTGTCCATCATCCACTTTGATTTCCCTCCATGGATTGTTAAGCCAATAGGTTCCAGAATCTATGAAATGACAGCAGGTGGCACAAATAAATTTTGTTTACCATGACACTGGGTCAGCAGATATGTATTAGCAATAATTGACATTTATGGAGTTATAAGAATACTGTGTCTCCAAGTATGCATTGTACATCTAGGAAAGGGGTTAGGAAAGCCGAGACTATAGTGTTCTCTTTTGGCAAAATGAGTTGGTGAACTCCAATTGCATCAAACCAGTGGTTTGCTCTAGAGTAGTATTATCAAACTCATAAAGAAACAGATTCCTTAAGGCAGCATATTGACTTAGAAATCCACAAATTAACATTATTTTAATTGTATTTTTGTATATTTTGTTAAACATTTGTCAATGTTTTAATCTGGTTTGCTCTGTACTCTACAATTCTGTTGGCAGCTTATGCTGAGGAGACAAGTTTGACACCTCTGCAGTCCAACAGAGTGAGGTAGTAAAAAGTATATGGGCCTTGGATCTATCTAGAAGACCTGTATTCAAGCCTCCACATTGACACTAGTTGTGTGACTATAGGTAAGTTATTTCACCTTTATGCTTGAGTTATATTGTGTGAAAAGTGGAAATAGGAATCTTTCCATTATTGATTTAATGACAAGGCTATTATGATCCTTGTAAACTTGAAGTACTGGAAAGATAAGTTACCATAGTCCAGGATGGAAGAATGGATTGATCAATGCAGCTATTTGACAACATGTAAATTAAACAATTCAGTTATATACCTGAACTTTTTATTTCCCAGTTCTGAAACTGGAACTTTGGATACTGATGAACGGATGTTCTTCCTATCACAGCATATAAGGAATTATTTACTCTGCACATACAGACTAATAGAACTGAATGGAACTTTAAGGATAACCTAGTCTACCCTCAGATAGGGAAAGTAACTTGTCCAAGGTGATACAGGTAATAAGTGGAAGAATTAGGATTCCAACTGAAGTCCTTTGATTCTTAATTAAGTGCTTTCCTACTAAACCATTGCAACATGCTAAGGTCGGGCCTGAAGGGAAGTCTTCCTTGCTGAAAACTGGGCTTTCATTCCCCACCATGCCCTAAGTGAACTTCTTACACTGCTAACAAGCCTTTCACTCCTGGAAAGTGAATCGAGACTGGGGTAGGGTGCAGTAATGTTATACCGATGGTCATATTACAAGGTGATATCCACTGACACCATTACGGATACTGTTTCCTCTCTGAACCTTGTGTGTTTCATGGGGGAGTCAGGGAACAGAGGAGTACTGTTCCTCTTTTCCAAGTCCTCTTGCTTCTTTCTCACTGTCTGGCAGAAAGGCTGGTGGTGAAAGAAGTAATAGCCCAATACAGAGCCCTTGCTGACTGACATGAAAAGAGGAAAATGGTCAACAATTACTGTGAATGGCAGCTGTTCTGAGTTGATAAATTACAAGATGTAGTGCACTGTATTTGGGAATCAGAGGACTTAGGTTCTAGAATCATAGAAGTTCAGAGTAAGAAGGGACCCTGAGAGGTTATCTAATTGAAACCATGCCTGAATAGGAACACTCCTACAAAATACTGGGAAATTCATCATTCAGCCTCTACTTGAAGATGTTCAGTGGTGGGAAAATCACTACCTCCCAAGGCAGTGTATTCCACTTTGGATCAGTTCTAATTAGAAACTTTTTTTATATACTCTGATATTTCAAAGGACCTAGGATCACATTAATGCATGTATTACCTCCATCTGGGGAGAGTGCAACTCATCCTTGTTAATTAGAAGGATCTACCCAAACATTTTGTAGGGACCAAGGTAACCCTTGAGCTGGCCATATGTAATTATTTACTCACATCATCAGAATGCCTCCTTTTTTGATTATACATTTTTTCTTTGTACCAAAACAAAATCTATGGCTCTGAAATTCCCACTCATTGTTCCTAAGTCTACTCTCAAGAATCTAGGGGAACAAATCTAGGCAGTACAGTCAGTACTTCTACAAACTAGATATGCAGCTTTGGATATGTCAGTTCTACTCTATCGATCTCAGTTTCTTCATCTGTAAAATGAATCCACTAGATTAAATGATTCCTAAGGTCTCTTGAAATTTTTATTATCTAATAAGGCAATATTAAACCTTTTCCCTGAGTGTTCATGCAGAACCATGATGTATCCTTCCATCAAAAAGCTAGTTGAATATTCCTAAACATATCAGTATACAGTATTATACATGTAATGTTATTCTTTCATTCATTGTTATTCCATTTACTTATAAACCAATAGCATATTCTAAGAATTTAAGTTTAGTATATTGGGTCAGGAAAGGCAGCTTGGCCTTTTACCTTATGCATTGTTGAACCAATAAAATAATATATGCTTCCCCTCTCTTTTTTAAATTTTATTCTTAATTCATGAAATTAAACAAGAATTTTCCATAACAGAGTACAATGGAAAAGATGATTGTACATAAAACTGCAATCTACTGTGCACAACTTACTATTCCTTTAAAACATACAACAAAATTATCACATAAATTTTTTTTCCTTCCCTCCCCTTCCCCACCCTAGAGACGGCTACCATTAGATACAAATAGGTGTGTGTATACATATATATACAGTATATATACATATATACATATGTATTCTATTTATTAGTTCTTTCTCTGATTGAAAAGATAATAAAAAATGCTTCCCCTCTCTGTTACTCCCATTCTCTCCTCCCTCATTCTCCACACAGATAGAATATTGAGATTTTCCCACCTTATCTTAAAGTACTATGTATTCCCAGGATAGATCTCTCCTACAGTTAAGATCCATCTGTTAAGGAGATTTTAAATCTATCTGTCCTGGAATTAAAGATGATTTCTCCACTTTAATTCCATCTGTCATTGGCAATTCACCACTATTAAGATAACGTACCAGGATATTTGTCACATTTGTCATTGTCCACCACATTTTCAAATTCCACTACCTTTCCTGTGTCTGGCCTGATGTGTTCTTCTAATTAACATATTCTGTGTTCTAAGGTTTCCTTGATCTCATCCTTAGCAACTTGTTTTAGCTTATTTTGAAAGATCCTGTTACCATCTCAGTCTAAACTCCAAGTCTTGTGTTTCTCTTTTGGTCTAACACTTGAATTTACAGTATAATGTAGAATATATGTAATATATATGTATATACATGCATATATACATATATTCTATAATATATAGTATATTAGTAACATATACAATATATTCGTATATATAGTATATATTAGTAATATATATGTATAGTGTAGTAATAATACACACATAGAATGCCAGAGCTGGAAGATATCCTAGAAAATGAAATGTAGAGCTAGATTGTACCTTACAACATAGAGTTCCAAAACTAGCAAAGCTTTTAAAGCAAAGAACATAGACTGTCAGAATTATTGGGAGCCATAGATCACAGAATATTAAAATTGGAACAAACCTTTGAACAAAGAATGTTAGAATCAGAAGAGACCTTAGAACATACAATGTCAGCTGGAAGGTTCTTTAGTCCAGTCTCCTCTATAGATGAGGAAACTGTGGCCTGGAGAGGAAAAAATGACTTGTCTAGTGTCTGTTCATTTGGACAAAGATTTATTGAACTCCGGCTATGTGCTAGGACCACACAGTTGGTAATTTCCTAAGTCTTGGTTATGCAATGATGCATGCTTTAACTACACATGACTCTGTACCTACATAGAGATCTCCAACTTTGCTAAGAAGCTAATTTGGTTTGCGGCCTTGGATTATATAGCAACAGCATAAACTATGTAAATTTAGTCCCCGCTCTTGAAAAGCAATACATTTTGGGGTTAGGCTTGTTCAGATAGATTTGGCTTCACTGGTGACAATGAAATGTACTGAAAATAGCATTAGACCTGCAACATCATAAATTCTTTGGTCAAGAGACCTGAGTTTTAATTCATTAGCTTACCAGTTTATTCATCTATAAAATGTCACGAATAATATTTGCTCAAACCTCCTTCCAGAGTTGTATTTTGTAAATCTTAAAACTTTGTACAAACCTCTGTTGTTGTGCTTCACTTAATCTAATTCACACACAAGTCAAGACACCACCCTTGTGATATCATTGATCCTCTTCTAAAAAAAGGACCAACAACAACAACAACAAACTTTTGAATGGAGGAGCAAAATGATTGAGGGATGGAGTTAAGTTTATTAGCAGCATCCTATGAACAGATCAATAAAATATAATATGTATACGCTGGCTCCCTGTCCAAGAGAGAGACTGGCTCTAATTCCTCCTCAGGTACCTTGAGGGTTTGGTGGGTTTGTGTCTCTGCACAGCTATGGCTTGGGCCCCCACCACCCATATACTCCCTGTTGTTAGGCACAGCAGCTTGTTCCCCAGGTGCATTTCACCATTTAACTTCAGGTAACTTTTCCACAATTCTCCCAATAAGTCAGTCAGTTAGTCAACAAACATTTACTAAGCACCTACTATGTGCCAAGCACTGCACTAAGAACTTGAGATATAAATACAAACAACAAGAAAGACAGCCCCTGCCCTAAAGGAGCTGATGATTTAATGGAGAATGACCATATGCAGAAAGAAGCTAAAAGGAGAGGAAAAGGTAACTTGTGAGGGAGGGGTATGATGAAGAAATTCAAAAGCATTGTAGTTAGTGATGAATGAGGAATAACTCAGGAGTATAATCTCCCCATACCATTTCAGTCTCAAGGGAGCATCAGCTCAAATGAGCTCAGTTCCTCCATATCATCAGTCTCACCAAGTTCATATCCAAAGGCAGCTAAGTCTTTGTTGTAGCTCCTTCTGGGCTAAAGGTCACTTCTTGCCTCTTGGGGAATTGATGCTATGCTAACTTCAAACCTGGACCAAGGACAACTGGGATCCTGAGAAAAGCTACACACCCTTCTTACCTTGGGGACATCGATGTTACACTGGCTGCAAAACCAATTTCTGGAATGTTGAGAGTTGCATTTCATTCTTCAAACTTTCAAACCCTCAAGGTCATAGGCTCCATTCCTTTCACTAAGTCACTGTGTCTGAAGGAGTTATTAAACATCTCCAAGAGTTCTGAGACAGAGAACAAGTGGAGGAAGCCGTTTTGAATATCTTTGTAGCCAAAAGATTTCCTCTTCATGACGTGATTAGGTGATCAGAACCAGTCATAGAATGTCCACTCATACTCCACATTCTCTCCAAGAGAGAACTTCCATTTTATGTCATCATGGCTCTCCCCAAAGTAGGCAATAGGGTCCCCATCCTTGTAACAACAATGTTACTTGCAGCTACTGTGGAGGCAAAAGACCAACAACAAGAGCACACAGGAGGGCTGCCAGCACACGTTCTTCGATCTGCTTTTCTAAGGAGATCAACTTTAAGGGGTTTACAATGTTACTTTAATTAAACATACATATATCACTCACTTAGTTCAGGGGAAAAGGCCAGCACCTTGAACTTCAGAGAGTATACAAACAGAAATTATAAGCATACATTATATGAACAGAGAAAATAAACACAAACCAGTAGACAGGCTTCTAACCACCTAACTATAGCAATACATACAGTTACCAGAGAGAGAAGCATCAACATCTAAGTTTTCAAATGCTGGCTACCCAGAGTCTTGTCTGGTCAAATCACATGACTCTCTTCCAGTGAGTGAGAGCCCCAAGCAAAATGCTAACCTCAGAGTACATATATGCTTTTTGAGGGTTAGAGGGCATCACTACTGTGTGACTCAAACTCATTCGACTTAGGTTTTCTTGTGACTTAAGCAGGTCATCAAAGACTCCTGGTTCAATTAAAGACTCTTGATTGAAACAAAGGCAAGACTCAGTCAAAGGCCTTAAGAAGCACTCAAACAAAAGACAACGAAAAAATCCCACTTTGCTTGCCCTTACATTTGAAAGGCAAGACTCATCAGAGACACTTGATTGCCTCAGTGCTGAGAAGCACTCTAAAAGGAAAAACAAAGGCAAAAAGTCCCACCCTGCTTGGAGAAGCACTCCAAAAGAAAAAACAAAGGCCAAAAGTCCCACTCACAATCCTCTCTACATGAGAAGGCATCATCAGAGGTATTCCGCACACATGCCAGACCCCAATTACAATGGGAAGAGGACAAAAGGAAAGGCTACTTGGAATGACAGTAAACATGGTGGTTTGGAGAAAGCTCTGGAACTAGTCAGAAGGTCTGGATTAAAAATGTTATCTGTACTTCCTGGGTGGCCTTGGGCCCTTTCCTCCAGGCCTCACTTTTCTCACCTATAAACTGATGGGGCTGCTCTCACAGGTTTCTTCCCCTTTCTGAATCCTATGATCCTCTGGTGAATCATTTCTAATATAGGAACTCCAGAACTTTGCTCCTCAGAGGTGATATGAGGGAGTTGCTTCCTCTTTGCCAAAGATCATCTTCCAGGGGAGAAGAGAGGAGGGAAGCTCAAGGTACCCAATATGTTAGTCACATGGATAAGTCACATGATAAGTGGTAGAGAAAGAATCTGCTGGAGAAATGTTCCTCTTCTAGACCAGATATGGTGTGGGCGGAGGGGCAGCATTGCTCTCAGGTAACTCAGGAACAAGTGACAGGTTTGGAAGCTGTCTTCTGGATCACTCCGACTAATATCTGCCCTCACTTCTTCACAATACAGCTTAAGTTCACCTCTTATCCTTCACTCTTGCAACAGGGATTAGTTTTCATTAAAAGGACACAAAGTTGTCCCAGAACATGGATGACCCTGGTTTTCTGGATCACCCAAGAACACATTCCCCTCATCCAACATACACACACACACACACACACACACACACACACACACACACAGAGTCTGAGCCTTTCAGATTTGGTGGCTGCCTGAGACCATGAAAATCATCATGCCCTACCCTGATCACCTGCTGACCAGAAGCATTTCCACAAGGAGATGAGAGAGGCTGTGTCTGTCAAAACTGCAGATAAGAATGGTTCCTGTATCTTTGTCACATGCCCTTGCTGTGTTAGGGAAATGTAAACCTCCTTTTTGTTAACTATTCAGTGACTAACAAGTGCTTTATTTTAACCCAAAATCACATCTGAAATAAGATGGCTGGCATTCCATCTGCCTCTTACTTAAGGAGAAGAGGCATTTTAGGGCACTAATCCCTTGGAAGACATGGACCAAACTATTCTGGAATCCTGGATGTGTTTGTCCATGCCTTTTTCAGTCAGGGATGATATGACTACAAGGTAGCTTCGGGAACGAGTAGTGGTTAGAGAAGTGGGTCAGATACCCAATCCTCTCAATTAAATTGTCTCCAAGGGTCGGGATTTCTAATTCCATCTCTGATCCTATGCAGAATATAGATTCTTTGGAGAGAGTCATGTCCACATTTATATTTATAATGAGGGGTTGATCAGGAAGTACTCAGATTAAGCCAGTGAGTCTCTCTCCCTCTCCTCAATAAATTTGATGAGATTATGCTATGTGTGGAGGAACATTATTGGAAGAGGGAAGCTTCTATGGAGCTACATACATGCCCTACCACATTGATGAGAAGATAGAAACAACCACTCTGAGTGGAGCTTTCTCAGTACAGTAACAGGTAGGGTAGAGAAAGGTTTTATCTCCATCCCCAGTCAGGAGCAGCAATGAGAATTTATAGCAGAAGCACATGCATTTAGGTGATATATCCTTGCATGGGAACTGAGAGGTGAGTTCTTAGATCTCCCACCCCTGACAGCTTTCTTCTGCAGCTACATAAGATAAAGGGGAGCATAAAGAGAAATCCCCCCCTTCCCCTTGTTTGACTCTGCTCTGAAAGAGAAAGCCCCAGGAAAGAATCTAAAAGGATAGATTGTTTCATAGTTCACCTTTATAGACTGTAGAAGGGCAGTTACTCCAAAAAGCATCCATCCTCATGGGCTTTAGTCAAGCAAACATCAAGAGGTAGTCTCAATCAATGGGGACAAAACAAAGAAATTCCCTGTATCTTCTCAGCAATATACAAAGGCACGTGTCCCTAACATGTTCATTGGCATGGCAATAGGGCAAATTTTGAGCTACATGGAAGATGTCCCTTTTCAGCAAAGTAGCATTCAACTGATCAGAGGCTTTTCTGGCCACCTCCCCATTAAATATTCAATCCAATGTTTTGTCGATATGGTTGTTTTTTCATGGTTAAGAAGTTAAATTCTTATTGACCACTCCTAATGAGGGAAATTGATGCCTTGGTATTTTGGTGTTGAACAAGATGTAGTTCTAAAGTTCTCACCTTTAATAGGCTAGACTCCTTCCCTTCTGTGAGACTAACTCTGCTCTTTGGGGTATGTTTGTTTCTTATTACAAAGGGCATTTTATTCTGTTCTGAGAAGAAAAAAAATTGTTAGGTTATATTAAGCCTCTTGAGTCTTCTGACTGACCGATCATGTTTTTCTGCTTATATTTACACTGGCATTATTATTTAATACTGGGATTATATCTTGGTCAAGAGGATTACTTTTTGGTTTGCTATAAAATAAAACAGAACTTTTATTCCTACCTCTAAGCACTGGTCCTTGACATATTAAGCAGACTACCTTGTACTTACAGCTGACATTTTGAGCTCATTTTCAATACTATTGATGGTATAAAAACAGTCCAGCCATCTTTCATCATCACTGGGCTCTGTCTCCAACAAAAAGATGTACATTATAAGATGCATCCAAAATATTACTGCTTCATACTTAGATCCTCCACTTCAGGATTTCAATGTGTTTTATCCATTTTTTTTTCTGAAAAAAAGATATAATTTTTCCTTTTGGTGCAGAACAGTGGAAATGGAACATAAAAGAATGAAGAATTATGAAGAAATAAATTAGGAAAAATTAAAAATGTGTATCACACAGAAGGTAAGTCACATACCAAACATGATGTATGTCAATAGGCTAAAATATACAATCATTGAGGCATTCCGAAGAACAGGAATAAGAGATATCATCAAAGTATGAGAGGAAGAGAAGATGGTCTAGTCACATGCTCAGATCAAGGAATGGCAGATGGATAGTCAGAGTACTCCACTAGTGTCCTTGCTAAGTCAGAAGAAGTCGAGGGAAGCCTCAAGAACTTTGAGTGGATCCTCTCTGGTAAGCTTATGGGAGGACATGAACAAAAGGTGTACAGAATGAGCGGGTGAAAGTGAGCTACAATCTGTCTCCTTGGGGGGAACTTCTAATTAATGAGTAGAAAGAGTTCACTCTGATGTTTACTAGAACAATTCACTTCACTTTTCCAGGCCTTAGTTTTTCATCTCTAAGATGAGCAAGTCAGGCCAGATGACTTCTAAGATTCCTTCCAACTCCAAGTATTTAATCCTATCTCCTAAAGGAGATGCTAAGGCACAAAGAAGGAAATTATTTGCCAAAGATAGCCACCCTATTCATTTCAGTGTCTGCCATGTAAGAACAGACTGGACCTAAAAACCAACTACAGAAATTAAATTATACTTACTGAACCTGAAGTCAGAATACATGGGTTCAAGTTCCCTACTCTACCACTTACTACCTGTGTGATATTGGCCAAATCACTTCATTTCTTTGCTTAAGGTTCCTTGACTCTAAAATAAAGAAGTTTGGTTAGATCAGTGGTTCCCATTTAGTGGTTCAAGGAGTTCATGCTGAAATTTCTTTAATGACATCACAGGAAGTGAATAATTGCCCAATTATGTTACAAATATAGTTTTCCTCCGTGACAAGTATGTACATGTTTAAACCATTATGGGTTTATTTCTACAGAAATTTTAAACCATCATGATCATGTGCACAATAATCTTGGTGTTCATACAATGATTACATTAAATTCTGACCACTTCTGACTAAGCACAACATGCTATTAAAGGTTCTCAACCTGCCATCAAATTGTTTCCAAACTGCCATAAAGATCTGACATTTAAGTGCAAACTAATTCACTATGGATGGTTGCATTTATGTGTATATCTTCATTTGCATTTTGTACACTGCATCAGAGTAGCTCCCTTATTCCCCTCAGTTATTCTGTAATCATACCTCATCAGATTAATCACATGATCAAGATGCCATGAGTGTTGGCATTCTGGCAGTGCAAATGTCAGGCTGTTTGAAAACCATGATCACTGGGCATATCATTACAAGCCATTAGAAACCATCACAGACTATCACAAATGTTCTGCAGGAACAAACTTTATTTTACCACTCATTGTGGTATTAAGGCTATTTTCTGATGGAAACATCCTCCATTTGTTCTTGTCAATTGATTAGGTGGCTAAAAATAAAAAGTAAATTTCCAACTCTCAGCAAGAAAATTGTAAAATTCTACCATTTTCCATTACTACATAATTTGGTGAGTAAGCATTTTCACTTTACTCTTGTTTTAAATAAAAATACAGAAATAAACTTGATGCAGAATGAGATTTAAGACTAGTATTGAGTCAAATACCATATATCTCTGTTCATATAAAAAAGTCCAACTTTTAAGTTGTTTATTCATGATTATTACATTATGTTAAATGTCTAAGTTGTGAGTTATTTCATTAATAATGTTATTTATATTCAACACAACTTGCAAAATAAATTTAACATGAAATCTTATAGATAATAGTAAGCATATGAGGTCTTGCTGAGATTACTTCTTTTAATTCTTAGAGAATATTCCACATAAAATATTGATAATTATCTTATAATTAGAGTTTTACAATTTTATAGTTAGAGTCTTCATAATTATAAGTAGAATAAAATTTTATATGTTATAATTATATAACATACATTTTAATTTGGAGCTTTTGATGACAAAAGTTAGGATTGTAGTCATGGTAAGCACTTAGAGTCTGAAAGACCATAAGACTAAAAGAACATTATGAGTGGTATATAAATTACCCTGGGGGTTCAAAACACTCTTTTGTTGTTGTTGAGAGGGATTCAAGGAACAAAAAGTCTTTTGGAGCTAGATGAACTTTTAAGATCCTTTTCAGCTCTTGATCCTACAATTCTCCAAGGAGCAGATTGTATAAGAATCTAGCTTATCTGCTTAGGTTGCTAGAAAACAATGAGCTGATTATTTCGCATTTCTAAACTGCCTGGGTAAAATGCTTGGACTAGTAAAATGACTAAAGAAGGTTTACAACTTTAAGAGCATTATTAGTTCATCAATGCTCAGGCCCCACTTTCCACTGGTCATTTCACTTTTCAACATATCAATAAACACTGCCTACTATGTGCAGAAAATGTGATCAGTTCGAAAGGGGAAACAAAGTTGAAATATGAGAGAAACCCTGCCTTAATGGAGCTGACCCTTTAATGGGGGCAAACCCATCACTAGAATAGATATTAAGAAGTGTTTCAGAGAGGAGTAAATAAAATGTGAAGTATGGTCTGAGAGTAAAAACTGGAGCTAGCAGGAAAGGCTTCAAAGATGGAGCCAACTAGTCCAACCATGTCATTTTAGAGGTGAGAAATCTGAAGTCCAGGGAGACTGACTTACTCAAGGTTGTTTAGGTAGTGTCAGAAATGGAACTTGACCCACTTGCATCATTCCGAGTAGGTAGCATTTGAGTTAGACCAAGCATGAGGAAAGGGCAGCTAGCTGACCTAGACGATAAAGTGCCAGGCCTAGAGTCAGGAAGACTCCTCTTCCTGAATCCAATCTGACCTCAAACATGTACTAGCTGTGTGGCCCTGGGCAAGTCATTTAAACCTTGTTTGCCTCAGTTGCCTCACCTGTAAAATGAGCTGGAGAAGGAAATGGCAAACCAGTCCAGTATCTTTGCCAAGAAAACCTCAAACAGTGTCATGAAGCATAGGACACAACTGAAACAACTGAACAAAAACAAGAATTCAAAGAGGAGTAAAGTTCAGCTACAGGAAATTAAGACAGCAAAGGCTCCAGGGGTGGGAAAACACTGGGAGTATTCAGGGATTGGACCAATTAGACTGGATTGATAAGACATGTGGAGAAGAATAATGCAAGGTAAGACTGGGAATATAAGATGGTTCAGACTGTGGAGATCCTAGAATTCCACGGTAAAGATCCAAGCAAAAACATATTTGAACATCCCCCCACACACAGTAAAAAATCATAGATGAATTTGTCACAATACAGTCAATTAAAAGTATTTATTGAGTACTTACTGTGTGTCAAATACTTCAGCTCCTTGGTTGAGGGTGATTCAGAAATATAAATCACAGTCCTTGCACATGAGTAGCTCCTAGTCTAGTTGGAGAGATCTAATTCAACTCATCAATGTGCTAGATGGTGGGACAAGAGGCAAAAACATGAAAAAAATCCTCCCCTCAGGAAGCTTACATTCCATAATTAGTATACAAGAAACAATGGCAAACAATTGAAAATGATTTATACTTAAGGTCCACATTTTGTAAGAGTCTGTATTATAGGAGCTTAGATAAAAGAGAAATCGTTGAGGGCTAGAATAATCAGGAGGGAGAAGACTTTGAAGAAGCAGAATAGATAAGAGTACAATAGACAAAGAGAAGAGAGTTGGGCATCTCAAGGGAAACACCATGAACATGGGCACTTCCTAAGATTCCTGGCCACCAACTGAAACCCTGGAAACAGATCTAAGGCAACAGAGGTCCTAGGACTTTCGTAGAGCTTGGAGAATAGGCTAGGAAACTTTGCTAGGTAGAGAAATACCTCAAAAGAAGGGCTCAAACAAACTTTGTTATAACACCTAAGCCAAAAAAAAAAAAAACAAGGTATATGTCCCCAGTTGTGGTAGCTTTGGGAGGAAAAGTGATTCCATTCTATAAAATAGAGTCTCGAATTATTAAAGCTGGAAGGGACCATAGAATATAGAATATCGAAGTAGGAAGACAACTTAAAGATCATTTGGTCTAGTCCCCTCATTTACTAGATAGTGAAACTGAGGTCCAGGGAGAGGCTACTGGCTCAAGGTCTCACAATATGTGAGTGACAGAACAGGGCCAGAACCCAAATCTCCTGACTTCTTTCATCAGAACTACTGTTTCACAACATTTCTGCAGCATTCAGGAATTTCCAGACCAAAGGTCTTGTGATTGAGAAAAGAGTAAGGTATGATCTAATTCTGTCCCCGTAACCAGGGGAACTTGTGATCTAGAGCCCATATGTGGCCCTTTGATTGAATCCAAACTTCACAGAACAAATGTGTTCGGATTCAAAGAGTCACACTCAAGGACCTAGAGCGCCACTTGTGGCCTCGGGAAGGCAGGTTTCCCTCCCTTGTATAACCAATCCCTCTCTTTAGTGAGTTAAAGATAAGTTAAAGTGGGAACCTCTAAGAACATCCCTTCACATCTAGTCAAGTTGATGATGATTTTTTCAATATCATCTTTATTTTCTACATGTATACAAATAATCGGGAGCAAGGAAATGTTTTTTCAGTATAGCATTCCAGTTTGATCCATTTCATTTTTTAAAAATCTTTTATTATTTATTTTTAACATTCTTTTCTTTTTAAATTTTGAGTTCCAAATTCCCTCTTTCCCTCCCACCTCCTCTCCTACTCAAAGAAAAACAAGCAATAGGATATCAATGTAAACATGTAAAATCTTGCAAAACATTTTTCTATATTAGCCATATTTCAAAAATAACAAGAAAAAGGTGAGAAAATATACTTCAATTTGCACTCACAGTTCCTCAGTTCTCTCTCTGAAGGTGAATAGCCTTTTTTCATCATCAGTCCTTTGGAATTGCCTTAGATCATTGTATTGAAGCAGAGTAGCCAAGCCTTTCCCAGTCGATCATCATTACAACATTGTTTGTATGTTATTGTACACAATGATCGCTCAGTTCTCACTTGACTTTGCATCAGTTCATATGGGTCTTGCCATATTTGTCTGAAACCCCCCCTCACCATTTTTTTACAGCAAAATAAAATAGTATTCCATCACAACTATATATCACAACTTGTTCAGCCATTCCCCAATTGATGAGTATCCCCTTGATATCCAATTCTTTGCCATCACAAAAAGAGCTGCTACAAATATTTTTGTACATCTAGGTCCTTTTCCTTTTTCTTTGGTCTCTGGGATTCAGACCTAGGTCAAAAGGTATGCACATTTTTATAGCCCTTTGGGCATCGTTCCAAATTGTTCTCTAGAATGATTGGTTCAATTCACTACTCCACCAGCAATTCATTACTATACCTATTTTCCCCTCATTCCCTCCAGCATGTCATTTCTGAGAGGTGTGAGGTAGTATCTCAGAACTGTTTTAACTTGCATTTCTCTACTCAGTAGTGATTTAGAGCATTTTTTTCACATGACTATAGATAGCTTTGATTTCTTCTCCTGAAAACTGCCTGTTCATATTCTTTGACCATTTATCAGTTGAGAAATGGGTCTTGTTTTTATAAATTTGACTCAATTCCCTATATATTTGAGAAATGAGTGCTTCATCAGAGAAACTTGCTGCAAAACTTTTTGCTATTACTTCGATGTCTACCTTTTAGCATAATATGGTTTCCTGATTATCTCTTCTAATTAAGTGTATTTTTGCTTTTACTTTGTCTGAGATCATGATTGCTATCCCTGCCTTTTTTATTTCAATTGAAGAATATAAGTTCCTGCTCCAGCCCTGTATTTTAACTGTGTGTGTATCTGTTTCAAGTGTGTCTCTTGTAAACAACATATTGTTGGATTCTTGTATCTAATATAGTCTGCTATGTGCTTCCATTTTATGAGTGAGCTCATCCCATTTACATTCGCAGTTATGATTATTATGGATTTCCCTCCAACCCTCTCTCTCTCTCTCTCTCTCTCTCTCTCTCTCTCTCTCTCTCTCTCTCCTATTCCTCCTCAAAGTCTATTTTGCTTCTAACCACTGATTCCCTTAATCCACCCCCTTTCCCCCCCTTTTCTCTTATCTCCTTCCCCTCCTTTTTTCCCTACTGGGTAAATTACATTTCTGTACACAACTCTGTGTGTGTGTACGTGTGCTTCATCAGAGAAACTTGCCATAAAAATTTTTGCTATTACTTCATTGTCTATTGAATGTATTCAATGTATTCTTGCCTCTAACCAATTTTGATGAGAGTGAGGTTCAAGCATTGCTCACCCACTCCCATTTTCCTTTCTATTATAAAAGCTCTTTCTCCTGCACCTCATATATGTGAAAAAAATTTTCCCTGTTTTACCTCTCCCTTCCCCATTCTCCCAGTGCATCATTTCTTCTCACTCCTTCAATTTTTTGGAGATCATTCCAACATAATCAACTCGCACCTAAACCCTCTGCCTTTGTAAACTCCATTTAATTGGTCCTAGTAATGATAAAGTTTACAGGGGTTATGTGTATCATCTTCCCATATAGGAATGTAAACAGTTTAATTTTATTGAATCCCTTATGATTATTCTTTCTTGTTTACCTTTTTATGTTTCTCTTGGGTCTTTTGTTTGAATGTCAAATTTTCTATTTAGCTCTGGTCTTTTCATCGGGAATTCTTGAAAATTCTCTGTTTCACTAAATATACACTTTTTGACCTGAAGAATTACCTTTAGTTTTGCTGGGTAGGTTATTCTTGGTTGTACTCTTAGATCCTTTGCCTTTTGGAGCATCATATTCCAAGCCCCCTGCTCCTTTAACGTAGAAGCCACTAAATCTTATGTGATCCTGACTGCTTTTTTCTTGTTGCTTGAAATATTTTATTTCTGACCTGGGAGCTCTGGAACAGGGTTATAATATTCCTGGGAGTTGTCATTTTGGAATCTCATTCAGGGAGTGTCGGTGGATTCTTTCCATTTCTATTTTACTATCTGAATGTAGGATATCAGGCAGTTTTCCTTGATAATTTCTTGAAATATGATTTGTATGTTCTTTCTCTGATCATGGCTTTCAGGTAGTCCAATAATTCTTAGATTATCTGTCCTCAATCTATTTTCCAGGTCAGTTGTTTTTCTGATGAAATATTTCACATTTTCTTCTGCTTTTTTTTTCATTCTTTTGACTTTGTTTTCTTGTTTCTTGAGGTCATGTGGAATCATTAGTTTCCACTTGCCAAATTCTAATTTTTAAACAGTTATTTTCTTGGAGCAGCTAGGGGGCACAGTGGATAGACCACTGGCAGTGGAGTCAGAAAGACCTGAGTTAAAATCTGGCCTCAGACATCTACTAACTGTGTGACCCTGGGCAAGTCACTTAATGCTGATTGCCTCTCTACATTGGATTTTTATGCCTCTTTTATCATTAGGCCAATACTGTTTTTTAAGTGTTATTTTCTTCAATATTCTTTGTGCCTCTTGTACCAAGTTATTGATTTCCTTTTCATTTCTTGCATCACTCTCATTTCTTTTCCTAATTTTTCCTCTACCACCCTTATTACTTTATTTAACTCTTCTAGGAATTCTTGTTGGGTTTGGGTTCAATTAGTACTTTTCTTTGAGGGTTTTTTAATACCTATTTTCACATTGTTGCCTTCTTCTGAATTTATGCCTTGATCTTCTCTGCCTTTAGTATGCCTTTTGTGGTCAAATTCTTTGGTGTTATTGTTTGCTCATTTTTTCAGAATATTTTTTGATTTTGAACTTTATGTTAAAGTGAGCTCTGCTTACCTGGGTGCAGGGAGGCACTGTCCCAAGCTTTTTTTGCGATTCTTCTCTTCAAAGCTAGTTCTAGGGGTTTGCAAGCTTTTGGTGCTTCCAAGGCGGTGTGATCCTGGGAGAGGTATGGTCACTGCTCTCCCGGTCTCCTGTGCTCTAGTCTTTCCTCAGGAAGGGCCCTTGATTCACGTAGCCACAAGTACTAGCACTCCTCTTTGCTTAGGAACTGAGACCAGGGCCCCTACTCCCTTGTAATTGATCACCAACCCTCATTTCTGCCATAGAACTGAAACCCAGAACGGAATATTGACAACAGAGTTGTCAATCAGCACCAGCTGTACCCAATGCCAGCAAAGGGTCCCCTGTAACCTTTGTCTGACCAGTTGTCCAACTTACCATCTCAGGGCTAAGGACTTTCAAAGCTGAGGCTGCTGCTGCTACTATAGCCACTGCTGCCATCATCGTGTGTGTGGGCCCTGGACAGGCCTCTTCCCCAGTGTCACAGAGCTCTCCTACTGACTTCTTAGGTTTTCTTAGGCCAGAAAAATGTCTTACCCTGACTTTTTGTTGGCTCTGCTACTTCAAAATTTGATTTGAGGCCTTATTGTACTTAAAATTGTTTGGAGGGGAATGTTGGGAGAGTTCAGCTGGGTGGCTGCCCCTACTCCACCGTCTTTTATTTGATCTGTTTCAACAAACGTTTTGTTCAGGGACATAGCACATACAAAAAAAAAAATACAAAGAAAACTGAGGAGAAAACCTACTAATAACTGGGTAGATTGAGGAAGGATTCTTGCAAAATGGGGCACCAGAACTAATCTTAAAAAGGAAAATGATAAGATGAGGTTTTAGAAATAGGAAACATTTTGTGCAAGAAATGAAGTATTGAGTTGGGTGTGTTTGATTGGACTGGAATGGAGTTTGCGAAGCCTTGTCCATCTGCCTTTCCCGACAACTAGTTTAATCAGTGCTAATTATATTGTTAGTGTAGGCTATGTGGAGCACTAGAAGGCTGTTGCACAACACTAGTGAAAGTAGTGGACTGCTGATAATGACAGACTCAAATATTAGCAAAGGAAAGTAATAAACCTTATTCAAGTCTTTTGGAAAATTTCACATTGCATGAAGCAGGGAATTTTGCTTTTACTGGAGCTCTTCCAGGAGAGGTTTATGACCACTTGTCAGATGTTGTTGGGGGAGGGATATCCTACTTTAGGGTCAGGTTAAACTAGATGACCTCTGAGGTCCCTTCCATGCCTCCTCAAAAAGCTTTAATGGCCCCTCTTACCTACAGGATAATCTTTAGTCTCACATGGACTTCCTCTGTTAATCTGGGCAACTTCTAATAACTGCCTCCCTACATCTGTCCTCTGCAGTCAACTCAATTCCACAAATATTTGAGTGCTTTCTAAGTTAGACACTTCTGTTGAAGTTGCAAAGTTTAGGTAAGACTTTGTCTCTGCTCTTATGGAGTTTATAGTCCAGTGAGGCGATGCAATATGTATACAGATGGCACATACAGATAATATACATTATACAAATTATTTGCCCAAGATCACACAAGTAGAAAATAGTAGATCTGGGATTCTAACCCAGGTCCTCAGCTTCCAGAGTCTTGAATTTGGAGTCAGAAGTCTTGGGTTTGAATACCAATTCTTCCTGTATGATCTTGGACAAGCCATTTAACCTTTATGGGCCTCAGTTTCCTTATGTGAAATAAATGGGTTGCACTAGATTCTCTACCTTCTTAAAGTACCTTCTAAATTCTAGGGAACACTAAATTCTATAAGTGTATAAAAGAAGTGTAAGCTAAGTGCTATGTCAAGTGTGAGGAGCCTAGTCCTCTAGAAAAGGCAAGAAAGAAGAAGAAGAAAAGGGGGAAAATAAAGGTAAGTGGAGAATAGGAAAAGAAAATGGATAAGGGGGAGAGAAAAAAGTTCATTTTGGGTTCATTTTGTAGGAGAGGGACATCAACCATCTCAAATGGATAATAGTGGCGCCTCCATTATAGGTATCAAATGCTTGCCTTACATTTTACTATAGTTGTTATTTTAATGGTACCAGGCTTTGATCTCTAACAGCTATTTCTCCTCTTCTAAACTTGCCTTGGTAACAGCTGGTGAGAAATGTGGTCTGCCAGCCCTGCCATAACCACCCAGGCATTAAAGCTCTAGTCACGCTGATACCACACTTTGCCCTAATAAACCACATTGCTGTGTTGCATTCTGAGCTTGGGTGTTAAAACGAAGAAGTAACAAAAACACATTTTATAATGGAACACTATGTCTTATTTGTCTCTTTACGTTACCCAACACCTAACACAGGCTTAGCCTCGCGCATGGGAGGCACTTAGAAACTGTCTGTTCAATGAACAGATAAAGAACATAAGGGCACTTACATTTCAATATTTCAGTGAACCCAGTGCCATGCACATAGTAGGTACTTAATATAGAGCTTTGTTGAATTGAGTTGAACCTTCCCATGACGGATATTTCCTCTCTCAGCGAAGATCACAACTTTTTGTGCACCTCCTTATCCTGTGGAATTCTTGTCTGTGTTGAGTGTAAATCTTCCTTAAAGGAGCCATTCAACACACTAGAGGCTTTCCTCTGGGTCCCAGGGCAGCACTCGGATACCTGCACTTTTTACAAAGGGAGTAACTCGTTTCCTTTTCTAGTCATTCATCCCAGAATCATATAATATTAGAGTTGGAAAGGACTCTGCAGGAAGACAGTAGAAAGATCACCGAAATTGGAATCATAGACCTCGGTTCAAATCCTGACTACAACTGATGACCTACATGACATTGGTTATGTCTCATAACTTCTCTGAGCTTTAGTTTCTACATCTCTAAAATGAAGAAACTGAACTAGTTGGCCTTTAAGGGCAGGGGGCGGGGGGTGGCGAGTTTCCAGCTCTAACTCTTTGCTTCTGCGAACTCAGTACAGTCAATACTAAGCAGCAATCCCCTCCATAAGTCAAGTCATTAACAAGCATTTATTAAGCATCTACTATGTGCCAAGCACTGGGGATTCAAAGAAAGTGCAGAAAACAACCCCTGCTCTCAAGAAACTTGTAGTCTAATGAGGGAGAAAACAGGGAAACAATTATGTTCAAATAAAACATTCAGAATAGCTAGGAGATAACTTCAGGTGGAAGGCACCAACCTTAAGAAAAACTGGGAAACGCTTCTTACAGAATATGGGACTTTAGCTGAGACTTGAAGGAAGCTAGGAGGTAGAGGTAAGGAAAGAGAGAGTGCCAGGTATGGGGAATGGCCAGTGAAAATGCATAGAATTGATGTGAAACCATTCTGGAAAGCAATTTGGAATTACATGCAAAAAGTTTCTAAACAGTGCATGCTCTTTGACCTAGCTGTGCTAATGTTGGCCTATACCCAAAAGAGATCAAAGAAATAGGAAAATACATATAAAAATGTTTATAGCAGCTCCTGTGATGGCAAAAACCCTGGAAACTAAAGGATGCCCATCAATTGAGGAAAGGCTGAATAAGTTGTGGCATATGAATTGTGATACATGAATAGTATAGACTACTATTGTGCTGTTAAAATAAGGAAACTTCAAAGGGACATGAAAGACTTATGTGAAGTGATTTAGAGGGAAGGAAGAAGAACCAGAAGAACAATTTAAACCATAACATTAATATTATAAAAATGAACAATTTTGGAGAATTTTTATAAACCGATGAAGAGTTAAATGAGCAGAAGCTAAAGAAGTATTTTCATTTACAGTGTTGTAAACACTGTCAAGATAAGCAACTTTGAAAGTTGTAAGAACTACGATCAATACATTGATCACCTATGAGACCAGAGGACTAAAGATGAAAAAGCATGCTATCCACCTCCTGACAGAGTGATGATAGATTGGGGGTACAAAATTAAACATATGTTTTTGTTTACTGTAAATTAGGATTTTGTTTTCTTGACTATTTTTATTTGTTATGAGGAATTTTCTCTTCTTTTCCATTGGAGTTGGGGTGAGAGAGAGAGATTATAGATTTCTCTTCGTTAACAATAAAAAACAGAGAGGTGGGGGTGTTATGGGTGTGGAATTTTGTCTACACTTTCATATGAGGTCAGTTTGTTACAAGAAACCTTTCTCATAGTAGAGTTGATCTATAAATGTTGGTAATGTAAAAACAAAAACTTTTTTTAAAAAGAAAAAAAGAAAATGTGCATATTTGGAAGATGGAGTGTCACATTTGAAAAACAGCAAGGAAGCCAGAATATGCAGAGGGAAATAAGATACAAGACTGGAAAGGTAGTAAGGGATCACATTATGAGGGCTTTAAAAGTCAAAGGATTTTATATTTGATCCTGGAGGTAATAGAGAGCCATTGAAGTTTATTGAATGGAGTAGGGGGTCTTATGTCAGACCCACTCTTTAGGAATATTAATTTGATAGATGAGTGGAGGATGGACTGGGGTAGGGAGAGACTTGAGGGAGGGAGAACAACCAGGAGGCTATTACAATTGTTCAGGCATAAGGTGATGAGCGTCTGAACTAGGGTGGTGGCAGTATCAGAGAAAAGAAGGGTGCGTACATGAAAGATGTTATTAAGGTACCGACCACAGGAGTTGGCAACTGATTAGAAATTGGGCGGGGAGAGGGGAGACAATGAGGAATAAAGCATTAGAGGATAACACTCCATAGTGAGTCTGGGGAAATCAGAGGATGGTTAGTGCCCTTGACAATAATAGGATTAGTGGTATCCATACTCAACAAATGCCTCCTTCCAAGGTAGTCCTATTCATTTTTTAAAAATTAGGTTTTTTTTAAAAAAATAAAGAACTCTCTTCTCTCTCTCAACTCCCCACCCCTCAAAAAAAGAAAGAAAAACAAAATTCCTGTTACAAACACATATAGTAAAAAAAAATCCTGAATTGGCCATATCTAAAAATATGTTTCAATCCATACTCTATTCAATCACTCCTCTGTCAGAATGTGGGTAACATGTCTCATTGTGGATATTCCTGGCTTTACTTGCTTCACTCTGCATCAGTTTATACAAGTCCTTCCAGGTTTCTCAGAAAACATCTCCATCATTACTTATAGAACAATGGTATTCTATCACATTCATATACCATAATTTGATGACCCATTCCCTTCCTGATGGGCATACCCTAGGCTTCCATTTCTTTGACATTGGAAAAAGAGTTACCATCAATACATTGTACATATGGGGTCCTTTCCTGCTTTCTTTGATACCTTTGGGAGGTAGAGACCTAATCATTGTACTGTTGGGTCAAAGGATACATGCATAGTTTAATAAATTTTTTAGCAGGCCTGTCAATTTTGTCACCACTCTAATTATTAGAAAATGTTTTTCTTACTTCAATCTGAAGTCTCTTCCTATAAAACTTCTAACCACTAGTCATATTCTACTCTGTGAGCCCAGGTAGAACACATCTAGCCCCCATTATGAATAATCATATATTCTAGATTAGATCTTTTCCATCACTACTCAAGTGTAAATCATCCTTGATATTTTACAACCTGCCTACCCCCTCCATGCAGTGATCCATATAACGTTGAAAATATCCCTTTAGATTTTAGGAAAGTTGGCCAAAGTGGGCTTCTTCTGACACGTGTGTGCGTGTGACATCTCTAGTTTATATAACCACAGAACCTTGGGTTGGAGTTATTTATGTCTTTTGTTGAAAAAATGCATAGCTACCCGTAACTCTTCATTTGTTCTTTATGCAATACTTTAAAACAATTGATAACCCTAAAGTCCTCAATGCTTCCCATATTATTTTTTCTCTTTGAGATCCATAATGGATTATGTATATTGTTTGAGCTAGAAACATAATGAAATTGATATTGGAACTTTTCTGAAGTATAAATTATGGAAACCAAAAGTGAAGGTAGCTTCTTTATTTATTTTATGAGAGAAAGACTGTTGTACAAAAAAACCCAAAACCCTGGACTAGGAGTAGCTAGAGATGTGTTCAAGGCCTGTCTCTGTCATTTAATACCTGTGTGACTTGTTTGACATCTTTAGACTCAATTTCCTCATGCAGAAAAAGGCAATAAAAGCATTCTACCCTGAAATCCTTCCAAGATGGCTGTAAGGCTCAGATGAGATCATAGATAAGTGAGTGCTTTGAAACTCCAAGGTGCTATACAAATAGAAGATAGTTATAACTATTACATTTATGACTGTGGAGTTGGAAGACTGAGATTCAAATACCATAGACAAGTCCAACCTAGTGGAAAGAACCATGGAATCGGAATTAGAGCACCTGGATTTGAATCCAAGATCTGTTGTTCACCACCTGTGTGACTTTGGGCAAATCACTTAACTTTCATGGGCTTAAGTTTCCTCATGCATAAAATGAGGACCAGAGTATCTTTCAATACCAAATGTCATGATTCCAAGTGACTTTATTTCCCTAAACTTTAGTTACTTAATTTGCAAAATGGGCACAACATTCGTACTCAAAGGATTTTCTTATTTTTGAGGAAAGTACCTTTTCAGAAATGTAAGTTCTTATTATTACTCGCTTTCCTCTGATAACACTCTTCACTTCCCCCCCCCCCCCCCCCCCCGTCTAGGCTTTTGCTAATACTGCTGTTTCCTGTGCCTAGAATGCCTTCTTTCTCTCTCTTCTCTTGTTGAATTCCTACCCATCTTTGAAAGCTGAACTCAAATGCCATCTCTTGATTGACCACAGCTCTTGATTGGTTCTTTCTGGAATACTTTTTTAAAAAATAATAATGTCTCTCATAAAAATGGGAAAAGGACCCAAATGTACAAAAATATTTATAGCAGCTCCTTTTGTGGTGGCCAAGAATTGGAAATGGAAGGGATGCCCATCAATTGGGGAATGACTAAACAAGATGTGGTATATGAATGTAATGGAATTCTATTGTACTATAAGAAATAATGAGCAGGCAGACTTCAGAAAAAACCTGGAAAGACATGAACTGATACTGAGTGAAATGAGCAGAACCAGGAGAACATTGTACACAGTAACAGCAACACTGTGCAATGACTGACTTTGATGGACTTAGCTCTATTCAGCAATGCAAGGATCTAAGACAACTCCAAAAGACTCATGATGAAAAATGCTATTCACATCCAGAAAAAGAACTATGGAGTCTGAATGCAGATTGAAGCATACTATTTACTCTCCCTCTTTATTTTTTGTTTCTTCTTTATCGTGGTTCCTCCCATTGGTTCTAATTCCTCTTTACAACATAACTAATGTGAAGATGTTTAATATGAATGTGTATGTAAAATCTATATCAGATTGCCAATGCAGATAGATGACTATTCTGCAAATTAGAGTCTTAGAGAGTTGATTGGGACACTGAGAGATTGTATAACTTCCTAGGGTTGCACAGTCAATATGTGTTAAAGGAAGAAACTGAAATCGGGTCCTCCTGTAAACTCTGTCTCTCAGTTCTTGACATAATGACAGAAATAAGGAGAAAATTCTTAATAATACATATACATATAATTGCACATATATTTAATGATGAGAGGTTAGATAAGGATCTCTGAAAGACAGAATCAAAAACATGATGAAAATTTAACCACTTTTGATAATACAAATAAAGTGTTAGCAAAAATCAGGTCAGTAACTGCAATGTACCTACCCCTAAAGCCCTCCTTCTATACCTCCTAGTATTTGGATGTGGCTCTTGTTTCCTGAAGGTGACTGGAAGGCAAGTACTACCAAGTCATTCCAAGCATTAAAAACCAGCTGGGTTGTGACAGCCTAAGGAACCTCAGCCTAAGTTAAGCTTCTGAATTCTCATCAGCACACAGCTGGCCATAGCATAATGAAATTTTTAGCCATAGAAATATGAGAAAATTTTCTACTAAAGGATGGAGGGGATTCAGTTTGAGTCAGTAGAGGAAGAGCCCACAGTATCCAACTTATGGATACTTGATATACTGAAGCAAGTACATCCAATAATATCCAGTCATGATTAAGGAGATGCAGAAAAATGTGTTTTCTCTACCCATGCTGAGTTTACAATGTAATTGGAAAGGCAATGTCTACTGGCAAAAATCAACTTCACTATGTAGGTCCATCTTAGGATCCTTAGATCACAGAGTTAGGGCCAGGAGGGATCCTAGAGGTCATTTCATCCAACCAACCTCATCATTTTACTTCCTTCCAGTGATACTGATTGCCAATCATGCATGCCTTCTCATTCTGTGTACCTCTTGTCCATGTCCTCTCATAAATCCTCTACAAGAAGTCCCCCCAAAATGCCAGGGATGTAAGGGTAATCTATGGCCAAGGGATAAGAATATGAGGTATATTATGTAACATATAGAAACACAGGAATTCTGAGAAGGAAGAGATGGTTGTGGGAGAGTTAAAAAGAGGCATCAGGGAAGAGGCAGCATTTTGAGAATCTGAAGGATGAATAAAAATTGATGATGGAAAGGATAAAAGACATACGGTAGGCAGGAGGAAAAGCAAGAGCACAGACAGACAGATATGAATCTGATACTATTTGATGGACCCTAAGCAGATAGGATTGACTGAAATAAAAATATGTTGGGGAATGGGTGTGAGATAAGGTTGAATATATTTGATTGTCTTCTGGCTATGACTAGAGGAAGTAGAGGAAGTGTCCAATGAAGAAACTAAATTCCTTAGATGCCATAAGTAACTCTCAAATTGTAAACTTGTACAAAATTATGTCTAAAATGTAATTTATATATAGAATCTTATTTTTCTCTACCTCAAACTATAAAATTTGAGGTTCATATGGAATTCCCCAATGAGCTATGTTAAATTTTTGGTTGAGAAAGGTCATATGGGGTTTAGATCCAGGGTATAATTGACATTGTAATATTGTATTTTTGTTGGGATGTGTAGCTCCTGGAAAACACTTTTGGGAGATTAAAAAATTACAGCTCCCATTTCTATATCATTTTAAAGTTTGGAAAATGATTTCCTACCATCTCTGTTAAATTAGGTAGTACAAGAATTACTGTCCATATTTTACAGACAGAGAAACTAAGGCTCACAGAGGTGAAATAAGTTTCCCAGGACCAGGCACTTTAAATAGAGACAAGAAACAAACTTAAACTTTCTGATTACAAGCCCAGTGTTCTTTCCTATACAATAAGAAATCTCTTTAAAGCAGGGGTTCCTAATATTCTTTGTCATGTACTCCCTTTGACACTCTAGTGATGCCTATGAACCTCTTCTCAGAATGTTTTTAAATGTATAAAATAAAATACAAAGGATTACAAAGAAAACCAATTATATTGAAATGGTTATCATTTTTTTTAATCTCAACTTCATGGCCATGAAGTTGCAAATCCCTGCTTTAAAATCTATGTAGACAATGATCACATCACAGATTTACATTATAAGAAGGGATGCTTGGAAAGTCTTCTTGAAATTAGATTTATCTTCTGATCAGTCAGACCTGAGAATGTGTCAACTAATTTGCCAAGGACAAATGATGCTGTGAAAGCACTGCATAGAAAGGCTTGTTCAGGAGCTGTTAGCCTTGTGAATCTCAGTCATGCCTCAACACTGAAATTTTGACTAAGGTCATACTAGTTGGCATCATTTCATATTCCACCCACCTCTAACCAGGACTCCATGAAAAGGGTTTGGAAGGTGATCTCAGAGCTTCCAGAAGTGTATCAGTTTTTTTTTTCCTTAAGGAGAAATATTGTTGTAATTTTCTGTCATTGTTTTTTGAAGTACTGGACCACAATCTAGTGTGGCTGTGGCAGGGAGGGCCGATTGTGCCTCTTTTGTCTTAAGAGTATATTTTTGGTGCTCAATCAGTCAGTGTGAGGAGTTTGGAGAAGGTATTGAGGTTGTCTGGCAACCTCTCTCTTTCTTTCAAAAGTTAGTTTCTGCTCATCCTTAAGAACTTCCTGTTGAAGCTTGAAACTTTATTTATTAGGCCTTCTCCATGGGGACTTGTAATCATAAAACACCAGTTGGGAATATTCTGCTCTCCTAACTTGGTCTATGGCTAGAGGAAGTTGTGCATAAAACTTACGTTTCCTTATTTTTGTTCTCAATCATTAAAATGTCTCAAGATGTGTTAGGGTATGTCTCTAGACATCTTAAATTCTTTCTCAAGTAAGCATCTGAGTTGCTTTGTATGTTATTGCTCCAATAGTGGTAAGGAAAATATTAGAACTGACATTCCAGGTATATGACCATGGAGAAGCGATTTTCTCTTCTGGATCTCTGTTTCATCACATTAGAAAAGAAAAAACAGTAGTTGGACTATATGATCTCTGAAGTTCTCTCTAGGGTTAAGACATTCCCAGGCACATTTAGTGCATGTGAAATGGTTTTTATGGAGATCATACATTTCTATAATTTTAAAGTCATTTTTTTCCTTACAAAAGCCCTGGGAGGTAGGTATTGCAAGAATTATTAGCCCTGTTCTATAGATAAAACTGAAACTCAGAGAGGTTACATGATTTACCAAAAGTGACACAATTAAAGAATGCAAGAGTCAGCACTTAAAGAAAGCTCAGCTCTTCTTAGATTTGCATTTATATTCTTTTTACTACACCATGTTCCATGTAAAATTTTGATGATCTGCATTCAGGCATGCATGGAACTGTATTCTGCGTGTGCACACATATGCATGAACCCACATTCCACCCAAGAACATTTGTGAAAGTGACATTTGTTTATTAGGAACATTGTAGGCTTCCTTGAGGTGGAATAAAAGCTCACAGAAAGTCAACATGTCACATACAATGTTCTGTGATAGTTTCCATGGCGGGGCACAGGCTTTGGAGAGGTGTTTGTGGCTGGCATCCCCAGGACTTAGAATGTGTGTGAATGTGTTAATATCAGAACATTACACAGCGATTTCAATTCAACAAACCATCATTAAGCACTTTCTGCATCCATCAAAGGTGTTCTAAGGAAATTTGAAGGGGCAGAGTTACTCTCAGCTGGGGGGTCCGTGAAGGCTTCATGAAAGATGTGGTACCTCTGAGACAAGGTCTGATGACTTTGGTCTGAGACAAGGAGGGAGTGTATTCCAGCCGTGAGGAAATGCCTTTTAAAATACATGGGAGTGCAAGAGGATAAGACATGATCAAGAAAGAGCAACCAATACAGTTTGGCTGGAATTTAGAATGCATAAAGGAAAAAAGTATATGATGCAGAGCTAGAAAGGTAGGCAGGAGCCTGCTTTTGTGTAGGCCCATGAATACCAGGCTAACGGCTTTATTTCATCCTATAGGTATTAGGGAGATTCTAAAAGGGTATGTTCAGAACTCTATCTTAGGAAGATTATTTTTATAGCTAGTTATAAATAGTTAATAATCTAACTGGTTAGTTTAAGGTTATCACAGGGAAACTACCCTTATGGAATGGAGTCTTTATGTAACTTTGTTTTCAGGAAGGTACACCCCTTCACGACGGTGCAGAGTCCCTGACATATTACTACCACAGTATATAACCTAATGTCTATGAAGAGAATAATACGCGATAGGTTGAGACCCAGGAAACCACGGTTCCAGTCCCTGCTCTGACACTGCTGGCATTGTGGCCTTGGGAATGCAGGAATTTCTCTGAACATCAGTTTTCTCGCCTGATAAATGAGAGGGCTTGCTCTAGTTAATGTGATCTAAGTCTATGACTGAACATAAGCACTACGGCTTTGGACTTATGCCACCAGATTCACTTCTTGTAACAGAATGCTAATGCCTGTCTCCTAGGCACCACCAACTGTCGGTCAGGGCACCCTGGGGCTACTGATCTCCACCTCATAGTGGTACAATGGTTGTCCGATACTAAGGAACTCATGAAGAATGTTTGTTCCTCTTCTGCAGAGACTCAATCCCTATTTCTATACTATTCCCATATAAATACAGGCTCATAGTGTAGTGTCATTTGGTGATTTAGAGGCCTGTATGGATTGAAACACATACCTAGAGTTAGCCTTGGAGGAATGCTGCTGTCCTGACCGCCTGAACAGCTCCCAGTGGCTTACTCAAGGTGGAAATCTTCCCCTCAAGCCATTAGTGGCCTCAGCCCCTATATCCTTGTTCTCTTCTGTAAATTGGTTTAAATTTAATATTGTGGAGCTTCAGAATTGAAAGGGACCTCAAAAGTCATCTTGTCCAGGTTATTCCTGAGCAAAAACACTACTTCACTCCATCTCACACCAAAGTGATCCCAATTAAAGACCTCTGGTGATGATAAACTCACTTTATTACAGACCCACTTTTTGAGCTGTTTCCTTATATCAAACCAAAGTCTGCTTCCCTATAGCTTTCACCCACTGCATTTCATTCTGCACTCTGAGGCCAAGCAGGATAAGTTGAATTCCCCTTCTAAAGGATAGCCTGCAAATACTCAAAGACAGAGACCATGTCTGTCTAATTCCTCCCACCAAATATTCTCTTCTCTAGAATAAACATCCTTAGTTTCTTCAACCTATCTTAAATGTTAAGGCCTTAAGTACCCTCACTATCCTGGTTGGTGTCCTCTGAATGTGTTCTATCTTCTAAATATTCTTCCTAAAAGATGGCACACAGAATGAAACAGTATTCCAGATGTTTTCTTACCATTGCATTCCAGGCTGCACTTTGCCTATTCTCTACCATGCCCAGAAATCTCTTACTCCTGGAAGCTCACTCCAGCATGGAATTCTTCATATTGGAAGCACCTTCAATCCCTATGGAATCTCCCTGTTTGGGTGGCTCCTACCAGAGCCTCCATTTATGGAGAGCAGCCAGGGAAGCCATATCTAATTCCTCCGCAGACTCTGCTCTCATCTTCCTCTACCAGATCTCCCCCTCTTCTCACCCCAGCCGCCTCAGCTATCTTGGGAGCCCTTCTGTTTTTTGCCTCCCTTTTAAACTGTTGTCTTCCCCTATTAGAATGTAAGCTCCTGGTGACCAGGGACCATTTTTCTTTCTGCTTGTATTTGTATTCTCAGCACTTGGCACAATGCCTCCTGGCATATAGTAAGTGCTTAATAAGCATTTGTTGTCTTTTAAGTGAGTAAGGTAATGGATGGCAAGATTATAACTTCCCTTACTCTGGACAGGTTGCTTCTATTAATATCTTCATCCTCTTCCCTCATTTGATTAAGAGAGGCAGCATTTCAATTTAATATGTCATTTCTCCTTCTATGTCCCACACTTTAGCCTGGCATAGCATTTTTCCTAGCCTCTTTAATGAAAAATTCTTCATATTAAGGAAGATTTATTACTGCTTAGTCCTCAAAAGGCAGACTCTCTGAGCAATGCTTTTAGCTGTCTTAGCCAAAGTATAAACGAAGAATGAACAATTGTCATTATTATCATCCAGAGTTCTATCATAGTCACTTAATCCCAATTTTGTCAGTATCAGACAGTGAATTAAAGGACAATATGACTCAGAAGAGGAAAAGAACACAGATATACTACCTTCCCCTATGAAGGGCAGATGTCCCTGGGTTGCTCTTGGTCCATTCTGGGACCACTGCAAGCTGCTGGGTGGTGAGTATAATCTCCTTGAACAGGTGCTTCTGTTAGGATATTTAGGGGAGCCAAATAATGGGAAGATATAATAATTGACATCGATATTGATATTTTAAGCAATGACTAAAGACATAGATAACACGCTCATCAAATTTGCAGATGGCATCAAGTTAGGAGGGATAGCTAATACTCTAGAGCATTTGGCTAAATCTAATATGGTAAAATTCCATAGGGATAAATAGAAAGTCTTTCAGTTGGGTACCAAAAATTAACCTCAAACATTCAAGGTGGGGGAAGCATGGTTACATATCAACTGTTTTGTAAAAAAAATCCAGAGGTTTTAGTGAATTGTAAATCTAACATGCAGCAGTGGTATGATGCGATAGCCCGAAAAGCTATTGTGATTTGGGGCTTCATTATGTGCTACATGGCTTCCTGGAGTGGAGATGTGAGAGTTTCACTGCATTTTCCCCTGGTCAGACCTCATCTGGTCTTGTGCTTATTTCTGGCACAGTTTAAGAAGAAAAACCAATAAGCTGATGAGTGTCCAGAGGAGGGTAACAAGGATGGTAATGGGCCTTGAGTCCATGCTATATGATGAAAGGTAGAAAGAACTGGGAAGATTTAGCCTGGAGAAGAGAAGACTCAGGGTGGGAGGAGGGGCAGGGCAGAATATGGTAACCGTTTTCAAGTGTTCAGTTAGTGTGGGGAAGAGGGATCCATCTTGCTTTATTTGGCTCCAGAGGGGCAAAACCAGGAATAATAGGAGGCCATCTCCAGTCGTCCTTATCTATATCTTGCCACTGGGGCCAAATGGTTCTGGAGGAGATGTTGAGGCTGGTGACTTTGCACAGCCCTCCCTCACTTAAATCCAATTCATTGCAAGTCATGACATCACCTCCCCATGCCATAATCCTCTCTGAGAAAAGGACAAACAAGAATCAACAACCTATGAGTAGTAGCGGCCCCACTGGGGAGCCAACTGGCCAGCTCCAATTGGGTAATGTAGTTGTCTTTCCTCCCCTCCCCTCCCCTCCCTTGCCCTTTTCTTCCCTTCCCTCCCCTCCTCTTCCCTCCCTTGCCCTTTTCTTCCCTTCCCTCCCCTTCCCTCCCCTCCCTTGCCCTTTTCTTCCCTTCCCTCCCCTCCCCTCCCCTCCCTTGCCCTTTTCTTCCCTTCCCTCCCCTCCCCTCCCCTCCCTTGCCCTTTTCTTCCCTTCCCTGCCCTCCACTTCCCTCCTCTCCACCTCTCCCCTCCCCTCCATTTCCCCCCCTTTTTGTTTCCTTCCCTTCCCCCTCCTTACTTCCCTCCTCTCCCTTACATGTGGATGCTCTGCCCAAAGGAATATAAATTTTGATCACTGAAACCTCACAAGATATTTTGGGGTTTATGGGCTAAATTTCTTTCTTAAGGACCATACCTTAAACCCAAATCACTCTAGTTCTCATTGATTGGCCAACAATAGGTCCCAGCCAAAGCCTCGCTTGGTCATTGTTTGGGCCCTGATGGCTCAGCTAAGTATAAATAGCAATTGTTTCTATTTTAGACAGAAACCCTGAGGGTCTTCCACTCCCAGATTGATTTTTTTTAATAGGTAAAGGAGGCTATTCTTTGCCTCATTTCTTACCTAGCCTTAATCACTGAATGGGCATTGCCTTAGTCAAACTGAGACCTGGGAAAGACCTTAGCCTTTCTCCCACTGCATCTGCACTGGGGCCATCTCTAGTAATCCTGGTCTACATCTTGCCATTGGATCCAGATAGCTCTGGAGGAAAAATTGAGGCTGGTGACTTTGCACCCAGCCTTCACTCACTTGAAAAGAATTCGTTTGCAAATCATTCTGGATGTCATGGTCCTCTTCAAGAACAAAGGACAAACAACAACAACAACGAGGAATAATGAGTAGAAGTAGCAATAAGGCAAATTTGGGGGGAGGGGAAATAAAGAAGGACCTGAGTTCAAATCCAGCCTCAGACACTTACTAGCTGTGACCCTGGGCAAGTCACTTAACCCCAGTTGCCTCCAAAACAAATTTTAAAAAATTAAAAAAAAAAATAAAGCATCAAGTACATTAATATATTTGTATTTCTGCTCCATGGTCAAGAAATAATGGGACAGTCTTTCTTACTCTTCCATTTTGACATAGACCCTCCATTTTAGTGAAATCCAACACATCCAACATACCATTGACTTTAGATCCAACCCCCTTATTTTACAGACAAACAAATGTGAGGCCCAGAGTGAAGAAATGACTTGTCCCAGGTCACTAAGGTAATAAAAAAACAGAGACAGGATTCCAATTCAGATCCTTTGATCCCAAATCAATTTCTTTCTCTATAACATGCTGAATAGATACTTTGTCAACATTTGTCAATTCAATAAATAATAATTTTTACTAAATTTGGTTGGATTAACTTGATTGACTGAATCACTAAGCATTATCAAGCAGGAAAATGTTCTAAACGTCTTAGAATAGACACATAATAATGGCCTCCCACCAAGAAATTAGACATGTGTTAGACCCTAGAGAAGGTAACGTTAGGGAAGGGGTGCCTCCATAGAGAAGCTAGCATTTGGACATATTGCTCCCGTTTCTCATCAATGTCCAATACAATTGGTTCTTCAGTTCTGCATACATTGATTACCTTAGCTAACCCTCATTGTAATTCATCTCAAAATGCTGCCTTTGGTTTGGCATGACCTTTGCAGCTTGGATTCCAGATGGCTTCATTCCTGAACCTTTTTTGCCTGACCCGTATATGAAACTCATGGCGACTTGACACATCCTTTCCTTGACCTTGCCTTTGCCTTTGCACCCTGCTGAGCCAGTTTCTGGATGGCAGCCAGAACAACCACCAGAACCCAGTGCCAATTGCCTTCAGAATTGGAGTTGGACGAGCTTCTAAAAAATAAAATAAAATGAATGATTTTGGTGAAGCCAAATGAAACTTTGAGGGTAAGAAAAATATTTTTTAATACTCCAAAGATTGGGCAAGATGGCTTCATCTAGACCTATTCAAAGAGAATTTTGAAGCTTTAAAAGAAATTCCCTTTTCCAATGCCTGAAAATAATTTTAATAAACTTATATAATAAACTTAGGGCTTCCAAATAATTTCTTATATAATTTTCAGTGAAGTCTTCTTCAAATGCCATATGGTGTTATGAAGGTTAGTCATTTAGTCAGTCAATAAATATTTATTATATGTCAGGCATGATGCTAAGTGCTGGGGAAACAAAAAAAAAAAGGCAAAAGACAGTCCCTGCTCTCAAGGAGCTCAAAGTTTTAAGGGGAAGACAACATTCAAACAACTATGTACAGACATGATATGTACAGGATATACTGGAAATAATCAACAGAGAAAAGGCACTAGAATTAAGGGAGATCAGGAAAGGCTTCCTTCCTAGATTTTGGGATTTTTGTAGAGACTAGAAGAAAGCCAAGGAAGCCAAGAGGTGGAGCCGAGGAGGGAGAGAATTCCAGGCCTGGAGGACAGCAAGTGAAAATGCCTGGAAACAGAAGATGGAGTTTCTTGTTCAAGGAACAAGGAGGCCAGTGTCATTGGATCACAAAATGCATGAGGAGGAGGGAAGAAGGTGTAAGAAGACTATAAAGGATGGGGGGGGGGGGGGTGCTTTATAAGCCAAACAGAAGATTTTGTATTTGATCCTAGAGGTGATAGGGAGCCACTGGAATTTATTGGGGGAAAGGGTGTGTGAGATGGTCAAAACTGTGTTTCAAGAAGATTTTTACAGCTGTATAGAGAATGGATCAGAAGAGGCAGAGACGGATGGCTGGGAGATCAACTAGCCAGCTATTCCAATTGTCCGGATATGAGGTGAGAAGGGCCTGGACCAGGGTGTGGCAGTGTTAGAGGAGACAATGCGGCATATAGGCATATAGCAGAGATGTTCCAAAGGTAAAATAAAAAGACCTTGATAACAGATTAGATATGGAGAGTAAGAAATGTTGATGTTGTTAGCTGTTTTCCAGGTGTGTCCAACTCTTCATTACCTCATTTTAGGTTTTCTTGGCAAAGGTACTGAAATGGTTTACCATCCTTCTTCAGCTCATTTTACAGATAAGGAACTGAGGCAAACAGGGTTGAATGACTTACCTAGAGTCACACAGCTAGTAAGTATCCAAGACCAGATTTGAACTCAGGAAGACTCATCTTTCTGATTTCAAGCCCAGTGCTCTATCCACCATGCCACCCAACTACCCTGAGCCACCTAGCTGCTAGTCAAAGGCTAAGGATGACACCTGGACTGTGAGCCTCAATCACTGGAAAGATAATGGTACCCTCAACAGTAATAGGAGAGTTAGGAAGAAAGGAGAATTTTGGGGAAAAGATAATGAGCTTCGTTTTAGATATGCTGAGTTTAAGATGTTTATAGGACATTCACTTTGAGATGTCTAATAGGCAATTGGAGATGGGAGACTGGAAGTCAGCAGAGATGTTGGGCTAGATAAGCAGATTTGACAATCATTAGCATGGAGACAATCATTGAATTCATGAGAGCTAATGAGGTCATCCAGTAAAATGACACGGGATGGGGGAGGAAAGGGCCTAGGTCAGAATCCTGTGTGGCACTCATGGTTAGCAGATGTGACCTTTATGAAAAGTCCACAAAAAGACTGGGGAGCCATCAGAGAAGACAAGAACCAGGAAAGAGTAGAGTTATTGAAATCCTAGAGAGAAGAGAGTTTAAAGAAAAGCGTAATCAAGTGTCAAAGGCAAAAAAGAAGTCAAGAAGGATAAGGACTGAAGAAAAGCCCATTAGGTTTGGTAATTAAGAGACTGTTAGTAACTTTGGAGAGAATAGTTTTAGTTGAATAATAAGGTCAGAAGCCAGACTGTAGAGAGTTAAGACAATGAGAGGAAAAGAAGGGGAAGCATTTGTTGTAGATGGCTTTCTCAAGGAGATTCACCAAAAAAAGGCAAGAAAGATATAGCACAGTAGCTAGTAGAAATGGATGGATCAAGAGAAGTTATTTTCAGAATGGAGGAGACAGGGAAGCAGCCAATAGACAGGAAGAGTTTGAAGGTAAGTGAGAGAGTAGGGAGAACAGAGGGAGCAATCTGCTGGAGAAGGGAGAGTATCACTTGGCTTGGCTCAACAAGGTGAAGGGCCACCTCTTCATGCGAGATGGAGTGAAGGAAGAGATAATGGAAGGAGACATCTAGGTGATATGAGATGAGGAAGGGACAAGAGGGAGCACTTGGCAAATGACCTCAATTTTTCAGTAAAATATGAGGTAAGCTGAGAAAGTGGATGGGGGAGGGAGAACCACATGAGGTTTGAAGAGGGATGCAAAGGTTGGGAAAAGCTACTGTAGTGTGTGGGATAGTGATTTAATAAGAGAAGTATAAAAGGATTGCCTTGCAGCAGTGAGGACCCAGTTGAGCTTGTGTAATATAAATGTGCAGTGGACCCAGTCAGCGTGGCTTCATGGTTTTTCTCTATCTGCTTTGTTCAGTAACACATATGAGAGCAGGAATGAAAAGCAATGGATGGTTGGAGTGATCCAAGATTAAAGTTTTGTAAGACAAAACCAGCGACAGGATAGGGAGTCCAGGAACTCAAGAAAAGAGGACTGTATAGAGTTGAACTGGTTCAGCAAGGGGTCAAAATGGGGACAGGAGAATAGTATAGCTAGTACGGGGTGATGGCTTAGAAAAGAACTGAGGGGCTGAGAGGTTAGAGATTGCCATGTGGATGAAGAACAAGGTTTAGGGCTGTAAGGCAGAAAGAGAAGCAGAATGACATTATATTAGGCCCTCAAAGGTTGTGTCACCTGAACACGAGCTCTGAAAGTACCTACCAGGCTGGAAAAGCTTTGAGTGAGTGCCCAGTGATACATAGGCTCCTTCTCTCTGTAGCCTCAGAACAAACCAACCTAGATTGAAGAAGCTCATAACCAGGATATCTCCCACGTATATCACTGGCTTTCCCCCATGCCTGGAATCCTTTCTCTCATTATCTCTGCTTCCTGGATTCCCTGGCTTCCTTCAAGTCTTAGCTGAGGAAACCTTTCCCAGTTCTCCTTAATCATAATAACTTCCCCTCTTATATTATCTAAAATTTACCTTGTTTATAAATATTTGCATTTTTCCTCTCCCCTTAGACTTTGAGCTTCTTGAGAAGAGGGACTGACTTTTATTTAGAGCTTTTCTGGAGAGTGAGGGTTGATTTCTTTGTAATCATCAGTGCTTAGCACAGTGCCTCACACACAGTATGTGTTTAATAAATGTTTATTGAATGAATGATAAATTTTACTAACACATAAAAAGGTGGTAATTTGCATCAATGGAAGCATTCCCCACAACTGATGGAATCAGAACCTTACAACAACCTTGGTAAAATGGATAGTGCAAATATGACTGCCCTAAGTTTACAGATTAAGAAACTGAGGTTCCAGGAAGTGTGGTGATGTGCTCAGGGTAGCATGGTATCAAAACTGAGATAGGAATTTAGATCTTTCTTGAATTGGAGCACAACAGGCTTTCTACCACACAGGTTTCCTACACTTCCCCCCCTTCCCCCCCCCCCCGCCCAAAAAAATCTCAGATAAAGCATTTGTATCAATGATGTCTTACTTTCATGTTACAAAAGAGACAGAGAGAACTGAAGAACAGATAATGACATTACAAATAATTAAGTAGAACATCGATTTGGAACTGCAGGAACTCAAAAAGGTCCCTCTGGTTAGACTTGCCCTAGAACATTCGTAGGCACGTGGTATGCAAGGAGAGTTAAATGGGAGCAGTTTAATTCTATGTATTTTGTACCTCCACGTTCCTAGAGGATTGAATAGTACTATTTAGTGACAGTCACTGAAATAGCAAGAATGAAGGGTGGCAAATGCCAGTCTGTAGGAAACTAATTCAGGAAGGATAAAGCCAGCCGGGTTATTTTAATTTCTGCTTCTGCAATCTGTTGACTCATGGGCAGAGCACAAGGTATAGTAGCCTGGGGAAGGGTATTGGTGCAGATGATTTTACTGCCTCTTTATCTCTAGGGCCTTGAGTTCAAATCCTTGCCCTGAACTGCCAGAGCATTGTATGATTGCAAAGGTCTTATCCTTGTTCCTTGTTTCCTGGTTTTCTAAATTTCCTCTGGATATGTCTTTTATTTTACTCCTTACCCCAAATCTCCAGCCCCATGAGACTAGAAACTCCTTGAACTCTAGTCGTATCTTTTTTTTTAAGCTTCATCTAGCATTGGCCTTGGCATGTGGTATAACAGTGGCATGTGATCAGCGGATGATTTTAAAAACAGAGCCAAACATAAAAATTTTATTAAAATGAGCTTGCTGTGTATTGGTTAAATTCTAAGTTTCATCAGCTTTAAAAGAGATTGTAATGAAGAATTCAGCATATGAGATTTTTAGCAGGCATAAGAGCTATTGAGTGACTGTTTATAGCTTTCCTTCAGCTAGTTAATTAGATTATTTCTCACTATGATATGACTTATCAAGTTCTTTATGGCCTTTATTTTCTAGATATGGAAGTCCTAACGTTATGCCCAATGGTATGTATTGAGATTATGCCCTTGCCCTTGCCACCATCGCTAAAATGTATCTATTCTTAATTTGCCTGTGCTATCAATATCGTATTGGGAATTTCCTATTAATTTTTCAAAGTCAATCACACGAAGACCAGACAGACCAATTTTTTTTATTTTTAAGATTATAGTAGTTTGTGTTGTTACTGTTGTTCAGTCGTTTTTCAGTTGCATCCAACTTTTCATGACCCTACTTGGGATTTTCTTGGCAAAGATACTGGAGTGGTTTGCCATTTTTCCAAGCTCTCCCAACACCACACCTCCCTCCCACCTCCAAAACAACCTACAAAACACATCTAACTAAACTCTTGACAAGAAAGCCAATTAAAAGTCATATTGGGTTAGCTTACAAAGACAGAAAGAGAAGTGTGCAGGCACTGGGGTGGGCACTGGTAAGGAGTGCACTGCATGCAGAAGCAGCAACGATGGTGGAGGAAACACCATGCTATGGCACTGATGGGAGCAACAGAGAGTGACCTAAAGCCCAGAGTTGATAAGGGGACTGAACACTTGGGTTAGCAAGAGATCCCAGGTGACCCCTATACTAGCACTAGGAGCAGGAACAGGTGCCATCTGGTAACACTGTTGCCCACTACCCAGTTCTAGATTATAGTTCCAGGGAGGAGAGAGGAATGGTCGTAGTTACAAGATTACAGTAGCCCTTCTTGGCTAAGGACTAGAGTGCAAACCAGGAGCACAGAGACCAGACCTCTCCCTGGATCACATCAGTTTAGAAACACTAAAAACTTACAGACTCCCACTGAGCTGTGAGAGAAGCATAAGGACATAAAAAATAGAAGCTCAGGCCAAACATCCTCCCCATCCCCATTTGTGAACAAAACCTAATTCTAGTATAAAGTCCAAAATCAAGAAATAGACTGGAAAAATGAACAACAACAACAAAAAAGAACCTTACCGTAAAAATCTCTGTTATAACAGGGAAGTTCAAGACACAAATTCAAAACGAGATAACGACTTGAAAACATCTACAATCAAAGCCTCCAAGAGAAATGCAGACTGGACACAAGCCCAACAAGAAGTCCATGAAGAGCTAAAGAAAGTGACTTAAGAAAGAAAAAGCATAAATTATTTTTAAAATGTTATAAAAGCAGTGAAGGAAAAATTAGGACAAGGAGTGAAAGCAATTCAGGGAAAGTATGAAAAGAGAATTCACAGCTTGATAAAAAAAAAAGGCAAGGAGAGAGGGCAATGCTTAAAAGTTGATTTTGGTGGGAGAGGAAGGGGAACTTCTGATTTCAGTTACACTGGCTGTAAAATGAGGGTCTTGGTGATCTCTGAGAGTCTGTGATTATATCCAGGCTTCTGTAGCAGTAAATAAGTTTATAACAAAAAAATTAATAAAGTTGCTCATTGCTTAAATACTATGTCCTGTTCATATCTACCATGCACATCTCTATTGTCTCTGTATAATATGCATTTTTTATCTTGAATGATTCTTTTATTTCATATGTTGCTGTCATCTACCAGTATAATGTTAGTATTACAAAGATAGATCTTTGTCTTCATGGGAAGTTAGGGATCATTAAAATAGGTTTGCAATTTTACGAAGTTAATCCAGCCTGTTAATTCAGTTCTGAACCCAACTTATCCATTTGTCCATCCCAGATATGCATACTGATGAACAAATTCTATAGGTTGTTCTTATATACATACATACAGACAGACAGACAGATATAGATACTGATATACTGTAATTTGGGCAACAGACATGCTTCATCCGCTTGATATTTCCTGTGTCAAGACAAAATCTTTTGAGTTCTTATAGATTTTTTTCTCCAGGAAGTTCTGCAATAGGCTAGGGCTTGATGCAACCTGCACAATGCCATCTGCAAGTAGGAATATCTGGAGGACCTCACCGCAACTTGGATTTTGTACTTCATCTTCTCCATCACAATGGGAAACAACTTTGATGAGCATATGTTTCTCTGCTTTACCTGATTTTATGTGTGTGTATTATATATATATATATATGTATATGTATATATATATATGAAAAATACGCACACACACACACACACACACACACACACACACACACACACACACACACACATATATATATATTTACTTACCTGAACCAAAGGCTTTCTCACAATCAAACATGAAGTATAATGCAATTTTAATTTCCCTGTGCCTTTCAGTGAATTGCAAAATGGAAAAGAGATGGTTCATTGTTGAATTAATTTACTTGCTTTCTATTAAATTTCTCAATAAGGATATTTTTGATTTGTGTATAAATGATTTGCATAAAGATTTTGTACGGGTAGGAAAGTAGGCATATAGGTTAGTGGTTGTTGATGTCTTCTCAGTTGGCTTTTTTTTTCTTTTGGTCCAAGGCCCAAGATTTTTTTTGGTGCCTTTGGTTTTTCAGGTACCTTGTATACTATTTAGTCATGAACTTTTTTTTAAGTGGTTCTCAACGAAATTGGAAGCGGATATCAGAAATTACTTCAACGCTGATTGCAATAATTCATACAGAGGTTAAACTGATGCAAATCTATTGCTTCAATAAGAAGACCAAAAGAACTCATAAAATGTCTTAATTAGCTTCCCTTCCAAGTGGAGAAAAATGGCAGCCAAAAGCGCCATTGGTTCTATTGCCTAAAGTCACAAAAAATTTGTTTGTAAAATCTTATGGAGAATGTTAGACTATTATGAGGAGTATTATTTCATAAAGCAGAAACAAACAGTGAAGGGTAAAACTAACTTAAAGAAATCTTGGCAATGGTGGCAAGAGATCTAACTAAAGTCATGCCAAGGATATTTGAAGATATATATAGGAGGGCAATAATATTTTTAAATGAAAAGATCTATAATGACGATGAGAAAATAGAAATTATTTTTACTATTGAAGTGAATGATCATTATAGTTGATCTCTAAATCACAGTCCCTGATAAAAATGGCACAAAAAGACAGGAAAGGCAGCTGGATTTGGATATATTGTATATAGAGTAGATCCACACCGGAGAAGCCACAATTGTCTGTTTATATGTTTGTTTAATGTCTAGACAGATAACTTTTCTAATTTGTGGATTTGATTTATGGTTTCAGGTATTCAAAGCGTGTCATGCCAGACATTACACTATCCCCACACACTATGATGATGTTTTGCTATTGAATCAAAGAATAATAGACTTAGAGGGACCTTAGAAATCATTTAGTCTAATCCTATCCTTGAAAAATTAGAAAAGTCTTAGAGAGGGAGGAATGACACAGCCAAGAGAATTCAGAATCCAAACTAGAGCCTGTGTCTCCTGCTTGTTATTCCATCTATACCAATTATAGTCGTGATATTTTCATATTCAGAACCTTTTCCTTATTTCCTTATTCTTCACAATACTAACTTTTAGGTAATCCTTGATGAGCTTTTTAGCCACATAAACTCATTAAAAGTAGTATCTTAAAAAGTAAAGAGGATGAGTTCTCAGTTGGTGGAAGGAGTACCCACATCAAAGAAATCTCGGATACTTAAAGTATTGAAATAGAAGAGTTTACAAAGCATTTTCTTCAGAACAACTCTAGGAATTAATGTAATGTTGTTCTCCCAGTTCCACAGATAAAGGGAAAGAGACTCAGAGAGGTTAAATGATTTGAAACAAGTCACAGGACTAATAAATAGTCAAGATGGGACTTGAACCATAGTCTTCTGACTCTGAATAGGGTCTCTCCTGCTGTTTCACATTGCTGTTGCAGCAAGAGTTTGGGAGGGAGTAGGGTGATGCTGAATCAAGGGAAGGAAACATATTGATGGTACAATACAGTATTTGAAAACATCCCCATAAACAGAAAGGACATAAATGTGTCCTGTGGAATCCATATCTCCTGTACATGAGCAAGTAACTCCTCTTTCTGGACACAAACACAGAATTGGGCCAGATCAGGGTTCTTGGCCTCTGTGTATCCTATTAACGCATATCTGTTTTAAAACCTGTCTTCCTTTGAGAGGCAACATGGTAAAATGGAAAGAGCTCAGGACTCAGATCAAGAGCCTTGGGCTTGAATCTTCATTCCACACCAGTTCTTCTGACTTCAAATTTGGCTACAGATTTTTCATATTTTGCTGGGAAAGGAATTTAGACTGATGGTGCCTTAATTTCATCATGAAGCATTCCTGCCTCTAATACATTAGCTGTGTGATTGTGAGCAAGATAACTCTCCTTTTTAGACCTCAGTTTCCTTGTCAATAAAATAGAAGAAAAGAAAATAGAAGAGAGTAGAGCACAGAGTTGACAAGATGAGGAGCTGGCTTCTAACCTCTATGGACAAATTTCAGGGATTCATGAACTTCCATTGGGGGAAAAATACATCTTAATTTTCACTATCTTGTAACAGAAATTGATTATATCTTTCAATTATTTAAAACATTCTGAGAAGGGGTCCATAGATTTCACCAGCCTGCCAGAAGGGGTCCATGACACACAAAAGGTTAAGAATTCTCCGATTAGGTCATCTCCAAAGTTCCTTTCATCTCTAAATATTATGATCTTAAGCATCTTTCCTACTTCTCAGTTGCTTTACAATTAGTGTATTATTTTTGGCTAAAAGCTCCATTTGGCCCGAAGCTTTTAGCTTATGCTGGTCTTTCTTAAGAATGTCATCCACACCTGCCCCGAAAGAAGTGAGAATACTCTTCATAATAGAGAGCCTGGAGACATCAATGGACTCATTTTCCTAACCCAAAGCAAAGTCTTAGCTTTCCTTCGCGTTGGTACAGGCCACTATGAAATATTTAAGCACTACTGACAGTAGATAACTTAGGTGAACTGTATCCTGCTCGGATATTGTATTATGTTGCAACCTGAAAGATAATGGAGGACTACAAACCCAATTTGTAATTTATACTACTAAATCTAGCCAAGGTCTCTCCTCTCCTTTTCAAAAAAAAATTTACCTCTGCTAACCCAAACCAAGACTTGGTCATCGAAAGAGAATCTGAAGGATCTCTTGTAAATTCATTCAAAAAATATTTATACTGTACCTTTTACATGCAAGGTCCTCTAAGGACCATAAAGAAGAAAATATCATGGTCTCTGTCCTTAGGGGTCCTTGCTCTTAGGTTTCTTCCCTCTTTTCGCACTGTGTTCCCAGCCCTTTTTTCTAGTACTTGTTGTACCTTCTCTCATATCCTGACACCCTGATACTTGAGGGGATATCTGGAGTACTCCTTGCTTCCTATGGCCAGATCCAGACTCCACTTCTACTGCAATCACTCATCTTCTCATTTGATTTTCATTCTCTCTGAATCTATCATCTAATCTAGCTCCTTTTAGGAGTTATCCATCATTACCTGCTCAATGTTCCTCCTTTCTCAAGGAGTTTAATACCAAGCTTACAATCTTCTACTTGACCCCAATTCCTGCCTTTATACCAGGGTATTTCAACATACCTGTTGATAGTTCCTCAAATATCCTAGCTTCTTAGTTCCTCCACCACCCAAACTCCTAGGATTTACTCTCTTAACTGCACCATAGCCACACAAAAGGAAAGTCACATCTTTGATCTTGCCATAACTCTCAAGTGTTCCTCTTCCAATTTCAGATATTATGCTTTTGTCTAAATATGGTCTTCTATAATTCCAAATTTCCTCCCTATCTCCATGCGTTACTCATAAGAAATCCATTCTTCATCCTTATCATGATCTCCATTCCCTTTTGCTTTTAGTACTCTCCTAGTCATAAGACCTTCTCTGGATTTACTTTCCACTATTGCCAATTTCAACCCTATCACTACCCAATTCAACTTTATACTCTTCTATTTGTGAATTCTTCTCCTGCTTTTCTTAATCATTGCTCATGCCTACCTAAACTCCAGGTCTAGATACCTCCTACATTTAATCTTCTTTGCTCTTACTCATGTATTGCTGAATAGTACTGAATGAAGTCATATAAAGGTCCCTATTGATTTACATTATCTAATCTCAACTGGGCCCTCCCTACAGCAAGGCAATCCATTTAGTCCTTCTTAAGTGATTCTCTATCACTCTCCCCACCTCCCCTCAACAGCTATTCTAGACCACCTCATCTCTCCTTGGAAACCATCCCCCTTGGAAGAGGATATCATCTCATACTTTAGTAAGTAAATAGACTCCAACTGCCTTGGGTTTCCTCTTCTCTTCTCTACATCTTAAACCCTTTGACATCACCACCCATTGTCTCCTCTTTTACTCTAATCTCTGATGAAGAAGTTGACTCACTCTTTTCCAAGGCCATACCTTCTATAGATATCCTTGATGCCCTCTTATCCCATCCCCATCTTCTTTGGCAGATTATCCCTGCAGTCATCCCCCTCCCCCTTTCTCTAATCTTAAATCTCTCCTGTCTTTTGGCTCTTTCCCTACTGGCTACAAAAGCACATAGATGCTCCCCTCATCACCATCCTTAGAAAACACTCCCTTGACCCTAATCCCCTCGGGCTATCCTATACCTCTCTTCTTGTCAGGCCAAACTCCTGCCATGATAGTAAGGGCACTGGAATTGGAGTCAGAATATCTGAATCTGAACCTGCATTCTAACATTTAGATGCTCTACAACTCAGAACGATATACTCAAAGACCTTCGTCCTTGTTTCCTCAGCTGGGATGATAACATTTATACTCTCTATCTCAGAAAAATAATACCTCATATGCTTTAACCTGAAAGTATTATAGAAATATGAGATTATCATCATTGTATGTAAAATCACTTGTTAGAGTCCACCCCAACACTAATATTTATCAGTGAATTGTAAGGGGGGGCCTTTAGGGAAGAGAATATTTCATTGTTGTCTTTGTATCTCTAGTACTGTACATTACACATAGTAGGCGCTTGATAAATGTTTATTTTGAATTGAATTGAACTGAACTGAACAGTCAGGGTGTCAATAAGCATTTACTGTTTGCCTGTCACTGGGGATACAAAAGGGTACAGCCTCTGCTTTCAAGGAGCTCACATATAATATGTGTGTGCATGTGTGTGTATGTGTGTGTGTGTGTGTGTGTGTGTAGTGTGTGTGAAAAATATATATATGTACATATATATATATACATATACATATATATATATATACATATAACATATAAATTACCATGTATATATGAGTATACAGTATAAATGGAAAGTAATCTTAGGCTGAAAATGCTGAGGGGTAGAAGAGCAGGCAAAGGCCTCCTGCAGGAGGGAGGACTGGAACTGAGTCTTGAAGGAAGCCAGGGAAACCAGGAGGCAGGGGTAGGCAGGGACAGTATGGGATTAGATCAGGACAATAGGACATTAGTAATTTTTAGAGCTGAAAAGGAACTTAGAAGTCATCTCTTCCAATCCTTTCATTTTACAGATGAGCTAGCACTCTATATGACAGAACTGAGATCCCCAAAGATCTCAGTAGGCTAGAATGCTGTGTTAAATATGGGAAAAAAATGTAATCGGGATCAATGCAGAGTCTTCATCTTGGGTTCCAAAAAACCAACCTTTCAAGTACAAGATAGGAGAGATTGGCTAGATGGTAGCTTGTCTGAGAAAGATCTGGTGGTTTTAGCTACCAGTTCAGGGAGTCAATATTGCGATACAGAAGCCCCAAAAGTTGATATAATCTTAGGCTGCATTAAGAGAGGTATAGCTTCCAGGAATAAAGTTAGATCACACCTGGAATGCTGTAGCTAGTTTTGGGTAACATAATGCTTTATATAACTAATGTTTATGTAACACATTAGGATTTGTGTGTTAGTTGTTGGTAGTCATTATTCCATCATTATTTGACTCTTTGTGACCCCATTGGAGCCACATTTCTCGGCAAAGATACTAGAGTGGTTTGCCATTTCGTTCTTCAACTCATTTTATAGATGAGGAAACTGAGACAAACAGGGTTAAGGCCAGGGTCACACCTAGATTTGAACTCATGAAAATGAGTCTTCTTGACTCCAGACCTGGCACTCTGTCCACTGCACCACCTATTTGTAAAGCACTTCACAGATATTATCTTATTTTACCCTCACAACAACCCTAGGAAGAAGGCACTATTATTATCCCCCTTTTACAGAGGAGGAAACTGAGGCAGACAGAGGTTATGTGATTTGTCCAGGGTCACACAGTTAATGTGCATTTGAGGCCACATTTGAACACAGGTCTTCCTACTGCAGGTCCACTGAACTAACACTGTGCTGCCTTGTTGGCTAGGAAGGACATCAAGAAGCTGGGTAGTACCCTGAGAAGGGCAATCAGAATAGTGAAGAGCCTGAAGATAATGTCATATGAAGATCAGTGACACGTGAAGGCATGATGATTTCAAGTGTTTGAAGACTGTCCTTTGGGAGAGGAATTTTGGCATAACAGGCTAAAAGAGGAAAGGGGAACAAATCTTACAAATGGTGCCATCCAAAAGTGAAACAGGCTTCCTTGGGAGCTAGTGGGTCCCTTTGACTGGAAGTCTTCACTTCCAGATGACCACTAAGCCGATACATTGTTGAAGAAATCCTCATTTAGTTCTGTGTTGGGCCAGATGACTTCTCTAAGACTCATTCCAGTCTTGAGATTCTGCGATTTAGCAGTTAACTATGATACCTGGAAATGGACAGTTTCAGTGTAGTGGTGAGACTGAAGGCAGACTTTGACAAGTCAAAGAATAAATGGTGAGTGAGAAAGGAGGAGAAAAAGAATGTGGACTTTTTCTAGGAGCTTATCCAGGCAAGGTAGAAAGGTAGAAAAGATATAAAAACATAGCTTAAGGGGAAAGTAAGAGCAAATGAAGGCTTTTTAAGCTGAAGAAGTAGGGGAAACCTGGGGATATTTGTAGGGGTTCGGCTTCTACCTCCTTTATGAAGTTTTGTCCAGTCTCCTGGTTGAAAATGATCTCTCCCTTCTCAAATTTTCTTTAAGTATTTTGTTTGGATTTCTTCTTTGCACTTATTAGTATCTAACTTGAATCATATTTATTATATGATATATTATATCATAAATATTACATTTATAGGATATAATATAAAATAATGTCATATTTATTGCATTTTATATCCCCCCTTGAGAGGTAGCCTACCACAACAGAGAGAACGCCTTCAAGCCAGGAAGAACTGTATTCAAGTCTTGCCTTTGCTACGTGCTGTCTGTGTGACTCTAGGCAAGTCACAACCTTTCTCAGACTATAGGTTGCAGAGAAGGTATAGCTCTGCATTGGTAGAGGGAGTTTCCTTATCTTAAAGATCCCTATAGCAACGGAATCACAAGTCTCGGTCCCAATAAACATCTGCTTATTAGACTTTAAAGTTTTTGAGGGCAGAGACTATATTTTGTAAATTTTGTATATCTAGTTCAGGGTTTCTCACATAGTCATAATAAAAACATCAGTAACAACTCTCATTGTTTAAGGCTTCAAGCTTTATATACTGTCCTCCCAATAGTGGGTCAAGGTAGAGGCTTTGTTACCTCTATTTTATAAACGAGAAAAAAACCTAAGGTTCAGAGAGGTTGTCATTTGCCTATGGCCATGTAGCTAGTGAGCAGAGACCAGGCATCTGAATTCAGGTCAAGTGCTTAAATATTTGCTGATTTGCAAAATAAAGGAAATGTTTCTGCCCTGCAGGGGTCCAAATGGCCCAGTATAAACAACCTAGAGAACCTAGGGAGAGGAATGTAGGAGAGGCCCAAATGAGAGAGTCATTTGGAGGCAAACTATCGTCCTACAAAGTGTGATGGTCCCCAGGGCACAGAAGCCTCTAGGGATGGCTCTATTCATGTGTTCAGGCCAATTCTTACCCAGAGTTTCCCTGGAGCATCTGTGCTGCTTTCAAGCATGACGGAGTGTGGGTGGACAGCTCTGCCTGCTTTCATTCCCCACAGTACCAGCCCAGCACCCAGCAGTCAGCCTGATCAACCCACAGAAGCAAGGAGTGTCCCTGAGATAATAATACTCCTTTAGTGGGGAGCCCTTCCTGGAACCTGAGCCTGACAGGGCCATGCTGCAGCCAGGACTCTGGTCTCTCTAGATTGTGTTCCTGGAAAAACTGTTCAATTATTGATAAGGGGCCCACTGACATCACTGAAAGACAAGGAGGTTCTTTCCTCACTTAAAGTAATGCCTTGCTAAGCAGATCTCAGTTTTATAATCGGGGGAGAAACGCAGCTTCATCCATGAGGGGTTGGAAGGAGAGGTAGGGTGGAGTCTTTCCTCATTTTAAAGAAGCAGCTGGGAAAAATCATGAAGTAGAAAAGGCCAAGTTATTTCAAAATCACATTTCATATTAGTATTTATAAGTTCTTTAAGCTCATTTAAAAAAAAAAAGTCTTTCTGTACAAATGATAATAATGACCATAAGATAAGCATAACAATACTTGCACAACCTATTTCATGTGACTATCATGGGAAAAACACTTTCAGCCAATTCAATTCAACCAGCAGTTACTGATCACCTATAATTTGCATGAACATAAATATAAGTAGATATAAATATATATATATACATATATACATATGCAGACACACATCTATACATATATATATACATATGTAGATAGATGACAGAGAGGAAGGAGAGAGAGAGAGACAGAGACAGAGAGAGAGAGAGAAAGAGAGAGAGAGAGAAAGAGAGAGAGAAAGGAGAGAGAGAGACAGAGGGAGAAAATCAAAAAGTTATTTTTTATAGGTAAGGCACTAACAACTGAGAGGGATCAGAAAGGACTTCCTGCAGGAGGTGGGGGATTCCATGTAGGGATTCAAAAAGGTGGAGGTGAGGAGAGAGAACATTCCAGTCACTGGAGATTGTCTAGGCAAAAGCATAGAGATAGGCAGTAGAAAGGGGGAAAGGGGAGGGAAGTAGGCCAGTTTGGCAAGAACATAGGGTACTCAAGGAAAAATGAGGCAAATCAGTTAAGTCATTTTATAAATCTTCAGCTTGTACAGAAATATTACTTGCTATTATTATCTCTACTAGTAATAATCTTCCATGAAAGTTCTCCACTGATGCCCCATCATGATCTGTAGGTAACCTTGAGTTCTTAAAGTTTGTCACAATGGAGCCAAGCTCTGGCAGTTCTGCCCAGTTGGAAAGTTTTGTAGTATAGGCCTAGTGACAGGCTGGACTGGACTTGGTCATTCAAAAACTGGCCTAGCTGACTTCCAAGAGTCTCATTACCTGTTTTGGTGCAGAATGATAAATATTTTGGGCACAGCAATTCTCAGACTGTTTATTAAGTGAAAGACAAGTTGCCAAGTGCTACCAATTCTTGCCTAAACCATCTCTTGCTCTAGTCCCCTTACCTTCCCTCACGTGGTCACCACTCTGGGCCTTCATTATCTCAATCCTGAACTACTGAAATAGTATTCTAACCAGTCTCCCCCTACCTCAGTCCTTCTCCTCTCCAATATATCATTCATTCAGGTGCCAAAATAGTCTTCCTAATATATTACTGACCAATGTCTTGAGTGTGTGGTTCCCTAGTGAATATAGAATGAAATATAAACTACTGAACTTGAAATTTAAGACCCTTCACAGATTCATTCTAATTTACCTCTCTGGTTTTATTTCACACTATTTCTCTTCTACATTTGGGCTACAAGGAGCTATTTGATACTTCTTTAACTCAATACACCACATTTTGCCTCTAAGGGTTTTCATAGGTGGTCCTCCATGTTTGGAACACAGTCCCTCCTCATTTCTAGCTTTCAGGATCCCTTCCTCCCTTTGAGATCCAGACCAGGCTCTGCCTCCTCTATGAAACTTTCCCTGATTCCCCCAAGCTGAAAATGTTCTCGCGCCAATCAGATCTTCCTAATCTCCCCTTTGCACCATCAAGCCCTACCCTTATATTTACTTGGCTGTGTGCATCAAATCATATCTATCTTATGTCCTCTAATAAAGGGCAACCTACTTGAAGGCAGTGTGTTATTTTGCAATCTTTGAATCCTCAACATCTAACACAGTGCCTTGCACATAGTAGGTACTTCGTGTTTTTAATCAAATTATATCATGGGTGGAGAAAATACCCACAATGACAAAGTCACAAATCCAAAATCGCAAATATTATTTGAGCTTCTCAATGCGCCCATGACTTAGGCCGGGCAGACATTATGATCCTCATTTTATAGATGTGCAAATCAAGGCTCACAAGGTGAAGTATCTTGTCCAAGGCATGTGGCTGATGAGTGGTAGGGCCAGTGCTCACACAAAGCCAGTTTCTCAGACCCCAGGTCAGTCAACAAGCATTTATTAAGTGCCTGCTAAGGGCCAGACACTCTGCTACACGCTAGGGATACAAAGAAAAGCAAAAACTGTCCCTATTCTCAAGAAGCTAAAACTTTAATGGAGGAGAAAACACATAAATAAACAATAAACACATACATAGTAGGTGGAAGACAACCTTGAAAGAGAAGGCTCTAGTGGCTAGGAGGATCCAGAAAGTGTCAGATCTTTGTATCTGGGGATACTATCCCCATTTCTCAGTTCTTTCTCTGATTTGTTTTCCAGGAGGACTATAATGCTTCCCTGTACTTCCCATCCTATGGAATGGGAACAAATGTAGAATGTTTATCAATAAAGTTTGATCAATCAATCAGAATTTATTTAGCATTTACTACATGTCAGGACTATATCAAGTACTAGAGATACAAAGAAAAGCAAAAACAGCCTCTGCCTTCAAGAAGCTCACATTCTAATGGGAAAGACAACATGCAAACAACTATGTACAAGATACATACAAGATAAATTAGGGATAATTCAGGATTCCCTGGAATATTCATGGAAATAAACTACTTGTCTAGCTGTGTGGGGCCAAAAGGATTGTTTCTCAGTCAAAATAGCATTCCCTTGGATCCTAAGTAAAAGAGCATTGAAGGTCATGAAAAATAGTAATTGAAAAGACTTGAAGTAATGTTTGGTTATAGTAAGTTTAGAAGCTGTACAGGAGAGTGGGATGTGTGAATATGTTGTTCTTGAGTAGGGTAGGTAGGAGGCTGGGTCTGTGTGGCTCTTGTGGCAGGTGGGTGGAAGATATGCACATTTTATAAGCTAACTAAGCACTTTCCAGGCTTAACTTTTTTGAAAAATAACTTGTAAACAAAGCAGAAGCTCTTAATATTTTCTATTTTACCATCCCACTGAGGAATCTGCATCCAATGAATGTCTGAGAAAATCAGTCTTAAAAGACTCAAGCTAGACAGTATAGCTAGCATAGCAGAAAAAGCACAAGATTTGTAGTAACAGGACCTGGATTCAAATCCTGACTCTGACGTTTATCTACTACTTGTGTGATTTTGGGTAAATCGCTCAATCTCTCTGGGCAAGACCTCAATTTCCTCAGCTTTAAAATGAGAAATCTGGGCTAAAGAACCTTTCGAGGTCCATTCTAGATCTTAATCTAGGATCCTAAGTATAAAAGGCAGCTGGGTGCCTCCATGGATAGAGCATTGGGTCTGAAGTCAGGAAGACTCCTCTTCCTAAGCTCAACTAGGTGTATCATCCTGGACGAGTCACTTCAACCTTGGTCGCCCCAGTGCTTCATCTGTAAAATGAGCTGGAGAAGGAAATGGCAAACCATTTCAATAGCAAATCATTGCTAAGAAAACCCCAAAATGGGGTCATGAAGAACTGAACATGACCAAAAAATAACTCAACTACAACAAGTATAAAGGAGTGAGCTACCTCTCTGTTTAATTCAGAGCAGAGTTTAGGGAATTTTTACAGAGCAGAGCCACTCTTTTGTTATTACAGGCTCACATTCTACAGTGCATTTCTGAAATAAACTCTTTATGGAGAATGGAATTTGGGACCTTTCTGTTGGTAAACAGCCATCTTAACTATGAAGTAAGACTATGTGTGGCATGAATATTCCAGCAACATGATTGTATTTACAGAGCTTTATGAGTGTGCCCAGCACTTCAGAAATAGAGGAACCATGAACAGGGTATGATCTAACACTCGATAGCATCGGGATCCAAATGGAATATTTAGAATGGTACTAAATGATAGTGAGAGAGGTGAATTTTTTAGGAGGAATTTGGAAGGGAACAACAAGGAACCTCTGAGGAACAATAATAGGTCATTGCAAGAAATTTTATTCAATTCAACAAACATTCATGCCTCCTAAGTCCTAGGTATTGTGCTAAATGCTAGGAACACAGGAATGAAAGAAAACACAATTCCTGTTCTAAAGAAAGTTACTATCTATGGAAAAGGAGAAATAAAATAAGAAATGTGCAAAAATGTTGATAATAAAAGACAAAATGTAGAAATTACAAGAGAGGCCTACTAGACAAAATGCTAAAAGGAATCTCAAGAGGGAGTCATCCCTTTCAGCTTTGAATGATCCTCTAGAGAAAGCTTTGTGGAGGAGGCAATATCTGAATTAAATCTTGACACTGAAGGCATCAAGATGGGAAAAAACAAGACAAAAGGGAAATAGTAACTGGAACATGAGATAAAAAAGGAGTTGTATGAGATAAGACTCTAAATGTAGGTTGGAGTTAAGATTGTGGATGGAAGCCTTTTGGTGCCAAGAACAGTCAACATCCTGGTATTTGAGGTTTTACCTGATGTCAGGTTAGACGAAGATGATTAGTAGAATATGAGACTGCCCAATACAATAGGAGAAAGTGGCGGAGGGGTGAGGGGAAGGTTGTATTCCACAACCTATTGGTTATTGAATCATTTATCTCCCTGAGCCTGCAGCAAGCTTTGGAAACTGCTTCAAAAAAGCATGTGTCATCTGCATGAGTGAACATATATGCAGGGACAGCCCTAGGTAAAATTATAAAGTTAGTAATGTTTATTTTGGGGTTTCCTTTCTCATGGTTCTCTACTGATCAACCACACAAGTAACATCCCTCCCCAAACCCAAGCAACCATCCAGTGCCCTCATCCTCTCCCGCCTCCTCTTTCTCAAAACCACTCTCTAGAAAGATGTCTGAGTTTTAGTTACCCAGGGTATCTAATATAAATGCCTGAGAGGTTTCAATACCTCCCAAAATATCTTTATGTTAAATGGCAGGGAAAGCCTCACTGGAATTTTAGGCACCAGCCAACGGGTTAGAGAGGTTTCGAACAAATAATAGGAAAGCTTCTAGCTGCTCCTGATAACACACCATAACACAAGCCCTGTCCTGTGAGTAAATGCATTTAGGTAAAGATCTGTGGAGCCTATGATTACACAAGACATAGACTCAATGTATGCTTGCCCTGGTTTAACATCTCAACAAGAGCAGCAATGAAATGTCCCCTGGCCACAGAGTAGAACTCTCTAGCAATACAAATCTGTCTCCTTCTGGAATCAGATCTCCCTCTGACTCTTTTGAGTCAGTGATAGCAGGGGCACCCAAGTTGCCCATTTGTTAGCCCTTGCTTTTGGTAGATGATTCACCCACCTCCTTTTCTCAGTCACACATACTCTTCATGAAGTCTTTCGTACTGGGACAGCTAGACAGAGCATTGGATAGAGTGCTCGGCCCGGAGTCAGGAAGACCTGAGTTCAAATCTGGCCTCTGATGCACACTTAGCTTTATGATCCTGAGAAAGTCACTCTGTTTGCCTCAGTTTCCTTATTTGTAAAATGGGGATAATAATATTACTGAATCCCCATGTTTGTTGTGAGGATCAAATAAAATATCGATTTTGAAGTGCTCAGTGTGGCCCCTGGGTGCATAGTAATGGCTGTATAAATGTTGACTCCTACTCCCAAGTGGGGGACACTGTTGGCAAGATGCAACAACCAACTTACCCCTACAGTCCCATGGACTTTTCCATTGCCCTTTGGGACTAAAGCAATTTTCATTCTTCTAAGAATAGTAAGCTTCTTCTGAGATAGTGGTGTCCTATTATTTGAAGCCAGACAACATTATTAGAAGATGTTTTTTCTTTTTCTCTAGGCCTGTGATTTAATTGGTGGAGAGAGCTTGCTTCAAGTGAGTCAACTAATTCTGCCAAGGTAAACTGGCAATTCTTCTGCTATTTATAATTTGACAGAATTTGGGGTAACTGAGTTGCCTGGGGTCATACGGCCATTATGCATTAGAGACAGGACTTAAACCCAGACTCTCCAGAGGCCAGCACTTCATCCTCTACACCAGGGATGGGGAACCTGCAGCCTCAAGACCACACATGGCCTTCTAGGTCCTTGGATGTGGCCTTTTGACTGAGTCCAAGTTTTGCAGAATAAATCCTTTTATTAAGAGGATTTGTTTTGTGAAGTTGGGATTCAGTCAAAGGGCTGCACGTGAGGACCTAGAGGACCACACGTGGCTTCGAGACCACAGGTTCCCCATCCCTCCTCTACACCATGCTGTCTCTCCATGGATGACTCTGTGTCAGATAACAGTTTAGAATCATTGAAGTTGCTGCCCATTTTCTCAATTACAATCTAGTCTGCTCTCTTCCTTCTATTTAATTTTGGGTCCAAATGCAATTCTTGTTCAAAATATATGCAACTTCTCAACTAACACACTGAACTAACACACCTCCAATTGCATATCATAATCTGGCCAATATGCGTTCTTCGTCCACTTTTTTTTTTCTTGTGCATATCATAAAGTTGAACTCTTTTGAGTAACCATAGATTTCATCAAGTAAATTTTGCAACATTGGGGGGCTTGATACAATTAACACAATGTTATCTATAAACACAAGAATCCAAAGGATCTCCCTCGCCCACTGTGAGGAATTGTTCTTCTTTTTGGACCTTGGACAGATATCCTCTATAACGAGGTGAGCACTTTTGATGAGTGTATGCCTTGTTTGGTACGGATACTCAATACTAGCATTGAAAATAAGCTTTTGGTGTTTTCATCTGTTAGGTTCTGTCAATCTTTACATGTGCAGAAAAGACAACTGTTGAAAGGGTAACTTTTATTCTTACAAATCAAATGTTTTTTTAAAAAAATCAACAAAACATAAACAGAGCAAGATTTTACATTCTCTACACCTCTTAGTCAACCGTACGACTATGAAGATGTAAGCTGTAGAAAGTTATCCACAAAGGCCGGTTTCTTTCTCATGCTTCCATCATCAGGGTAAACAATATAAAATCTGAAAGACAAATGTTAATATTAGGTTTCTCAGTATCATATATAATGTCAGTTCTTAGCATCAGGGTAGCAGCTAGTAAGACCAGAGAAATGCTCTAATTCCTAGACTTGGTCAGATTAAACCATCAAGTCTGAAGTCCCTTTTTAAGAGTAGAGATCATATCCCACATATCTATATCTGCCTTTAGAGCGTAGTCCTAGCCCATGGCTCCATTTGTCATATTTCTAGTGAATTGAATGGAAAGAAATTGACTTGATTTTAAAACTCTGATGTTTAATTGACACACACTAACACTTATCTGGACCTCTGGAAAAATGAGCTGGAAATTTGGCTAAGGGCAGGTTTTCTTTTAGATTCCTGGGGCTTCCTGTTTTCCAGCCAGATTGGAAATTCCACAAGAATAACTTTCCCTCCAAGTCCTTCAGAAATGCCTTTTTCTGGTCTTGACCAAGATGAGAGAACTCAGACATCTGGGATATTTTACATACACACATACACAACAAACATAGATACACACACACAAACATGCACATACATACCTAGAGTTTGGCTTTTGTTCTGGATTATTCAAATATTTTCTCAGTCTTCCACCTTATATAGTGCTGTGCAGACCTAGTCTATTTTCTGAGAAGGAAGGCAACAACATATATTTGTATATTTGCTGTGACTTAAGGCTAAGGATAGCTGCAAAGGAAGGAGAAGACATCACACCTTTCTCAGCTGACAAGCAACAGCAGCAAGCATACAGAAGCCATCCTTGATTTTGCGCTGTTTTCCCTTCCAATATAAACTGTGCAAATACTTGTCAGCCCTCTGAGCCACATTTTTGATTGCAGTAAAGTTTAGCAGTGAGATTGGCAACAAGAAGGCATCTGATGTAATCCCTTCCATTACTGAAATGTGCAGTGCTCTGTGTTAAAAAAGAAAAAAAGAAGAAACACGGATGTAGAGATGATACAAAGACTGTGATACACAGAAGCACGCTAATTAAAAGGCCACTATGACTGACATCACGATGCTGATTATTCAGGCTGGACAAATGCATCCCAATCACTTTCTCTTCTTCTGGCAGATTCTGGAGGTAGGTGCCTATGCCCTCACTTTGCAAGCCATAAATAAAACACAGCTGCCAAAGGAAAATGAAAGATGAAATTCATCTCTACTCTGTGCAGTGTGTCCCTACCCCATTGGCTCACGAGGCCCAGTGCAGATTTACAAAGAATAGTTATGCTGCGTCAGAACAGACCATCTGGGTGGACAACGGCTCTTGTATAGTACATTCTGAACTCCTTTTGCACTGTAACCTCCCTCTTTTGTCTCAGCTCACAGTATTCACTAGGGTGTGGGAAGCTTTCCCCTCCTTTAAAATTTAAAGGCATGGTATCTAATTAAATTGGTAGAACCAGAAAAAGCCTTGATTAACTACAGCCGGGTAGATACTGATATATATAGAGAGGACACTAAAGGGGCAGGAGGGGCACAATGGTAGAGGAGAAAGATCCCTAGATCTAGAGTCAATACAACTTGAGTTGGGAGACTCAGATTTGAATCCTGGTTCTGATACTTATTAGGGGCAGCTAGGTGGAACTGTAGATAGAGCATTGAGTATAGAGCCAGGAAGACCTGAATGCAAATCTGGCCTCAGCCATTAGCTGCATAATCCTGGGCAAGTCACTTAACCATGTTTGCCTCAGTTTCCTCATCTGTAAAGTGAGCTGGAGAAGGAAATGGTGAAACCACTCCAGTATCTTTGCCAAGAAAACCCCAAATGGGGTCACAAAGAGAGACAAAACTGAAGCAACTGAACAACAAAAATCTAGTAATTTATTGGTTTTATCGACACTGGTAAATGGCTTTGTCTGTCTCAGTTTCCTCATCGGTAAAATAATATTTGTGCCATCTACCTAATAAGAGAGTTATGAGTATTAATACTACCTCTAGGACTGGCCCATCTTCTTCTCACCCACGTCAGAAGGAATAAGTGGCCAAGAATCAACCCACTCCTGTGAGGTGGGAATGGCGGAACATGAACCTGACCCAGAAGTCAGGTTACAACCAGACAGTGTCTTGTAAAACTCAAAGTGCTTTGTAAATGAGAGAAATTGTTATACTTACAAAGAAGGCCATCAGGATCTGACGACCAAAGCGAACAACTGCGTTAAGTTAGAATAAGGACCGGAGATGCTCAAATGCACAGAACCTGACAGCTTTTACTCTAGGTACATGTCATCAATACGATAACAACAACTCACATTTCTATAGGATTTTGAGGATGACAAAGTGCTTTCCTAACAACAACCTTGGGAACCATTAAAGAGGCGTAATTGTTCTAGTCCAGACGTAGAAAGATTTGGAATACCTAAGGCCCGCTATAATGAAACATGTTGCTAATCACAAGACAGTATAAAGTAAGCCAGTTTTATGGAGGGGAGACACACAAAATGAAAGGCAGGCAGGGAAAATGATAGAAACAGGTGAGGTACACTGGGTTCCAGGGAGAATTGGGTACCCCAACGGGGCTCCAGAGGGAATAATTCTTCTCTCCCAAACAAGTAACACCTCGAAGGTTTTTATAAGGTTCTTATCTGAGTCTGGCAGGACTCTGGACCTGGGGACTGATGCTGATTCATGCTAGTAGGGGGAGGGGAGACTTTTGGGGAATTGGAGCCTGGTTGATTTCAAACTCCTCCTCCCCTCCCCGCCCAGTGGGAAACAAAGAAGAAGGCTTTGGGCTGTTACTGCTGGTCTTATTCTGCCAGGGTGACTCAGTTTCTCTGGCATGACTTTTTTGAGCTCTCCTGGAGCTTCTTCTTTTAGCAAGTCACTGATGCTGCTATATTGCCATGGGGGAGTGGTAAGGTGCTTTACTAGGGAAGATGACATTTGATTTGAAAAAGACTGAACAGATTGCTTCATCTCTCTCAGTCTTAGTTTCCATGTAAAAACAGTGAGGATAATATCTGCCCTATTTGCTTTCTAGGACTATTATGGGGATCAAAGGATAAAAATGCATGATAAAATATTTTGGAAACATAGAGTGTAATTAATAAAAGCACAAATATCATAGATGACTTCAAATAAAGGAAAATAGAAACTGGATGGCTTAAATTGAATATATAATTTTAAAAATCACATCACAAAAAAAATCCTGTCAAAGCAATCTATTTTTCCCTGCAATAGGGACATCTCTGACAGATTATTAGAAAGCAATCCGTGTAATGTACATTTACCATAAAGACTTTTGACTTGGTCTTAAAAATAAGCATCAATAAGCTAAGAACACGATACTTAAAACATATATTTTTGTATGTATACAGAGTCGTATGGAGTTTTTTTTTTTAATTCAAAAGCCTTAGATCAGGGGTTGGGAACCTGCGGCCTTGATGTCACATGTGGCCCTCTAGGCCCTCAAGTGCGGCCCTTTGAGTACAATTGGACTCAGGCCCTAGAGGGCCACACAGGGCCTCTAGGCTACAGGTTCCCCTGCCACAGATCTACCTTTCTTTAAGTAAATCTGATACTGCAACATCTCACTTATTTGGATGTCATCCAGAAAACAGCTAAGAGTTTAGAATTCAGAAGGAAACTACAACAACAACAACAAAAATCCAAAATAAATGTCACTTAAGGTGATGTACTTTACTTATCGGTAAAATTAGTCAGGCCCCCACTCAGAGCCTATTTACTATTTACTTACGATTTTAAGCTTGGTGACTTGGTTGCCGAAGCCATAGAGTTAGTTCTCCTCTAACAGAATGAGATGAGTTGGACGTGTGCCAGTGATTAGAGGGATTAACTGGACCTGAGGGAGTAGACTGTCTCAGGGAAGGAGGACAGGGTCAGTTTTGTCGAGGGAGTAAATGAAATTGTCGTGTCTATTCAGGATGGAATGGATGAGATGATCAAATCTAAGGGCTAAACTGAGAACTAAAAAGAGTTCATGCCAACAAGGATCAATCAGTATAAATGAATAAGTTGATCAGGAGAATCTGATCAACTTGATAAGTCTTAGGACGTTGATTGCATCTTCCTTTGGAGGGTTGTGGGCATTCCCTTGGAACTTCCTATACAAATCCTTTTAGAATAAGAAGGGAGTTGATAGAAACTGGTGTTAATAATGTCCATGGTCCTCTCAGGACTGAGGACATCTCCTTAAGTCTCATCGGTCTGGTATGAATTGATGGCTCAGGTTGTTGGGAATCGTACTGGAGTCTATAACAATGGTAGTATCAGTTACTGAGTGAACTCTCTTTCTGGAGAGCTCTTGAGCCAGTGGAGCATGGATCAGGAAACTACGTGTGGGCCTTGACTGTAAGGGGTGGAGGTGCAGAAGCAGAAAGCCCCTGTATCTGGATAGCCTCTCCCCAGGAGTCACTAATGGCAGAGCTTCTGGGCCCAAGAGATAGCAGCATCACAGGGTGGGGTAGGGGCAGTGGTAGAGAAGAAAGAGTCCTTGGACCCAGTCATGGAGAGGCAGGGACAGAGTCACAGCTCTGTCACCCTCTCTCAACTATGTGCCACTAGGACTAGGGAACCAAATAGCCTAGTTGTTGGGAATTCTTGAACCTCAGCTTTTCTGGGAAAATATGGTGAGTTCCTGAAACCTCTTGAGGTCAGTTAGATTCCTTCATCCAAGTCCTCCAGTTCAAAGTCAAATGGAGTCAAGGAAACTTCCTTATAGAGAGGTGCAATCATGTTCAAAAATGACATTTTTTCTCATACAGCTTCTTGTTCTGAGGCAGTATGACAGAGGAGAAGGAAGACTGGATCTATTACCAGGGTGACTTTCCACAAGTAACTTCTCCTAGGCCTCACTTTCTTCCATTGTAAAATGAAGGGCTTGGACAAGCTGATCTCCAAAATCCTTTCCAGCTTTAAAACTTATGTTCCATGTATCAATGTTGCCAAGTACTCAGACACAACAGGTAGGAGAAACCAACTAGAAAGGGTAGGGAATGGCAAGGTATACATAAAGCATCAAGAAATGATACCCGAAACAGTGGAGAAAAAAAGGAAGGAGTAAAGGGGAGAGTCAGAGAAACAGAGTAATTACAAAAAGAAAAAAAAAGACTTTTAGAAAATTTTCTGAAAAAGAAAAAATAAAACTACTTTTAGAAAGTTCTGAATTCGGAGTCAGAGGACCTCTGTTCAAATCCCAGCTCTGCCACTTACTAGCAGTGAGAGCTTCAGTGTCTTTCTCTTTATAAATACTAGATGACCTCTAAGGTCCTCTCCAACTCGAGATCTATATTCCTATGAACTTTAGAAATTCCAGTGACCTGGAGCCATTTAATATAGGAACAAACAGAACTTACTTCAGGAGACACTGAAGTCATTCTAGGGTTCATCATAGTACAACTGATACAAATGCTATATCCTTTTAGCATAGGCAGGGATTTGATAGAAACTTGTGTTCATAATGCCTTAATAATAATGCTAATGACAATAATACCACATTTCTAGAGGACTTTAAAATTTGCAAACCTACCTATGAGAAAGATAGTGTAACATTACCTCCATTTTATAGATGAGGAAGCTGAGGTTTGTAGAGGGAAAATAACTGAGCAGATGATGACCGTAGATCACTAAGAAAAGACGAAAGCCTGTTTTAAGAAGGTGGGAGAATATGTAATACATGCTTTAAAATTTTCTATCTAATGAACTTCAAATTACTTAAGGGCAAGAACTTTTTTTTAATTGTCTCTGTATCTCTAATGACTAGCATAGTGACTATCTCAGAGTAGGCATTCAATCAATTCTTATTGAATTTAAAGTTATTGAAATAAAATTTTTAAAAGTTTTGAGGTATGAATGGGTTAAACTTCATCAATCTAGAAAATTCACTCCTTTCCCATCATTGTCAGATAACTGACTGCACTGGAGCTTTGCTCCAATTTGGCTCCATTTGGGCCTCAGTCCTGCTTCTTGGCCATTTTCCAATCCCTTTCACTTATTTATGCTCCACGGCATCTGTGATCATGACATGGGGGCTACAGGGAAGTATGTTCTGCCACTGGGTTTTTACTCTCTTGTTTTAGGAATTTAATAATAATTAGGTTCACATTAACAGAGAAATACAGGTTGAGAAAAGCACTACATAATTCTGGTTTGTTTTTTAAGCATTCTGGTTTATTCAAATGTGGGATTATTATTACTATTTGGTTATTTGTTCATTTTAAAGGTTTGGTTCCTTCAATAAAGGATCCAAGGCCATGGCAGCTTATTAAAAACTTCTGGGACCCTATTTGGCACAGAAATATCTTCTAGTATAAATGAAGCAAATAAGGAAGAGAGGAAAGAGTACATTAGAATGGCATACGAGTGTGATAGACAGAGTAACCTTTTCCTATTTGGAAAAAAGACAGTGAGTAGTTCTAATTATTTGGTTTCTTTTCAGAGAGTTATGAGGAGAATTTCCCCCCCTATTTTTCTTGGAACAGAATACCACTTCAAGCAACTGCACTCCAGATGAAGTCTAAAAGTGAAGGGGAGGGGGGAGGAATTAATGTCTTCTGTCCAATAAGAGCACACAACTGCTTAGAGACTCTCCTCCTGGAGTCTTTAATAGATAATTGTGGTAAGCACTGAAGCATTGCTGAAGTAAGCATAGATTCCAGACCATAGGAAGGGAGTCAGGTGAAGTGCTACTAATGCCTAATAATTAAAACCAGAGTTTGTGGTCTACAGTAGCAGACTAAGGGTTGAGTTTAGTGAGTACCCAGGTGTTTCTATTACATATCTGGAAATACATATTAAATATACAAACATTAAAACTACATGTATTTAAATCTTGCTCTGATTAGAAAGACAAGAGTAAGATGCTAGAATTATATACTAGAAGCTTGTTATTCTATTTTTAAAATATTTTCTTTTTTCTCAATTACACATAAAAACAATTTTTAACATTTGTTTTTTAAATTTTAAGTTCCGAATTCTCTCCCTCCCTTCCCTTCCTCCTCATTGAGAAGGCAAACATTTTGATGTAGATTATACATATGCAGTCATGCAAACACATTTCCATATTTGTCATGTTGTGAAAGAAAACACAGACCAAAACAAAAGAAAAACCAAGAAAAATAAAGAAAGTTTTAAAAAAGTATGCTTTGATCTGAATTCAGACTCCATCAGTTCTTTCTCTGGAGGTGGATAGCATTTTTTCATCTTAAATCCCTCAGAATTGTCTTAGATTAAGTCATTCACAGCTGATCGTTGTACAATGTTCTCCTGGTTCTGTTCACTTCACTTTGCATCAGCTCGTTTAAGTCTTTCCAAGTATCTCTGAAAGCATCATGCTCAATAGTACAATAGTTTTCCATGGGTGTCCCCCTCAATTTCTAATTCTTTGCCACCACAAGAAGAACTGCTATAAATATTTTTGTACATATATGTCCTTATGCTTTTTTAAAGCTCTTTAGGACACAGACCTAGTGGTGTTATTGCTGGGTCAAAAGGTATACACAGTTTTATAACCCTTTGGGTATAGTTACAAATTGCTCTCCAGAAGGGTTGGATCAGTTCACAACTCTACCAACAATGCATTAGTGCCCCAATATTGAATAATAGTTGTATCCTTGCTTTACCCTTGATCATAACAGGGAGACTTCTAGCTTATCTCTGTGACAGGTAATGCTTGCTGATGGTTTTAGATAGATACTAGTTATCCTCACTATTCTTTATAAACTTTTTTCCCCTCTTTATATTTTGTTTTCATTTTTCAAGTAATAGGTATTTTAAAAATTAATCTTTCCCTCTCATTGCTCCCCTTCCACTGAGCAAATTCAAAAACCAAAACCAATTCCTTAATGTATATCTATATAGTCTAGCAAAATAAATTCCTATGTTAACTTTGTCTGAAAATCTATGCTTCCTTCTGCATTTTTAAGTTCACTGCTCTTCTGCCAGGACATGAAGGACATACTTCAACTTCATCTTTTTGGATTTGGGGGTTATCACTATGCTGATCAGAGACCTAAAGTCTTTGAAAGTTGCTCCTTTTTCTTTTATAATTTCATCATTGTATCCAATTGTTCTCCTAGTGTCTCTGCATCAGTTCATAAATGTCTTTTCAGTTTCTTCTAAAATTGTCCATTTCATCTTCCATTATATTCACATACTACAATTTCTTTAGTTATTCCCCAATAAGAACATACCCCTTTAATTTCCAATTTTTATATACCATTAAAAAGAATAGCTATAAATATTTTTGTACCAGTAGATCCCCTTCCTCTTTCATTGATTTTTTTTTAAATCAGATTAGTTAATTATATATCTTATTAGTTTTTTTAAAAGCAGTTCAGGTTTATTTTTGGTCTTTTTGCTTTGATTTTTATTAACCCCTTCTTTAGCTTTCAGAATTTCTACTTTGTTATTTAGATGGGGGGGGGTTGTTATTTGTTGTTATTCAAGTTTCTTTTAATTGCATACCCAATTCATTTATTTGCTCATTTTTTGCTGATGAAAATGTTTGAAGAGATAAAATTTCCCTTCAAAATTTCTTTAGCTGCATCCCATGAGCTTTAGAATGTTGTCTCATTACTGCTATTTTATTTGATGAAATTTTCTATTGCTTCTATAATTTGTTTTTTGACACACCAGTTCTTCAGAATTATGTTATTCAATACCCAGTTACTTTTACATTCTTTCCTTAATGTTCTTTCACTAAATATAATTTTATTGTGTCAGGGTTAGTAAATGATGCATTTACCATTTCTGCTTTTTTTTTTCCTTGGATGAGGTCTTTATGCCCTAACATGTGGTGAATTTTTGTAAAGATACTATGTAGAGCTGAGAAGTATATAAGTTCTTTTCTATTCCATTTAGTAATTGCCAAGGATCTACCATCTCTAATTTTTCTAAAGTTCTATTTAGATCCCTTACTTCTTTATCATTTATCATTTGGTTAGAGCAGTCTAGATCTGAAAGGGAACATTAAAATCACTTACTATTATAGTTTTACTCTCTATTTCTCCTTCTAATTAATTTCTTTTCCTTTACATATTTAGAGGCTATGTTTTCCAGTGCACATACAAGTTCATTACCTATGATGCCTTTTAACGTAATATACTTTCCTTGCTTAGTTTTTCATCTTTTCTCTATTTGCTATAGTCTTATGTAATATCATGATGCTACCCCTATTTTTTGCAGTTCAGCTCAAGCATAATAGATCTTGCCTCAGCCCTTCATTTTCACTTCATGTAAATCTTTGTGTTTCAAGTGAATTTCTTATAAAGAACATATTGTCACATTCTGCTTCCAAATCCATTCTTCTATACTCTTTCTATTTTATGAGATCAGCCTATGCACCTGAATTGTGTACTTCCCTCCATCCTGTACTCTTGGTCTTTTCCCTCTCTTTACTCCCCCTTCCCTTTTTTACAAATAAGGAGATTGAAGAGAGAATTTGCCTGGTACTTGGAATCTTATAAGTGAAACAACTTGTTTCCTTTCTGTTGCAACTCTCTTTTCCTCTTCCTAGCCCACTTCTGTTCCCAATGTTTTACTCTTCTTTTCCTTTCAATCCTCTCTCCAACATTCAAGACTGTTTTGCTCATGACCATTCTCTTACCTCCTATCACTCTTAGGACCTTGTCTCTTTTGTCCTTTGTCTCTGTTCTCTTCTATCTCCCTTTTGAATTTAATGTAGTTCTATATTGATATTTGTGTGTGTACATGTACAGTTATCCCTTCCACATCATGACTTTCACCATTTCAGTCTTGATATATCACAGATCAACATAAGAAATTAAATGGGAATTTTGGGGGAGTTTTCCAGAAGCTACAGATGACATGCAAAGGCCAACAGACGACACAGAAAAAGTTCAGAAACTCAGAAATGCATAAAATATATGTATAGTATTGTATAATATCAACATATTTTATCTTTTAATACCATAAATATACCTAAATTTTACAATAAGATACTGTAAACACCCCATAAAAGAAAAAAAATTCAGACTTTTTCTCTAGTACAAAGGGAGGGCCAAAAAATTTAAGTGGATTTTCCAGATCATGGGGGTGCTGTACCCCTGACCCCTGAGATGTAGAAGGGATTCCTTTATCTGATTCAGATTAAAGTCAGGTTCATGAACTACCTAGGTGTTCCTCCCACTCCTCCACAGCTTTACATTCTTTATCTCACACACATCTATTATAGAATAGTGATTTATCTCTCCTTCATTTCCTAGTATAGTCCCCTGTTCCTCCTATTTTATACTTCTTCTGTGACCATTAAAACAAAATAAAGCTACTTATAGACCCTCAGATAGTTTTAGTTTTCTCTGTCTCTTTGACCCCTAAAGATATTAGGGTTATGAAAAGACATTTTATTTTTATCCCCTATTAACATGCAAACATTTCATCCCTACATATTCCCTTTAGATTATACAAATAGGTGTATCTTTCTACATTTTTCTTTGTTCATGCATTTCCATTTCTAAATGTCTACTCAGTCCTGTCTCAGTCTATTCAGGTTTTTTCACCAGGAATGTTAATGAACGTTAATGGTTCATTTTCCCCCCTTTAGGTTATACTTAGTTTTGCTGGATAGGCTCCCTTTGGCTGTAAACCTTTATCTCTTGCCTTTTGGAATATCATACTCCAAGCTCTCCTCTCCTTTAAGGTGGCAGATGCTAAATCTTATACAGTTCTTATTGCATTTCCTTGATATTTGAATTCATTCTTTTTGGCTGGTTAGAGTATTTTTTCTTTCACCTTGAAGTTCTAGATTTTTTAACATGATGTTCCTGGGAGTCTTCATTTTGGAGTTTCTCGATAGTATATCTTTTCTATTTTTACTTTGTTCTCTGGTTCTAAGAGTTCTGGGAAATTTTCATTTATATTTTTCTGAAATACAATATCCAGAGTTTTTTCTGATCACAATTTTCAGAGAATCTGATAATTCTTAGGTTGTTTCTCCTTAATTTGTTTTCTAGTTCAGTTGTTTTTGATATTATTTTTCTCATATTTTCTTGCTTTTAAATTCCTTTTTTTTTAAACAAAATTCCTTATTGTATTATTTAGTGATTGTTTTCTTCTATGTAGACCATTCCAATTTTTTGCAGAAATCAGTTCCTGAGTGAGGTTTTTCACTATCTGTTCTTATGCGTCCATTTTCCTTACCATTCTTTCCTTCCTAGTTTTTCTAGTCTATATCTCTAGCTTTGCTTCCTCAAGATACTCCTGTAGTTCCCGTGACTAGGGCATTTTTTTTTTCTGTGAGGCTTTACTTAGACTTGTTGTAGAGCCCTTTCAGGGTTATCCCCTGGCCATCTCTCAAACCAAGATATTTCCTCATTGAGGTTGGAGTTTTCCTTGGTTCATTCTTGGTAGATAGAGAAGAGGGGACCTACCTTTGGTCAAGCTCCATAACAGAATGATATGGACAGAGTCTGCCCAGTCCTGCATACAGTGGGGAAGACTAGGCCCCTCCTTCAAGGGATTCTAGAGGGTTCTTCCTGTCACAGGGCTCCAGGACCTCTCCATGCTATAGGTTCTGCCACGGGTCCTTCCCCCAACACCCTTCTGGATTCAGGAGTTATTCCAATGCTCAGTTTGCATAGCAAACTTAAGGGACTGCTTGGGTAAAAGCCTAGAGCTTTTCTCCCTTAGTTTGGCTGGGGCCACTGGGGCCCTGCTGTACTTTTCCCTGAACAGCCTGAGGTTACTCTCTCTGGTAGAATAGGGATGGGGTGGAGCCCTGGTGGGACTGATTAACCGCAGGCTCTGTTTCTAGGAGTGCTGAGGTAGATCCACCCAGAAACCCTGAGATTGTTCCCTCCTAAACCGGGCCCCAGCAGTGGTCCATGGATTTGTTAAAGGATCAAGTGTGTCCCCAGCCTAGGCACTTTGAAATGCTATCCTGGATCCACCAAGATGCCCCAAAGTCATTCTCCTGCAGGAATGGGCTCTGTGGTGTTACCCTATATCAACTCAGCACTCTAACTACATCTGCCCTCTCTCTCTATTCTATTCTCTGTAATTCCATTCTAGTCTTAACAAGCCGCCCTTCACCCTAGATCTCTTCATCTCACACTCTTTATGACACTTCATGCCTAGCAACCCTTTCCAGTGTAAGATGGCTCCTTCTTTCAGGCCCTTTTACATATTGAATCAAGAAAGGGAGACTGCTACTTCCCCCACTGCTACTTTTAGACCCTCTCTCTCCAATAATCATTCTGCAACCTCTCCCTTTTAAGGTTTGTTCTGATGATATCACCCTATCCAGGTCTTTGTTGGCAAAGTCATTTTCCTTCCTTTCTTAAGTTCAGTAGTTGGATCATATTCTCCCTCTCTACCTTTATACCTGCCCTCATAATTGAGAACCTCAGAAACTCTGGCATTTCAGTTTATCAACTTCCTCAACTCCCATGGCCTACAACTTCACTTGACCTCAGAAGTATGGGACTGGTCATCTCACAATCACATTATAATTACACCCACTGTCAAACTGTGAGATTCCTCTATCTGGTCAAACTACCCTATACTTCTTTACCTCTGCTTTGATTGTCCCAAGGCTATTCTTTTGTTCTAACCACAACCCCCAGTCACTCTAATCCTCTGTTCCCTCAATCTATTTCTCTATCTCTTGCTTTGCTTTTCTCTCTTCATAGTCTTGACAAATAGTTAATCAGTTTAGCAATATGTTTTCCTTCACTCTTAAATATCTTGCCTCATTGTCCTGCTGCCAGACATACCATGCCAAGGTTCAACCTTGAATAACCCCCATAGCAGGGGGATGCTGGTAAATGTTTAACAACTGGCTCTCCAAAAAGCACAACACAGTTTAATCTGCATCAGCAGCATTTTCTCCATCATGTTCTTAAGTTTAGACAATCAATGAAACAATAAATCAAGTCCTGATTTGTGGTTGATTTCTTCAATGTAAATACACTGAAAATTTAACAATCAGCTCTTCCAAGTCAGTTGGACTCCTCCAGCATTTCCCTGCTCCCTCAGGCAGGTAATTAAACATATACCAGATATGCTGGCACAACCTCAGGGAGCATTTCCATTACTCCTCTCCCTGAGGACATATTCAGCTTTATTCTGGCCTCTCTTCTTTTCTCATTTTATTTCTCTTTTTCTGTTCTCAACTATTCACTTGGGTTCAATTACAAATTCATCCCATATGACTCCTAAATTTATATATCCAAATGTATATTTTCATTCCATGGCTATCTTCTCACCAGTCACCTTACTTCCCATCCCCAAAACCATTCTCTGGTGGACTTTAGTTAGCTCTTTCATCCCCAGAAATTCCCACCTGGGGTCCCACTGTCCTAATTAGTAGTTGCCTACTTCTGGGCTCCAGTCACTTCACTACACATCCATATTCCTAGCAGCCAATTGCTCCTAGAAAGTGTATATCAATCTACTCCCCTAGGGCACCAGTCATCATCATCCCTATAACTTTCCAAACCAAAATACCCCTCCACTGACAAAATTCCCCTAGTTTCTTCCTATTAGAGTAAGCAAAACGAGGATAGGCACCCTCTTCACTTTTGTATTCCTAGTGCTTAGAACAATGCTTAGCACCTACTAGCAATCACTTAGTAAATGCTTTTTCATTTATTCATACTTAACCCTAATTTTTCTCATGAGTTTCTGGCATTCATTGCCAGCTGTCTGTTGGTTATCTTCACCTATATGTCTGTCCTATCAGCATTTCAAATTCAACATGTGCAATTCAGAATTCATTGTCTTTACTCCTAAACTTTTCCACCTTTCCAAATTTCCCTATTTCTGTTTAGGGTATGACCATTCTCCAAGAAGCCAGGTTTATAATCATGGAATCACTCTTGACTTTTTCCTCTTCTTTATTCCCTACATGTATAAAATCAGTTGCTCTGATTTTGTTTATTTATTTAAAATCTGGTCCATTCTATATCCATAATACCTCTCTTTTCTATTGCCTTCTCTTCACTTTCATGGTCACCACCCTAATTAAGACTTTCATCATTATGGTATCGCTTCTTAATTGGTCATCTGTCTCCAATCCATTCTCCACAAAGGATAATCAAAATAATCTTCCTAAGGCATAGGCCTAACATCACTACCTTGCTCCAAAGCCTTTGGTGCATCCCTATTATATATGTCAGAAACAAGATAGAGCCATTTTTATTGTCATAAGGCCCTTTACAATCTAGCTCTTGCCTAAATTTCCAATCTTATCTTATACTACAGCTTAGCTGTTCCCTGAATTCAAAAGTCCATCTTATATCTGTCTTCATGCCACTCAGAGACTATTTCCTATCTCTTCCTTGCACATCCCACTCCCACCACATGCCTTAAAATGCTTTTCTATCTCTTAGAATCCTTAACTTTCCTCAAAGTTCAGCTAAAATGCCATTCTTTCATGAAGTCTTTCCCAATCCATCCTGCCCTGAGTTGTTCATACTCTCTCCTTCCTTAAATGACATCGTAATTATTAATTTGTACACATGATGGGGTCCAACACTAACCCCTCTACTACAGCACACACACACACACACAGACACACAAACAAGCTCCTTAAGGGCAGGTACTCTTTCATCCTTGTTTTCATATCCCCAGAACCTAAAGCAGTTTCTTGAATGTAGAATTTGCTTATTCATGCTGGTAGAAGGCACTGTAGTTCAACAGAAAGAGACTTTGGATGCAGAAGACCAGGGTTTAATTATCCCACCCTTGATGCTTACTACCTTTGTGAACTTGGGCAAGTCATTAAACCTCCATAAGCCTCAGTTTCCTCATCTGTAAAATGAGAAGACTAGACTAGATGGCCTCTGAGATACATTCTAGTCCTAGGTCTGTGATTGAATCAAAAGCAATCTGTATGGCCTTACGAAATACGTTAGTCAATATGGTGCAATGAAAGTCATCGTCATTCAGCTCAAGCCACTGTTATCTGAGGAAGGTGAAAAGTTAACAGCATTTTCAAACAAGGGGAGAAACATACACATAAAACTCACTTGAAATGTATTAGAATAACCTTTTTATCACAGCAGTAATTCACATTTCTATAGCACTTTAAGCCTGACAGAATAATTTTTTCGGAACAAAGCTGTAATCTAGGTAGTGTAATAGTGAAGTAGTATAGTGTCTGTAATATCCCAATTTTATAAAAGAGGAGACCGAGACTCAAAAAGGTTAGGTGATTTGCCCACAGCTTCACATCTGGTAAGTGTCAGAGCTGGGTTCCAAGAAAGATCCTCTGATTACAAGTCCAGAGCCCCTTTCTTTAAACCATTGTTTCTATTTTCCCCTTCCATCTGCCTCAATGAAAATTAGATATTATGTCTAACACTGATATTATATTATCATCGGAGCAGTAGCTGCTTGGACTAGACTTTTGGAGTCTGTCTCCACTCTAGTAAGGAAAGAGGAGGCTGTGCTTTGACTCTGTATCTACTTACCTCAGGATATGCAGCTCTCCACTGGTACCGAAGAATCCCATCTCCATGTTCCCTAGCCATGTCCAACCCTATCCAGATTCACTCCCACATTCTAGCTTCTTTGTTTTGTAAAAAAGTACTGGGCTAAAATATAGGAAAAACAAAGACATGAAAAATCTTCGTATCCCCTTTCCTTTGGAGTATATAGGCCTCACTGTTTCTCCAGGAATCACCAGATTCTGCCTCAAACACAATGTTGGATACCTCAGATGCCTCAGGAAAAAGTATTTGAGCACCAGAGAACCAAGGAAGGCTTAGAAAACAGGGTGTTAACCATTGGCTCTGAGTTCATGTTTTCTCTTTTTCACATGGAGAAGTGGTGATAGTTGTTGAGAGCTCTAGTAAAAAATGATTCTTTGACCAGTTCATAAACATCAGAGCATGATGAAATAAAAGTTAAGTGATGAACTTGGAAGATAGATGTTGGAATAAGGAACTGTTCCCAGCTTAGGTGTCAAAGAAAGAGGTTATGATCCTTTTTCTTTAGGATAAGGGAGCCAAACTCAACAGAACGAAACTAAAACTATTTGAATCCATGCAGATAAAATTACTCATCCTGCTAAGTACTAAAGATAACATTAAATTTCATCTTGAACAGTGGGGAAGGAGAGGGAAAGTGTCCGACTGTTTAATAATTTTTCTCACAAGATCATTTTGTGAATGTATTCCTTTAAAAGAGTAATCTGCAAAGGACTTATAAAAATGTATTTGTGTGTCCTAATCAAGACTTAAACTTGGAAGCATATTATGGAACTAATTATTTCTTAACTAACTAATCAACATGTTTCATTCATAAGTTGGGATTTATCAATATAGCACATGAAAGGAAAGAACATATTATTATTTCAATTTAGATAATATGCAAAAAGCACTGTGTTTGTAATGACCTGCTTTCACTGAATATGATCAAGCTGCAAAGCTCTATTACAGGCTGGAAATAGCAGCAGCTTTACTTTAATGAGATTTCTGGCTCTGGGCCCCAGCTGTTCTGCACAAGGCACTCTCTTTGCTCTATGACCTATCAATGTGTGTGCTCACCAGTAATGAGACAGGACCTATTTCCTAACATGGGGAAAAATTGAAGAGCATGTGTTCATTCTGCTAATCTAACAGTTACACCCCTTTTTCACTAGAGTATCTGTATATGATTGTGACTGCATTGGGGAAGTGATATATGTTTTCACTGGTTTTAAAAATACCCTACAGAACTCTTCAACTTATGTTAAGGGTAAGGCTTAAACCCATAAGTAAGAAACTCTACTGGGACTAGTGATATAAATTTTGTGCCCTCCCCCTCATCATCTATCCCAAATGCAGTTTGTTTGCTATGCAAATAAACACACCATTCTGGGATTTATTCTCCAAATGTGGACATAATAAGAACAAATGAGAAATTCTTAATTTTGAATTGTACTTGTTTTGTATGATTTAGACTGATTGAGAGCAGGATCCTAAATTTACCCAAATGTCAGAAAGATGCCTATGTAAGTAGCGTGATGTGATTATAAAAGCACATTGGGTCTTAGAGTCAAAAAACCTACCTCTGACATCAGTGACTATGGCCAAGTCCCTTTATCTCTCTCAGGCCTCCTGTCTGTTATCTGCAGGACAAGGATAATGGAACGTGAACTACCTGCTTCACAGGACTGTCAGGCAAGTCTTCCATCTTTGAAGTTCTATATAAATGTGAATTATCAAACATACAGCTTGTACATATCCTTAATATCTTGGGCCATTCTGTCTGATTTTTTTACATGCTTAAACATTTTAATTTGTGTCATAATTATTCACATTTACATAGCATGCTAAGGATTTCAAAGTACTTTCCTCACAACAATGCAACACAAATGGTACAAGTAATATCCCCATTTTACAGAAAGGAAACAGAAGCCCTGAGAGTTTAAGTAATTTTCTCATTATCCCAGAGGTAATAAGTGTCTGAGAAGGGATTCAAACCCAGGTCTTCTGACTCTAAACAGCATACTCTATTTCCCTTTCTTGTTGCTTTCTTGCATACTTATCTTACCCTACCTACTATTAGTCTAGTAGTTCCCAGAGCACACGATGTATTTTTTTAATCTCCATATCTCCAGTGCCCTACATAGACCATGTGCACCTTAGGTGCTTATTATTTAATTTTGAATTTTTAGACTATATTTTCTCCCACCCAACCCTACCACATCCTCACTCATGCTTTTAATTTTACCATTTCTTGGAAAAGTTTAACTGATGTAAATAAGCCAAGACACCACCTCAACCAAAAAACACATGATTGCTTTGCCAAGTAGAAAAACATGGCAGCCAAAAGCAACACTAGTTTAAAACACAAAATCCTATGTAAAATATTACACAGGAGGATGATAGATTACTAGCAATATTGCCTCACAATATAACAAAAAGCCGGAAACAAGAAAATGAACCTTAAGAAAGTTTGACAGAAGACTCAATTAAGCCAGAGCATACTAAAAGACTTTGTAGGTGAAATAGGGATGACTACATATGGATAAAAAATGAAGCAGATCCATCTGCATTCCTTTAGCAGCCTAATCTCACTAGTAATAAAAGTAGAACCACCAAATTTGGGCCTTAATACCTCAATAGTAATTGTGCTAGATAAAGAAATAGAAATGGCTGTTTAAAAAATTGGCAGCAGGTTGACCAGAGCAATTACATTACGAAGAAATCCATGGGCTAGAAATGATACAATATTGAAATTATAACAGAATTGATTTTAAATTTATCTCAAAGTTGAGGGAAGATATTTAATAACTGAAGGGGGAAGGGATTAGATAGTTGTTTGCATGTTGTCTCCCCCATTAAACTCAGTTCCTTGAGAATAGGAATTGGATTTTGCCTTTCTTTGCATCCAGAGTGCTTAGTACGATCCTGGCACATAGTAGGCTCTTAATAAATGTTTGACTTGTTGTCACAATTGACTAAAAGGTATAGAGAATACAAGAGCCCATTGTTTTCACTGTTGTTTATAAAAAAAAGGAAAAGGAAAACTTACAGTCTTTCCTCCTACATAGTATCCCCCATATACATATAAAGTCCTGTAAAATTCCTTGAATCATATATTTAGCTGCTTGGTAATCCTCTGAATATCAACATTAATCAAGCCATAAAACAGGAAGATAGATGCTTGCCACTGTCATTAAGAATAAACAGAGTTCAGTTAGAAGAGGGATTCCCTGTAGGTGGTCACATCCTCCAGGTGTCCCTTTCTAAAGATGATGTTGTGCTGATCATATCAAGCTCCAGAATATTACAAGGCCTATTCAGTGAGATACATATTTACTTGAGTGATTGATATAACCATCCATATTTGAAAAACCAAATGGATGAAAAATGCCTATAACCTAAAATATGACATGTAGTTGGATGGATGGTTTATTGAGTTAACCTATGAGTCCTTATGCCTTGAAAAGGAATTTCATAGTGATAATGAGCTAGATCTAAATCTTAATAAAGGAAAAAATCATAGAACCACAGAATTTGAGAGTTAGGAGAGATCTTCCTAGCCAACTTATACATAAAAAAATCCCCAATACCCATCTGACAACTTTTTGTTCATTCTATGTTTAAAACATTCAATGAGTGGGGAGCTACCACCTCTAGCTAAAGCCTATTTGATTTTTGGCCAGTTCAAATTATTAGAAGTTTTTCTTAATAATCCAGAGAGTAGTCTGGATTACTTTCAGGAAGTTACATAATACTTCAATGATTCCAAATTGTTTCCTATTACAAAGTTCATGTTTTAACACCAGTATTCTCCTACTGATGTTGAATGACACAAAAATCCTATTCAGTGCCTCATTGTGGTATGAAGGTAACCCTATCTTCTCAAAGGCTATGAAAAGAAAGCATAATAGTAATGGAGAGACAAGATAAAAATGAATGCATGCAATGTGAGCTATATACAGGATAAATAGGAAATGATCAACAGAGGGAAGGAACTGGAATTAAGAGGGGTTGGGGAAGGCTTCCTGTAGAGGCTGAAATTTTGGTTGGTACTTAAAAGAAGCCAGGGAGGTCCCTAGTTGGAGCAGAGGAGGGAAAGTGTTCCAGGCATAGAGAACCACCAAAGAAAATACTCAGAGAAGAGAGAGGGAGTGTCCTGTACAAAGAACTGAAGGATGCCAATGTAATTCAGTCAAAAAGTATGCACTGAGGGGTAAGGTGTAAGAATACTGGAAAGATAGGAAGGGGCTTGGTTGTGAAGGACTTTGAAAGCCAAATAAAGTGGGTTTTTTTTATTTGCTACCTGAGGCAATAGGAGGCTATTAGAGTTTGTTGAAACGGAAGGGGGTGATAATCAGATTTTAGGAAAATCATTTCAGTGGCTGAATGGAGAATGGGTTGGAGCAGGGAGAGACTTGAGGCAGACAGAGCAACCAGCAGGCTATTAAAAAGTCTAGGCATGAGTTGATGAGGACCTGTACTAGAGTGGTGGCAATGTCAAAGGAAAAAAGAGGGCATATTCAAGAGATATTGCTAAGGTGAAATCTACAGGCCTTGGAAACAACTTGGATATGAGGGCACAGGGTGGGCTTGTGGTAGGGGAGAGGTGAGAGAGAGTGAGGAATCCAGGATGTACATATGGGTCCTTTTTCCGCTTGTGTGATTTCTTTGGGATACAATGCTAGAAGTGGTATTGCTGGGTCAAAGGGTATGAACATTTCTATAGCCCTTTGGGCATAGTTCCAAATTGCTCTCCAGAATGGCTGGATCAGTTCACAACTCCACCAGCAATGTAACAATGTTCCAATTTTCCCACATCCTCTCCAGCTTTTATCATTTTCTTGTTTTGTCATGTTAGCCAATCTGACAGGAGAGATGTGGTACCTAAGAGTTGTTTTGATTTGCATTTCTCTAATCAGTAGTGATTTCAAGCATTTTTTCATATGCCTATAGATATCTTTAATTTCTTCCTCTGAAAACTGCCTGTTCATATCCTTTGACCATTTCTCATTTGGGGAATGACTTATATTCCTATATAGTTGGCTCAGTTTCCTGTATATTTCAGAGATAGGGCCTTTATCAGAGACACTAGTTGTAAAGATTTTCTCCCAGTTTTCTACTTCCCTCCTAATCTTTGTTGCATTGGCTTTTTTTATACAAAAACTTCTCAACTTAACACAATCAAAGTTATCCAGTTTGCATTTTGTAATGCTCTCTATCTCTTGTTGTGTCATGAATTCTTTTCTTTTCCATAAATCTGATAGGTAAACTATTCCTTGCTCTCCCAAATTGCTTATAGTATCAGCCTTTATGCCTAAGTCATGAACCCATTTTGATTTTATTTTGGTATATGGTGTAAGACATTGGTCTATGCCCAGTTTCTGCCCTACCATTTTCCAATTTTCCCAGCAGTTTTTGTGAAATAGTGAATTCTTAGCCCAGAAGCTGGATTCTTTGGGTTTATCAAAGAGTAGATTGCTATAGTTGTTGACAACTGCGTCTTTTGTGCCTAACCTATTCCACTGATCCACGACTCTGTTTCTTAGCCAGTACCAGGTAGCTTTGATGGTTTGTCCTTCGTTCTTGAAAAGGACCAATGATATCAGGAGGACGATGTCTTGATTTGCAAGTGACTTAGGTTTAAGTGACGCAGAGCTATGTAAAGGCATCAGCCTCGCTCTCTACTCCAGAGTCCCTGGAGTCCAGTGACGTGGGTGAGGACAACTGGCAATGGCCCAGGATGCAGTAGGAAACCTTGGCCTTTTTAAGCTAAGGTCTTTTCCAGGTCTCAATTTCTCTGAGGCAGCACCTATTCAGTAGTTAAAGGCTAGGTAAGAATTGAGGTAAAAAATAGCATACTTTGCCTTCACAAAAGAATTCATCAGGGAGTTAAAGACCCTCAGAGTTTCTGACTAGAACAGAAATAATTGCTATTTATACTTACTCTGAGCCATCAAAACGCAAACAATAAGCAAGTGAGACTTGGGTTGGGCCTATTATTGGCCAATCAGTGAGAGCCAGAGTGATTTGGGTTTAAAGGCATAGTCTAGTAGCTCCATTTGAATTCCAATGGGCTTTACCAAAGTCTGGTTTTTCAGAGCTATATTTCAAGAAATCATAAATGAAAACTACCTGAGACAAAAGAGTTAATTGTCCCAGCTTTAAAAATAGAATAAATAAGTAGGGAAGAATCTAGCCCCCAAATCTCAAACTACCTTTTGAAGTATAAGTGATCAAAATTTATATTCCTTTGGATAGAGCACCCACATGTGAGCACTCCCCATGTGGACAGAGGAAGAGAAGGAGGAGGAGGAGGAGGAGGAGGAGGAGAAAAAGAAGGACTAAGAATAAATAGCAGCATTGCCCAACTGGAACTAGCCTGTTGGATCACCAGGTACTACTATTCCTAGATTGTTCCTCTTTCATTCTCAAAGAGAACCAATGACATCCATTAGGAAGGTGATGTCTTGATTTGCAAGTGAACTGGATTTAAGTGAGATGGAGCTGTGCAAAGTCATCAGCCCTACCCTGTTCTCCAGAATCATCGGAATCCAGCGGCAAGACATAGGTCAGGAAGACTAGCAATGGCCCAGCCGTTGCCCTCTGCGGTAATAGGGAAGGTAGGATGAGGGGAGGGTTTAAGGGGAAAGCTAACGAGTTCTCTTTTGAACATGTTTAGTTTAAGACATCTAGATATCCAATTCTAGATATCTGAAAGGCAGTTGAAGATGCAAGTTTAGAGGTTAGCAGAGAGATTGGGATAGCAAAGGTGGCTTTGAGAATCATCAGCATAAAGATGATAATTAAATTCATAGGAGCTGTTGAGATCCCCAAGTGGAGTCGTTGTTGCTGTTTGTCCTTCCTTTTCAAAGAGGGCTATGACTTCAGGGAGGTGATGCCAGGATGTGCAAGTGAACTGGATTTAAGTGGGGGAGGGCTGTGCAAAGTCACCAGCCTCACTTTTTCCTTCCAAAGCCATCTAGGTCCAGTAGTGAGATACAGATCAGGGCAATTGGAGATGGCCCAGGATTCAGTGGGGGACCTTAGCCTTTTTAAGCTAAGGTTTTTAACAGGTTTCAGTTTGACTGAGGCAGTACTCATTCAGGGATTAATGCTTAATAAGAAATGAAGAGAAGGCCTCTTTACCTCATCAAAAAATAAAAGGTGGGGGGGAAGGAAAGACTCTCAGGATTTTTGGCCAAAGCAGAAACAATTTCTATTTACATTTACTCTGAGCCAATCAGGGCCCAAACCAAGTAGGGCTTGGCCTGGGACCTATTGTTGGTCAATTAATGAAAGGCAGAGTTATTTGGGTTAAGGCTGGTCCTTAAGAAAAAACAGTTTCAGAGATCAAAATTTACATTCCCTTTGGGGAAAGCACCCTCAGGTAAGGGTATGATACCCTATTTGGACTGAGGGAAGGAGAAGGAGAAGGAAGGAAAGAACAAACAAATGAATGGATGAACAAATGAAGGGACGGAGAGAGGGAACTGTGTTGCCCAAATGGCCAGTTCCAGTTGGGTCTCCAGTGAGGCAGCTCCTTTTCTGTTTTGTTTTGGGTTTTTTGGAGATGGGAAGGTAAGGCAATTGGGGTTAAGTGACTTGCCTAAGGTCACATGGCTAGTAAGTATGTCAAGTGCCTGAGGCCGGATTTGAACTCAGGTCCTCCTGACTCCAGAGCCAGCCCTCTACTGTGCCACCTAGCTACCCCCATTCCTTTTCTACTCCTTTGTCCTTGAAGAGGATCATGACATCACGGAGGTGATGCCATGACAGGCAAGTGAATTGGATTTAAGTGATGGAGGGCCATGCAAGGTCACTAGACTCACTTTCTCCTCCTATCTGTGTCCAGTGACGAGATAGTCCAGTGGGCCTATCAGGATAACTGTGGATGTCCCAGTGAAGTAGTATAGAGAGAAAAGAGAAGAGGGCTCAGGATAGAGCCTTGAGGGATACCTACAGTTAGAGGGCATGATCTGGAGAAGGCTCCAGCAAAAGTGGCAAAAGGATCAGTCAGATAGGCAAGAGGAAAACCTGGAGAGAGTGGTATCCCAAAAACCTAGAGGGAAGAAAGTATCAGGGAGGAGAGGGTGATCAATAAATGCTATAGAGAGATCAAGGAGAATGAGGATTGAGAAAAAGCCAGTATATTTGGCAACTAAGAGATTACTAGTAACTTTGGAGAGAACAATTTCAGTAAAATGGTAAGGTTGGAAGCCAGATTATATGGAGTTAAGAAGAGAGCCACAGGAGAGAAAGTGGAGGCATCTATTATAAAAGGCCTTTCTGACTACAAAGGGCAAAAGAGATATAGGATGGTACTTAGCAGAGATGGAAGGATCAAGTGAGGATATGAGAGACATTGGGCTTGTTTGTAGGCAGTAGGAGACAAGGGGGGAGAGAGGAGGGGGAGAAAGAGAGAGAGAGAGAGAGAGAGAGAGAGAGAGAGAGAGAGAGAGATGGGGGGGCAATCTGTTGGAGAAGAGGAAATGAATGTGATTACTTGAACAAGGAGATGGGTTAGCCTTGGTAAGAAAGAAGGCCATTTTATCATGTGAGACAGAGTTGTGAAGGAGGAGATAGTGGCAGAAGGAACCTGAGTGATAGGAGATGAGGAAGAAGGGAAAATAGGGAATTCACAGCAAATGGCTTTAATTTTTTTCTGTAAAATATAAGGAAATGTTCTCGGCTGAGACAATGGGGGAAGGGGAAGCCATGGTCATTTTGAAAAGCTTTGGAAGAGCCCCTATGGGATAGCAAGTAGATAAGGGAGGTATAGAAAGATTGCCTAGTAGAAGTGAGGGACCATTTGAAAGTGTGTAACATAAATTTTTAGTGAGCCCAGTAAGAACAGTTGTGTGATTTTCTCCACCTTTGTTTATTAGTGCATGTGTAGGAGACAAGGCAATGAATGATGGAATTGATCCAAGGTTGAGGCTTGGCTAGGTATAATCAGTGATATGATAAAGGATTCAAGAGAAGACTGTAGAGTTGAATTGAGTCACCAAAGGGTCAATATGGGAAGAAGAGGAGAGAGTGGCTAGTGCAGGGGAGATGGTCTGGGAGAGAACTGAGGGATCAAGATTTTGGAAGTCACAGTGTGGATGAAGAGCAAGGTTATATAAGGGAAAGCAGAGGGCACTGTGATAAACCAATAGATTATGGTCAGATAAGGGGATTTCAGAATTCTTGAGCCTGGAGGTGAGACATTTGTGAGTGATGGCAAAGGAATAACCACCTTTGTGTGTAGCTGAGGTGGGGTGGAGGAATAGCTCATGGGAAGTGAGTAGGTTAAGGAACTGAGTGGTTAGGGTATTTGAGGGATAATCAATATGTAGATTGAAGTCCCCTAGTATTGGGGAGGTGTTGGAAAGGAGAAAAAAATTACAAGCCAGGTACCAAACTCATTGAGGAAGGAAGGAGAGCAATCTGGGGATCAAGACCAACATCTTTCCAAGACCTCATATAAAAGTCTCCATGGTAATATTTAATTTATTTTTGATTCCATAGCACCTGGCAGAGTTCTGAGGATGTAATTATTTCAAGGACATATGATTTCACTGCTTTGGCTACTACCTCAACCAACATAGATTACAACCCCTCTTTGCCTGAATCTTTGTAAACTACTAAAATAGGACAAAGGAACCATTGCCTAGTGTCCAGCCCTCTGGCTATGACCTTCTCCACATTTATTTAGGCAGGTCCTCAAGCAACAAAAATATAGTCAATTACCAGGCCTGTACTTGAAGCCTTTCCAGCTTTCTTGAACCTCTTGAAGTTTACTCTCCTTTGACATTGCCTTCAAGACCCGAGTGTAACCTTTATGCTATAATGAGGTTTTGGAGAGAGACTTTAGTGAAGGGTTAGTCATGTGATGAACACTTTAAAAAACTCTATTTTTTAAAAAAATGATTGAACTTAATCCAGTATTTGATTTTTTATATCTTACCAAGCCTTACTACTTGTTTTCATATTGTATGTGGTGGGGAGAACGGAAAGTAGTTTGGAGTCAGTTTCTCCCCAGCTCAACTGGGGTAATCACAAGTATATAATAGAGGTGATTGGATATTAATAATGGGAGGGAAAATAAATAAATGGGAGGGAAAAAAAGTTCTCTCTACTGAATTGAAAGGAAGCTTGGCATTCATTGCCTGAATATTGGCCATACCCCTGGTGACTTTTAAAAAGCTAATTTGGCCAGCCCTGGGACATTCAGGGCAAGAAGCAGTTTCAAGGAGTATAACTGCTGGCAGCAGAGAAGAAAGGCAAGTTTAGATTTAAGAGATAACTATTCAAGCAGCTGAGTCAAGCTCAAGTGAAAAAGAGCTGACCAAGGGAGCTCACCCAGCAGAGGTGTTACACACAAGGGAGATTAATGAGAGAACACGGTGACGTTTTGGTACTGGAAGGGTGACTTTCCTTGGTCATGTGCATTCATGTGTACCATCCTATCAATATATTCTAGGTTTATTAGCATACCTCTGATGGCTGCTTATGTGTATTTGTGGGAGAGTGCCCCCCCCAGCTATTTATAAAAGGGAATGTTTTGCAGCTACTTTTCTTAACTATTTGATTTTTGCAAATGTCCATGCTTTGAGATGTCTACTGGCTTACTATTAAAGGTAAGCTTACTGGTGAAGGCTCATGAACTATAAACAATTTTGTTGCAATTTTCAAAGTGTGGTCATACAAAACATCCTTGAATCTTGGAATAGTAACTCCCTTGAGGATTCAATACGCAAACCTGTGGCACTTGTTTTTTCCTACTTAGACTATTGCAACATCCTCCCCTACCAGATTTCATTTTCTTCATACTACTGCTAAAGTTATATTCTCTGCTTTCCTTTTTGACCATGGGCTTTGAAATTCAACTTTAGCTTCCCATTATTAAACATATCAAATAAAAAAAACCTTAACCTGCATCTGGATTTGAAAGATGTCTTTTACCCCACCTCTTTATCTCCTACCTCAATAACTCTGAAAATTACTAAGTGCTTAATGAAGCTTAGTTGAATTGAACAGAAACTGATGATACTCTGGATGGATTCACTTTTCTTATTTTCTATGTGCTAGCTTATTCCCTCCCCTGGACTCCAACATATCTAGTAAAAGTCTTCTTCATTTAGTAATCCTACTCCCATCTCTAAAGTAAGTACCATATGCTTAAAATGCCAACCTTTCTCTACTTCCAAATCTGCTACAATCCAAATAGCTCCTGAAATCCTGGCTTCTCCATGAAGTCTTTTTACATTGATCAAAGAAATGATGTCCTCTGCTCACTCCCCTCCCCCCAATAATAATATCAATCTACCACCACCACCAAAATAAAACATTTATATAGCATTTTAAGGTTTATAATATACTTTTCTCATAAGACACATATGAAGCAGTCAATGCAAATATGACTATTCTTTAAAAGAGGTGTTATAGAAAGAACATTAAAATTAGTCAGGAGACCTGTGTCCAAATTCAGATTATGCTACGTACTAGTTATTTCACATACTAGCTATAACTCTGAGCAACTAATTTTAACTCTCTGAGGCTCAGTTAATCCATAAGTAAAAATGGGGAAGGAAACAAATATTTATTAAGTACCTACTATGTTCCAGGCACTCTCATTTGATCCTGACAACTCTGTGAGGGGGGTGCTTTTATGATCCTACATTTTACATTTGAGAGAACTGAGGCAAGCGGAGGTTAGAGGATTTGCCCAAGTCTACACCTAAAGATAGCACATGTCTACATTTGAACTGGGGACTTCCTGACTCCAGAACCAGCACTCTATTCACTTCACTATCCAGCTGCCTCTGGAGATAATAGCTGCCCCATCTACCTCTTAGAGTTGTGAACTACTTTGTTAACTTAAAATGCTATAGAAATGTGGGTTGTTTCTCCATTTCACTTAAGAGGAAACTGAAGCTCTGAGAGGTTAAGTGACCTAACTTTGTTGTTTGTTAAGCGTCTGATTTGGCATGCAAACATCCAATCCAATGTCAGAGAGGCATGGAATTCCCGAATGAATCTCCTTGACCCCATCCTGATTATGTGCTTATTTTGTCTTCTTCCATTAAAGTGTATTTAAATACAAGTGGACTGATCATGTTGCATAGACTAGTGATAACTGACAGCCTCAGTGATACACTAGTCTCCATAAAAGAACTGGAGAATGATATCGATCATTTTGGGTTCTCTCTGGAAGATATCTGGAAGTATATAGACAAGAATCACAGTAAGAGAAGGAATGCATGGGTTAGAAACTGTATTAATGGAAGGAATAACCACAGCAATGAGATCATCTATACATTGAAGTATTGAAGTCAATACCTTTCACTTTAGAATTATGTATTATGTAAAGTTTACATTAGTTTCATTATATTCTACTATGCTTTACATGTATCTATCCTAGGCAATAAAATCCTGGAATTGAGACTGTGTCTGTGGAGACAGAGAAATGTACCACTTAGCACGGTGCCTGGCACAAAACCAGGTTCTGAATAAATATTTATTGACTCGCTAGAAAGATGAACAATGTTTGACACTTTACTACGTACTACCAGTATGGCCTGGCAGTCACCTCCCCTATCCCTTCCTGATTTTATTCATCTATAAAATGAGGGTTGAGGTAGGATAGCGAGTGAGAAATTTCTGAGCAGTAGCTTCCCTTCACTACATGAAATTAAGAAGCTCCTAATTTCTGAAAATTCATCAATTATAAGAAGTTAAGAAGTGAAAGAACATACCACGATATCATTAAAAAATATACTTTGTGAGGGGCAGAGCCAAGATGGTGACTGGAAAACAGGGTCTTGCTTAAGCTCTCCCTCAAATCACTCTAAACACCTGTGAAAAATGGCTCTCAACAAATTCTAGAGCTGTGGAACCCATGAAATAGCAGAGGGAAGCAGGTCTCCAGCCAAGGAGATGGTCACTGGGAAGGGTCTATCACATGGTGCTGGGAGCAGAGCACAGCCCAGCGTGGGCCACGCCAGGATAGACCAGACCAGGAGTTGGCCAGAGCAGGCCTTAGGGCCATGAATTATTGAGCTGTGGCAGTTACCAGACTTCTCAACCCACAAACACAAAAGACCACGGAGCAGGTTAGTCAGAAAACTGCTAGATTGCATTAGAGGGCGGTCCGGCCCCAGCCCTGGGGGTAGCGGAGATGGCATGGTGGTGGTGGCGGCAGGAGCAGCAGAAAGATCCTGTGGCTGCTTCCAGAGCTCCAGCATCAGCTGCTTCATGAGTCTCTGGCCCATGAGGTGGGAGGAATCAAAAGCCAGGATAAGAGCAGGAGTGCAAGGAGCATTTTGCTGGCACAGAGGCAGCTTTGCTCTGTTTGGATCTGGGTTGCAATCCTGGTTGGCAGTTCTTGGGGGAGGAGGAGCACTGCTGTGGTAGAGCTTGCTGTGTAGAAGTAGCTCTGAAAATAGCAGCGCAGTCCCTAAAGCTTGGGACAAAGCACTCTGTACTCTACAAACAGTCATACCCCCACGAAAAAATCAAGGGTCAAGTAGTTGGCTGGAAACATGGCCAGGCAGTGAAAAAGGACTCAGATTCAGACTCAGACTTTGGAATCTTTCTTTGGCAACAAAGATGATGAAAACATACAGCCAGAAGAAGTCAACAAAGTCAAAGATCCTACATCAAAAGCCTCTAAGAAAAATATGAATTGGTCTCAGGCCATGGAAGAGCTCAAAAAGGATTTGGAAAAGCAAGTAAGAGAAGTAGAGGAAAAATCGGGAAGAGAAATGAGAGTGATGTGAGAAAACCATGAAAAACAAGTCAATGACTTGCTAAAGGAGACCCCAAAAATACTGAAGAAAATAACACCTTAAAAATAGACCAACACAAATGGCAAAAGGCTCCAAAAAGCCAATGAGGAGAAGAATGCCTTGAAAGGCAGAATTAGCCAAATGGAAAAGGAGGTCCAAAAGACCACTGAAGAAAATACTGCCTTAAAATTAGAATGGAGCAAGTGGAAGCTAGTGACTTTATGAGAAATCAAGATATTATAAAACAGAAACAAATGAATAAAAAAAATGGAAGACAATGTGAAATATCTCATTGGAAAAACCACTGACCTGGAAAATAGATCCAGGAGAGATAATGTAAAAATTATTGGACTACCTGAAAGCCATGATCAAAAAAAAAGTGCCTAGACAACATCTTTCAAGAAATTATCAAGGAAAATTTCCCTGGTATCCTAGAACCAGAGGGTAAAATAGTAATTGAAAGAATCTACCAATCACTTCCTGAAAAATATCCCAAAAAGAACACTCCTAGGAATATTGTAGCCAGATTCCAGAGTTCCCAGGTCAAGGAGAAAATACTGCAAGCAGCCAGAAACAATTTGAGTATTGTGGAAACATAATCAGAATAATCCAAGATCTAGCAGCTTCTACATTAAGGGATCAAAGGGCTTGGAATATGATATGCCAGAGGTCAAAGGAGCTAGGATTAAAACCAAGAATCACCTACCCAGCAAAACTGAGTATCATGCTCCAAGGCAAAATGTGGATTTTCAATAAAATAGAGGACTTTCATGCTTTCTCAATTAAAAGACCAGAGCTGAATAGAAAATTTGACTTTCAAACACAAGAATCAAGAGAAGCATGAAAAGGTAAACAAGAAAGAGAAATCATAAGGGACTTACTAAAGTTGAACTATTTTGTTTACATTTCTACATGGAAGGATGATGTGTGTAATTCATGAGACCTTTCTCAGTATTAGGGTAGTTGAAGGGAATATACATATATATAAACAGAGGGCACAGGGTGAGTTGAATATAAAGGGATGAAATCTAAAAAAAAATAAAATTAAGGGATGAGAGAGGAATATATTGAGAGAGGGAAAGTGGGAGAGATAGAATGGGGTAAATTATCTTGCATGAAAGTGGCAAGAAAAAGCAGTTCTGTTGGAAAGAAAGAGGGGACAGGTGAAGGGGAATGATTGAATCTTGCTCTTATCAGATTTGACTTGAGGAGAGAATAACATACACACTTAATTGGGTATCTTACCCCACAGGAAAGTAGGGGGGAAGGGGATAAAAAGCGGGGATGATAGAAGGGAGGGCAGATAGGGGGAGGAGGTAATCAAAAGCAAACACTTTTGAAAAGGGACAGGGTCAAGGGAGAAAACTGGATAAAGGGGGGCAGGATAGGATGGAGGGAAATATAGTTAGTCTTTCACAACATGAGTATTGTGGAAGTGTTTTACATAATGATACATGTGTGGCCTATGTTGAATTGCTTGACTTCTTAGGGGGGATGGGTGGGGAGGGAAGAGGAGAGAGAATTTGGAACTCAAATTTTTAAAAGCAGATGCTCCAAAAAAAAAGTTGTTTTTGCATGCAACTGAGAAATAAGATATATAGGGAATGGGGCATAGAAATCTATCCTGCCCCTCAAGAAAACAGGGAGAAAGGGTATGGTGGGGGGAGTGGGGTGACAGAAGGAAGGGCTGACTGGGGAATGGGGCAATCAGAATATATGCCATCTTGGATTGCAGGGGGGTAGAAATGGGGAGAAAATTTGGTAACTCGAAATCTTGTGGAAATCAATGTTGAAAACTAAAATATTAAATAATAAAATAATTGTTTAAAAAAAGAAAAATAAAAAAATATAATTTGATTTAATCAGCTAAGAACTACCTTCTCACCAATATTGCCCTAACTCTCATGGAGAACACGAGAAAAACAAAACCTAAGCCAAGCACGTAGTCAATCAAATTTTCAAAATTGCCACATCTAAAAAAAATGTCTCATTCTGAATTCTGAGTCCTTTACCTCTCTATCAGAAGTAGGTAGCATGTTTCATCCTTAGTCCTCAGGAATCCTACTTGGTCATTACGTTCCTAAGAGTTCAGCACAACAGTGCGCCATCACATTTATTTACCTTAACATTCTATTCTATTCTCCTGTTTATGGATGCCCCTCAGATTCTTATTCTTTACCACCTCATAAAGCTATTAATATTTTTGTACATCCTTAGAGATTGTTTTGCTTATAAAACTAATCCCTCACTTAATGTACCCTCCATCTAATTTCCCCTCCCCACTTCTTTTCTTTCCCTTCTATTTTCCTATTGAATAAAATATATTTCTGTATCCACTTTTGTGTGTATGTGTATTCTTCCCCACTTTGTCCAGTTCAGGAGAATGAGATTCAAGTATCAGAAGCTGTCCCCATACTCTACTCCTCTTTGTTCATGTAGATGTAAGTTTGTGTACTCTGATTATGTAAGATAATTTTTCTTTAACCTTCTTTTCCCTTCCTCCTCCTTCTTCCTGCTCCAGTGTATTCTTTTTCCCCTCTATTTCCATTCGTTTCTGAAGATCATCAAGACATAACAGACCCACTCCTAGTCCTTATCTAATTGGACTCTCTCTATGAACTCTGAAGATGATAAGCTTCAGAGGGGACAAATGAATCATCTCACCACATTTGAATGTAAGAAGCTGATCTTTGTTTAGTCCTTTTTCATTGTTCATTTGTGTTTGCCCTTTAATGTTTCTCTTTATTCCTGTGTTTGAACTGCAAAATTTCCCCTCAGTTTTGGTCTTTTCACCAAGGAATGCCTAGAAGTCTTGCATTTAATTAAAGGTTCATTTTCACCCCTGTAGCATTATACCCAATTTTGTGGGTTAAGTTATTCTTGGCTGTAAGCCTATATCTTTTGTCTTCTGGAATATCATACTCCATATTCTCTGCTCCCTTATGATGGTAACTACTAAATTGTGTGTGATTCCAACTGTGTCACATTGGTACTTGAACTCTTTTTTTCTGGCTGCTTGCAATATTTCTTCTTTGACCTGGGAGCTCTGGATTTTGGCTGTGATGTTCCTGGGAGTTTACATTTTGGGCTTTCTTTCAGGTGGTGACTAGTAGATTCTATTTCCACTCTGTCCTCTTGTTCCAAGAGATCTGGTGGTTATTGTCCTTTGTCCTGAAGAGGACCAAAATGACATCATTATGTTGGAGTCAAAGTACAGTGTATCTGTCTGTGGCTGATCAGACCAATATTAGCTCAGAAGGCTCTACCACAAGTCGAGCACAAATGCAGTTTTCTTTTAAGAGTGCTTGAAATAGGGTGTCTAGGCTCTTTTTTTTTTGGTCATATTGTTTAGAAAGTCCAATGATTCCTAATTTTTTTCTCCTTGATTTGTTTTCCAGGTCGGTTGTTTTTGCTATGAGACATCTTACACTTTCTTCTATTTTTCAACCTTTTGACTTTGTCTTAATATTTCTTGTTGCCTCATAGAGTTATTGGCTTCTATTTGGTCCATTCTAATTTTCAAGGACTTTGTGGCTTGGGCAAGAAGTTAACCTACCAAACACACAATTTATATAAGTACAACTACACAACAGACTTTACACAAATAAAAGGAGACAAATAATTGGAAATTTATTTACTTCTTAGTCATTCAGTCAATGAGCTTTTATTAAGTGGCACTGTGCTAAATGCTGGGGATACAAAGAAAGGCAAAAGATAGTCCCTGCTCTCAGGGAGCTCGCAGCCTAAACGGAAAATCAATATGCAACAAGTATAAAGAGAATAAATTGGAGATGAATATCTCCATAATAAACATAAATATAAATTCATATATTTATATAAAATGTATATTTATATATATGAATAAAATAAATGAATTATATATAATATAATAATATATATTTTACATATATATTATTATATTATAATAAAATATAAATAACAGAAGAAAGGTACTAGCATTAAGCGGACAGAGAAAACTTTCTTGTAGAAGGTAGAATTTTAGGTGATATTTGAAGGAATCCAGGGAAGCCAGGAGGCTGGTTAGGCAGAAGAGAGTTTTAGGCATGGAAGATAGCCAGTGAAAATACTAAGAGTAGGGAGAAGTGTCCTGTGTGACCAACAGCAACTGGATTGCACAGTATATGGGAATAAGTAAGGTTCAAGAAGGTTAGGTATGAGGGGGGCAGGTTATAAAGAGTTTTGAATGCCAAACAGATGATTTCATATTTGATACTGGAGGAGAAGAAGTGAGGGTGGGGGAGGGTGCACTGAGTTTAACAAATGGAGATGGGAGGTGATATGGTCAGACCTGTGCTTTAGGAAAAACATTTTGACAATTGAGTGGAGGATAAACTTGTGGAGAGATGCTGTAGCAGGGATACCAATTAGTAGGCTATTGTGAGAGTCCAGGCATAAGGCAATGAATGCCTACACCAAGCTAGTGGCAGCACCAGAGGAGAGAAAGGGTATATAACAAGGATGTTACAAAGGTAAAATCAAAAAGACTTGACAAAAAATGTTTGTGGATTAGTGAAAGAGAATGAGAAATCAAGGATGACACCTAAATTTCAAGCCTATGTAACTGGGAGGATTATGGTCACCTAAACAGTAATAGGAAAGTTGGGGTTGGGGGGAAGGTTTAGGAAGAAAGATAATGAGTTAGATAATGAGTTCAGCTGTGGACATATTTAATTTAAGATGTCTATAGGACATCTAGTTCAAGATATCCAGTAGTCAGGAGATGGAGCTAAGATGGTGGAGTATGGGCAACAACCCAGCTGAACTTCTTCAACATCCCCCTTCAGACAACTTTAAATAATGACTCAAATAAAATTGTAGAGCAGCAATATGGGGAAGGGAATAGTCACTAAATGAATTTCCTAAATTTCATAACCCTAAAGGGAGGACTGAAAAGGGAAAAAGAAAACGAAAGAAAACATTGGGCGTGGAGAGGGCAGTGCAAGATTAAGATTGCTCAGACAATTGGAGAATGATTAAACAAATTGTGGTATATGAATGTAAAGGAATATTATTGTATCATAAGAAATTATGAAAGAGAATTTCAGAGAATCCTGGGCAATATGCAGAGTGAAGTAAGTAGAATGAGGAGAACAATATATAAAAGTCCAATAACACTGCGAAAAAAAATAACTTTTAAGGACTTAAAACTCTGATCAACACAACTAACTACAGTTCCAGAAAACCTATGATGAAGCAAGTTACCCACCTCCTTACAGAGAGGAGATGAACACAAAGTTTGGAGAGAGACATTTTATAAATGAAGTAACTATGCTAGAGAAAATAATTGGAAAGAAATGAGAGCTATGAAGGAAAAACTTGGAAGGAGAATAATTACCTCAACACAAAGGGCACAAAACCTTACTGAGCAAGAGATCCCTTGACAATTAGAATGGACCAAAAACACCTGAATAACTCTGAAACAATAAAAAAAAAATAAAACAAAGCCAAAAGACTGGAAAAAATGGGAGAAATCAACAGATACAGAAAAGACTTTTGACAAGATACAACACTCATTCCTATTAAATACTAGAAGACAAAGGAATAAATAAACATTTCCTTAATATAATAAATACTATCTATCTAAAATCAAGAGCCAACATTATACATGATAGGGTTATTAGAGGACTTCCCAATAAGATCAAAGGTAAATCAAATATTCATTATTACCACTGTCTTTTGATTTAGTGCTAAAATGCTAGTTATAGCAGTAAGACAATAAAAAGAAATTGAGATAACAAGCATAGGCAAAGTAGAAATGAAATGAACTACTTTTTTCAGATGACATGATAGTTTGATTAGAGAACTTCAGAGAGTTTACTAAAAATTGAAACAATAAATTCAGCAAAATTATAGAATATAAAATAAACCCATATAACACCAGAATTTCTGCCTATCACCAACAAAGCCTATCAGGAAGAGATAAAAAGGGAAATTCCCAACTAAAACAACTATAGAATCTATGAATTACTTGGGAGTCTACTTTCATGATACACACAAGAACCATAAGAATACAGCTTTATCAAAACATTCTTTATACAGATATAGAGCTAAATAATTGGGGAATATTAAGTAGGCCAAGCCAATAGATAATAAATTAATAAATTTACTTTTTCAGTGCCATACTAATCAAACTTCACAAATCTAGAAAAAAATAATAAAATTCCTACAGAGGCATCTCAAGAGTGATAATGTATACAATTGGAAGGAAGGGGGCCTAACAGTATCAAATCTCAAACTATACTACAAAGCAGAAACCATCAAACCAAAGCATTTTACTACTAGTTAAGATAAAGAGGTTGATCAGTGAAACATATTATGTATATAATATACAGAAGCAAATAAACATAATACCTTCACATTTAACAAATGCAAGAACCCACTCACTCACTAGTAAGAACTAAGTATATGGAAAAAAAACCTGCTATAAAAACTGAGAAGAATTCTGGCAAAAATTAGCCATAGACCAACATTTCACCTTATATACTAAGAGAAGCTCTAAAAGGGTAAATAACTTGGAAATAAAGGGTGAAATCATAAACAAATTAGAGGAACAAAGAAAAAGTTACTTTTTAGATTTATAGGCAGGCAAAGAATTAATGATTAAAAAGGATAGAGAGGATAATAGAAGATTAAATGAACTTTTGTTCATGTGAAATTTTAAAAGTTTCTGTACAAACAAAATCAATGTGGCTAAATTTTGAAGAGGAATAAATAACTGGGGGGAAATGTTTGCAGCAAATTTCACTGATAAGGGTTTTATTTCCAAGATAGTTAAGGAACTCATTCAACTGTATGAGAGCCATTCCTCAATAGATACATGATCAGAGGATAAGATCAAGGGAAAACATGCAAATTAGGGCAATGCTGAGATTCTACTTTATACCCATCAAATAGCAAAATTGATAAAAAGAAAAGTGACAAATCCTGAAAGTGCTGTGGAAGAAATGGTCATAAATGTCCTGTACTTGGGAATTGGTCCAGCTATCCTGGAAAGCAATCTGGAAGTATATTCAAAAGGTTACTAAACAATGCATAATACCCTTTGACATAGTGATACCACTTGCAGGCCTACACCCCAAAGAGATCCAAGAAAGAAAAGGACCCATAAGGACAAAAATATTTATGACAACTCTGTGGGGGTTGAGGGTAACAAAGAACTGGAAACTAAGGAGTTTGGGGAATGGCTAAATAAATTATAGGATATAAATAACATTATATATTATAGTTCCATAAGAAGTGATGAAAGTGTTATATAAGTTATCAGTTTTACACACACACACACACACGAAGGTAGCTAGATGGCTCAGTGGATAGAGAGCTGGGCCTGGAGTCAGGAAGACCTGAGTTCAAATCTGTCTCCAGACACTAGCTGTGTGACCCTAGGCAAATCACTTTACCTCTAAATGGCAAACCAGTCCAGTATGTTTGTCAAGAAAAACCCATGGACAGTACCGGTGTGCCAAGGTTCACAGGGTCACAAAGAGTCGGGCACAACTGAACCACTCAACAAAAATATACAAACATAACAGAAATTTAATGACATTAACCTTTTTGAGTAGTTTGCAAAATATTATCAACTCAGTTTCAATCTTATAAGAGATAAAAACAACTTATAAAATGAGTGAGTTCTAAGCTTATTTTTTCTTTTCATTTCTAGAATTTAAAATGACTAACTTGATGATTAACTAAAATGATTAACTTGATACTGAATTAAAAAATAATAATAATCTAAAAACCTGGAGAGAGCTCCTCTGTTTAGTTTCAGCTCAGAGTTACAACACCTCTGCACATCACTGTTTCTGACTACCAAGCTAAAGCTGCCAGGCTTTTAAATAACAGCAGCACAAAAACATGGCCATAATGCTACCTATTTCCATTGCTAAATTATTTATGCATTTATTATATTTTACATGGGCTGTTGAACCTGGAGGCACTTCTGCAGGGCTAGGTCATCTCCAGAAACACATTATAAAGAATCAGATCAACTGCATTATGGGCCAGCAAACATAGTTGTATGGGATATTGCTCATTAATATTACATAATTACTGCATTTGAAATAGTTCTTTAGGTAGTGATAACTTTTTTGTGTGCAGTCCTAAGGCTTCAAGGCAATTCACTTCATTAAGAGGTTGTTTAACATTAAGGGTATATCAATAAATAGTACCTTGATGCAATAGTGGAATCCTACCTATGATGACTTTGCCAAATGAAGCTATTACCATGTATAATGTGTTTTACACAAGATTTAAATGGTTTACCGAGTTTATAAAACCACTCTCCAGCATTACAAAGGCTGATTTGTGATAAGATTTGCAGCACGGTAGCAGTTTTAAGCAAAGTATTAACTTCACATAAACTATTGGGTGATTCCATGCGTCCCTCCCAACACCCAACAAAACTTTTGGTGCTCTTTTAAAGCTTTTACATGAAATACTTTTTGCTAAATTCAACTTAATATATATTACTCAGGATTTATATAAGGCAGCATCATATAACAAAAAGAGTGCTGGACTTAGAGTGAAAAGATTTGGGTTCATCTCTAGCTCTGAGAGCTAAAAGCTATGTGGTTTTTACTGATATGGACTAGTTGCATGAAATTTATTAGTGGGCACTAACTGTTGTGCTAATGCTAATTAGTGGACCTATACTTTAAGGAAATCACTTTGATGGCTGACTAGAGAATGGATGGGTGTGGAGAGAGACTTGAGGCAGGCAGACTTACCAGTAGCCTATTAATAATTAAGGTATGAGGTGATGAGGGCCTGTACCTGAGTGGTCACACTATCAGAAGAGAGAAGGGGAAATTTCCAAGAGATGTTGCAAAGATGAAAGCATCAGGCCATGGCAACAGCTTAGATAGAGGTGGTGAGAGATAGTGAGGAATCCAGGATGACTCCTAGGTTGTGAGCCTGGGAGACTAGAAGGATGGTGGTACCCTCAACAGTAATAGGGAAGGTAGGAAAGGGATGGATTGGGGTGAAAAATCAATTCTGTTTTGGATATGTTGAGTTTAAGATGTCTACTGGACACCTTGTTCAATATGTCTGGAAGGTAACTAGAGATGTGAGACTGGAGGTCAGCAGAGAGGTTAGGGCAGGATAGACAAATTTGAGAATCATCAACATAGAGATGGTAATTAAATTCATGGGAGCTGATGAGATCACCAAAAGAAGTAGTATAGAGGGAGAACAGGTCCTGGGTGGAACTCTGGAGGATACCTACAGTTAAAAGGCACAAACTGGAGTAGGATCCAGCAAAGGAGACTAAGATGGAACAGTCAGAGAGGTAGGAGGAGAACCAAGAGAGCCTGGTAGAAAAAAGGAATTATCAAGGAGAAAAGGGTGATTAACACTGTCGAAGGCCAAGGAGAATGAAGATTGAGAAAAGGCCTTTGGATTTGGCAAGAGGGAGGGAAGGAGGGAGGGGGAGAGAGAGAGAGAGAGAGAGAGAGAGATCATGAGATCATTGCTAACTGGATAAAATAGTTTCAGTGGAATGAAGAATTTTGAAGCTGGATTGTTAGAGGTTAAGAAGAGAGTGAGAGGAGAGAAAGTAGAGGCCCCTAATGTGGATGGCCTTTTCAAGGATTTTAGCCACAAAGGGCAGAACAGATATAGAGGGACAATCCTTAATGGGGATGGAAGGATCAAGGGAGGTTTTTTTTGAGAACGGGGAACACATGAGTATATTTGTAGTCAACAGGGAAGGAATCAGTGGAGAAACAGGGAGAGTGAAAATAAGGGATGACAGCAGGGGTAATCTGTTGGAGGAGATGGGATAGAATGGGGTCACTTGAGCAGGTAGAGGGCTTTGTGAAAGATAGAGAGTAAAGCTATCTCGTGACCAGGATGCACCAACCATTCTACCTCTTAGCCACCTTTTCCATAAATGTCTCTAGTCCTTTACACCAAGAAAGATGCCTTTGTGTCAGTACTATAATTCAGAATTAGCAGTAGCTTGAACTTTGAGCAACAGCCTTCTAAAAGCAATTCCTCCCTTCACTCTTTCCCTTCAACCAGTCTTTCATATAGTCACCAAAGTTATCTTTCTTACTTGTAGATCTACTCATGTTGTTCCTCTGTTCCAAAATCATCACTGGCTAACTCCCTAATGTCCACCAACCAAAGTTTCAGCCTCTTTACCTGGCATTTAAGGCCCTTCTCCTCTATACATTCTATCCTGCAGACAAACTACACTACTCTCGGTCCCCTGAAAACGCCTTACACATTTAGGCCTCTGGGCTTTTGCTTACACTCTCTCCTATGCATGGAATGTCCTCCCTCCTTCTTTTCACTCATATTTTAAAGTTCATTTCAAGTGACACCTTCATAAAGTCTTTTTGATCCCTCCAATTGACATTTCCTTCTCCTAATGCTCACATAAATTTTGTACTTCCCCAAATTAACAATAACAATTAACATTTCAATAGTACTTTTAAGCTTTACAAACTGTTTTCCAGGACACAACTTAGTGAACTAGGTAATACAAGCATTATTGTGCACATTTGACAGTTGAAAAAAATTTAAACTCTAAGAGATAAAGTGATTTACAGAGCTAATGAACGCCCACTGCCACATCTGAACCCAGATCTCCCCACTCCAAATCCAGTGTTCTCTACTCATTATGCCAGTAGTCTTTATGGTTGGAATTAGGGCCTTTTGGGGGTCCATGGTGTGACCTTAAGGAGTGTTGGATCAACCAAGATGATTGATTGCAGTCTTCCACACTCTCCATGATAACCAGTCATGGGGCTTGTCTTCAACACAACATTTACCTTATCCCACAAGCTCCCCCATTGCACCCCCACTCTCCCTGTGCAATAGCTCCTTCTCTGAGTCAGGTGAGCCCCTCAAGGAAGTTTTAATCTAATCATTGGGCTACTCAGGTACAAATAGCAGCAGCTGTGCTATTGTTATTGGGAAAATGCCCCACCCCAACTCCAGCAAACCCATCCCACTGACCCAAGATGACTTAGTGACTGTGATAGCGATCCTTCTGAGAGTGGGCTCTGCACTCTGGGGCACTGAGTCATGAGTCAGTTACACAGCATAAGTAAGAATGGAAGACTGTCTAATTGCAGATCTCATTTCATTATCTTTTCCCCCAAACCCACACCTCTTCCAAACTTCCCTATTACTATCAAGGACACTGACATCTTTCCAGTCACTTAGATACACACCTCTCCATTTTCCCTCTCCCCACATATCTAGTAAGTTGGCAAATCTTGTAATTTCTTGTGATTTCAACATCTTGCACCTCCCCTTCTCACTACTTACATATACACCATTCTAATTCATTTCCTCATCACCTTTTGCCTGGACTATTGAAATATTATTCTCTTACTCAATAAACTCCATTGATTTCCTATTGACTCTAGAATTAAATATTTCATCTTTATATCAGCCTTTTTTATTTCTATTTTTGTGTAAGTTTTATAACATATAAAATTATTAGTACAGCTGTATATGTATACACTTTATAAATAAATTGTACATACGTGTGTATGTGTATACATACATGCAGACATTATATAATGGAGCAGTTAGCACCAGGCCTGGAATTAGGAAGACCTGAGCTCAAATGTGGCCTCAGACACTTACGAGCTGTGTGACTTTGGGCAAGTCACTTAACCCTTTTTGCCTTAGTTTTCTCATCTAAAAATGAGCTGGAGAAGGAAATGACAAACCACTCGAGTATCTTTGCCAAGAAGTCTTACAAGAGAAAGAAAAAGTTGATATTATTTTACTGAATGAAATAGACATAGAATACGCATTTGTTTCTTTTTTCTAAAAGTCCAGGGCAATAAAAATTCACATTTATAAAATGCTTTAAATTTTCTTAGGGCTTTCCTTATCAAAGTCCAGTAAGATAGGAAGGACAAGTATTATTTCCTCCATTTTATAGGCTGTAAGCTTCATAAGATCAGTGACATCTCAATTCAGTTCAATTCTATTCCTTAGGTATTTACTAAGCCCTTACTATTGCAAATCATCTGAGGTGAAGCATTTGGATTTTTTTTGGACCCACCTGTAATTTCATTGGTATAGGGAACTTCTGTTGAGAAAACTTACTTTAGTAATGTAGACCAGAACATGCTATACGATTTGTAATTTTAGAGCGTTAACTTAGAGGTCGGCTGAATTGTCCTGGGTCACACTGCCAGTATGCTTCCAGAAGCAGGGATTGAGCTCAGGACTTCTAGACTTCTCCAGGATTTTCTCACTACCCTGACTTTCAGGCATTGGAACTGAAAGACAAACGGTAAACAGCTGGCACCTTGAAGGAATTTATATTCCACTATTTATAATTTGGATATCCCCAAAGCCTGGTATAGTGCTCTGTACACAGTAGGTGCTTAATAAGTTGAATTGTATTGGTTGAAATAAATCCATGAAATGGCAGTAATCACACTTCACAGGAACAGGATAATATAAGTGCTTTGTAGGCTCTAAAGCATTTTGCTAAGAGAAATGTATTGCTTTGGACTTTCAAATAATGTCTTATTGATATTCTTCATGTCATATCACTATCACTTCCAAATGATTCCCCCTCCTCTAAAAAAAAAAAGAACTTTCCTTTGTAACAAATGAGTTTAAGCAAAGAAAATCTCATATATCAGCTATGTTTGACAGCGGGTAGCATGCCTGTAGGTCATATTTATCATCATTCTGAACCTATAGTGCACCATCCCTCTGCCAAGAAGTGGGAAATGTGCTTCACTTTCGGGCCTCGATGTAAAGACTGGCCACATCCTATCAGTCAGAGTCTTGAAGTCTTTCAGTGTTGTTTTCCTTGACGTCGTTGTGGTTGTCAGGCAGGCTATTCTGGTTGTACTTACTACATTCTGTATCAGTTCAAACAAGTCTAAAGTTTTTCTGAATTTCTTGTCATCTCTTTACCATGCTTCCTGCTCTCCCACCATATTTCTCATCCTCTCCCCTGGAACCTTGGAGTCTACTCCCTTGATCCCTTGGTTCTGATAGTTGAGCTTTCACCATATCAGGAATGAGGCCTCTGGGCTATTTCCAGGCCCTGCACCCCAACCCCCAGCCTTCCAGCTCTCCTTTATATGAAGTCTTTCCCCCTTAGAATGAAAACTTCTTGTGGGCAGAAACTGTCTTGCTTTTATCCCTAGTGCTTATCACAGTTCGTGACATGTAATAAGCATTTAATAAATGGTCTTTTTAAAAAAATCAGTCTATCTTCTCTATATATCTATCTTTCAGTATAATTACTTTCTTAAAATAAAATGATATTCTGTTAAAAATCATATAACACATTTTTAGCCATTCCCTAAATGATAAAAACCCATTTTCTTTCCTATTCTTTGCTATAACAAAAATGCTACCACAAATATTTTTGTATGTATGCAAGGGTGTGCTTGTAAATGTTTAACAACTGGCCCTCTGAAAAGAATGTTTTTAGGATATATTTGTAAATTTAATGTGTATTATTAACACTTTCTCCTCACTTTTTAAAAGTCTAGACAATCAACAAAACAATAAATCAAGTTCTGATTTGTAGTGTTTGCTGATTTTTGATATATAAATGTTTACACTGAAAATATAAGACTAGCTCCAGAACACTCCTGTATGAAATCGCTCCCTCTGTCATAGATTTCCTTGGGTTCTATTACCTAGTTGTGGTATTTCTGGGTCAAAGGGTATATACAACTCAAAAATGTTTTATTTAAATTCTAAATTATTTTTATGAATGGTTGCTCTAAAATCATATTTCTACCAATAGTGCATTGTACCAGTCTTCCCATAGTCTCTCCTACATTTACCACTCTCATCTTTTCCCATCTTAGTCAATTTGATCGATCTGAGTTAAAACCTTAGAATTATTTTGGTTTGTATTCTTTGGTTTGTGTTCTTCTGATTTGGAGCATTCTTTCATATGATTGTGAATTGCACACATTTCTTTTGAAAGAATGCCTCTTCATATCCTTTAATCAATTGTTTGTTAGGGAATGGTTCTTATTTTTATGTCTTTGTATTAATCTTTCTTGGACCTTTTGTTTTTTCAGGAAAGAACAAATATCTATTCCATAAATGCTTTATTCTATAACATCACATCTTTTTTGATCATGTAAGAAGGCTGGTGAGATTAACAGACGGATAATCTGATTGCTTCCCTGATACCCATGTAACATTAAAAAAAAACCTAAAGGAAAACTGCCAGCAACTGGGTGGACCCCAAATAGGTCAATTTAGGGAGGAGGACATGAACAAGAGTCTCACTGGGTAAGAAAAATGTGGATAGGTTTTGGTCTTTTAACTTTGGAGGGACTATCAACATTAATCAGATCGTGGAACCACTGAAGCTTTAAAGTATAAGAATGTAATGCTAATGGCAATCTAAATGAAGGCTAAGCTATAAACAGAAATCAAATTGAGATCATTACCCAAACGCTACAAATGCAGTCTCAAAGATAGCCTTCCAACAGGTTCTAGGTTTATAGACTTCTAAAGACTGAGAAAGAATCACTTGCAAATTACCTTGTAAGAATGATAAATCTCTAGGTTAAAAAAAAAATAGGTTGAATTACTGAAAATTAGCTATCAAGTGGTGTGATGAACCAAGAATCACGAGACTTGGGTTATAGGCTTATGTCTACCATTAACTCATGGTGTGATCTAAGAAAAGTCTCTGAAATTGTTTCTTCATCCATAAAATGAAAAGGTTGTAAAGAAGCTTTGACCATAGGACTTTAAGCCAATATCATATTTTGCCAATCTTTAAAACAATCCTCTTCAGAAGATAAGGAAAGATTATTTCCTCAACTTTATATACATACACACATATATGTGTACACATGTATATGTATACACATACATACAAACATACACATAGACATCATGTTGTTTTTAGAATATAAAATAAAGATACCACCAAGCCAAAGGCTCAGGGACACCATTAATCATAAGCATTCGTCTAGACATTTCATAGAAATATAAAATGTTAGCATCAAAAAAAGATTTTGGAGGACATCTAGTCCAGGTTGTATCCTTTACAACATCATGACTGTGGTCACTTGCAACCTCAGTGAAGCCAAATCTCTTGAGGCAGCCCATTCTGCTTTGGAAAAGCTCTAATTTAGGATTTCTTAACCTTTTTTTGTGCCATGGACCCTGCTGGTAGTCTGGTGAAGCTATTGACCTCTCTCAGAAGGTTTTTAAATGCATAAAATAAAATACAAAGGAAACAATCATATTGAAATAGTTATAAACATATCTCTTAAAAAACAATTTCACAGACACTAGTTTAAAATTCCAAACACTGGAATATACACTTCTTGAGGGTACAAACGATTTTTGCTCTTTATTTGTATCCACAGTGTTTTAGTACAGTGCTAAGCACTTAGAAAGTATTTAGTAAATGGTTATTGGTTGATTGATTGTTCTAACCACACTGCATGTTATCTCTAATCTGTAAACTGCCTGTGTGACCTTGGGCAAGTCACTTAGCTTTCTCAGGCCCCGGTTATAAAATAAGTGTTTGATCAGAAGACCTCTGAGGTCACTTTCTGTTCTTTCTGTAGATTCTTAGATTCTACAATTTCTATTTTGTTCAATAGTTATTTGTATATGTATCACAACCTAGGTGCTAAACTATAAATTCTAGTTCTAATGTTCTTTCTATTACAAAAAACTATGGCATACCATTAGAGATCTCCTTCCGGCATTCACCCCGGAATTTAATCCTGAGGGTTAGTAGCATAAAGGACAAGGGAAGAGTATGTATGGAGGAACCCAGAAACAAAGGAAACCAGACCCTTTCCTTTAGGAGACATAAGGATGCTGGGGTCTGGCAGCAGAAGTTACATCCTGGTACTTTGTCTTTCAGGATATTCTGGTCTAATGTTTTCTACAATGCTGATACTATAAAAGGACGCTTGCCTACTCTCATCAGTAGACGGATGGTGAAAGGAAGATAAAAAAGGTAGAAATACTTGTCAAATGATTAGTATACTTTGCAGCTTAAAAATTTTAAGGCACCCTTTCTGAAATTTTTACTTAAGGGAACAGAAATTTATGCTACCACTGCTGTTAAATGCTAGGTGTCGTAATAATAATTGGCAGTCACGTATCTCATTCAGGTTTGCAAAGCACTTTATACACATGATCACCTTTGGTCCTCTCAACAACCTTGTGAGGCGTGTGTTATTGTCCCACTTTACAGATGAGAAACTTAAGACTTAACAGAGGCAAAGTGACTTGCCCATGGTCACAAAGCTAGCATCTGAGGTAGGATTCAAACTCAGGTCTTCCTGAAGACAAATTTGGCATTTTATCTACTAAATAACATTGTCTTGCTACAAATACTTTTAGGAAATCAAGATTTGTGTCTGATTAGAATTGACTTACAAGATATTCTTATGAAAAGTTTCTGGCTTGGTTCAGAGCACTATTTAGGGGGAAATGTAGTAGAGAAAGATTCAATAATTTACCTATGATGAAGATTTGAGCAATGGCCATATTAGCCGTAGAACCCATATTTTAATATTCTAAATACAGTGTTCTACCTACTAATTTATTTACTCCTTTAAAACTATTATTTTTTTCAATAAAATAATAGGATTTTAGAGCTGGAATGACTTCAGAGTACATCTAGTTCAAATGAGGCCCAGAGAAGTGATGGTTTTCTTCTTCCTGAGGTCAATTAATTATTCAATTCATGAACACTTATTAAGCTACTATGATATGCCAAGAAAGAGGACTGAAGAAAGGTCACTAGATTTAGCAATAAGAAATCATTGATGAACTTGGAGAAAATAGTTTTAGATTAGTGGTGGGGATGGAAGCCAGTTTGCAAAGGTTTGAGAAGTATATGGGAGGTGAACAATGGGGCAATGAGGGAATGAGGGTAGACTGCTTTTCTTAAGAGATTGGTTGGGAAGAGAATACAGAATGATAGCTTAAGCTTTAAGGGAATGGTGGGGCCAAATGAAAGTTTTTTTTTTTTTAAGAATGGACAAGAATATTTGAATACAGCAGAGAGCACAATAGATAAGTAGAGGTTAAAAATTAGGGAGAACAAGAGGATGATTCAGGGAGTAAGAGACGACAGGGGAGGAGATGGGATCAATAGTCTTGACATTATCAAGAAGGGCCATCTTCAGTGACTACAGCAAAGTAAAGGAGGATTGGAGATGATTGCTAAGGTGATTTGAAGCGTGGAACTGGGGAAGGGAAGGAGCTACCAAATGAGGGGCTTTTTTTTTGCAGTGAAGTCTGAGTCAAGTTCCTCAGCTGAGCACACTCTTCAGGTGAGAGGGCAGGATATGTGCACAAATTACCATAACTTGAGAATGGAAGGAATGGTTTGAAATAGATTCTGAGTAGAATGTGATCGAGTTGATAAAAGACCATTGATGTGAGGCAATGAGGGCACAATGGAGAGTGGACAACATCAGTCTGTGGTAGACCTAGTCAGCACGTTGTATGACTTCTTCCACTGGCGGCCGTCACTATTTACACAACTTAGCTCAGATAATTTTATACCTTTTATTGTTGTCATAGATTTTACACATGTTAAAGGTGGAAATCATTTGATCTGCTTGCTTATGGGGTGTACTTCAACAAATAGCTATTCAGTCATATCACTTTGCCATACTTTTAAGACAGGAAGTGAAGTGTATCCAATCCAAACAGAAAGGAGTAATCTGTGTCAACAATGCAGTTCAGTACAGGTGGCTGGAACCAGTCGAGGATATGTCATCTTGGGAGATTAAGGTCATTGTTTGGAAGTTATACTCCTAGTGTTTTAGCTGAGCTGTCTTTGCTTACACTAACGCTTTGCCAAGGTGTGCCTGAATTTAAATGAAGCATTCCTAGGTTTAGTCCCTTCCAGACCATTTATTCACAAACAGTTCATCAGAAGAGCTGGGTTCACCACTCTCTTTGACAAAACGGCTTGTTAACTGTAAACCTTTATTAATAATAATACAGTAACTGGGAAAGTCAGAGGGAAAATAATGTTTAAAATTCAGAGAGTTTGCATAGATTGCAAAACAGCAAACAAAAGGAAAAAATGTAACCTAGTAATTAGGTGCCAGAAAACAATGGTCCTTCCTAAGTAAACATGTATACTTTCAAATACTAAAACAGGATGTATACCGGAGGAGTAGTTTAATAAAATGCACTATCTGTACTTGGTTTCAAAATGCCTGTCTCCTGTTCATTAATTACTTACTATATTGTGCTGTGCCTTAAAATTTCCCAATAACTTTGGAATGGATGATGCCTGAGAAGTCACTTAACCCTTATAACACCTTTCTTCCCCATCTCAAAAACTAATTAGTGACTCTTGTATTTGGAAAAAATATTGGACTGGAAGAATTGATAATGTGTTTCTAGTTGCTGTGAAATAAGGATGACCCTGGGCAAGTCACAAAACCCTGTTTGCCTCAGTTTCCTCATCTGCAAAATGAGCTAAAGAAAGAAATGGCAAACCACTCCAATGTGTCTGTCAAGAAAATGCCAAATGGGGTCACGAAGAGTTGGACACAACTGAAATGACTCAACAACAACCTTTACTTGCAATCTTGGACTTGTAGATAGATTTCAAGGGAGGGGGGATGTGAACTTGGATGGAAAAAAAATAAGTTTTTTTTAATTTCATTAACCCTTGTTTCTTTTGTAATTCTGTGCATTTTATTTTATGCTTTAAAAACATCATTCTACGAAGAGGTCCTCAGGCTTTACCAGACTGTGAAAGCAGTCCACAATACAAAAAAGTTTAAGACCCCCTGCTTTAAAATATGCTTTACAGATTCATCAGAACACTTATTAGCATTTCCAGAGGACACTGACTAGTATTACTCTCTAGGAGGGCCTGGACTGAATACCTGCCCAGACCTGTCTTCTGACTATTCCATTCCAGTTAAGACTCACGCCAAAAACACCAAGTTCTATAATTCTGTAACAGAAAATGCCTGACCTACCAACTCCAAAGCAATATTCTGATTTGAATATTTTTACATATAATTAGTTTCATATAAACCAAGATGACTGCTGCTTTTTGCGTATATTCGTAATTAGCATAATGTACCCCAGTGCCTGATGGGAAGGAACTAAGGAACATTTAAGGTGATCTGGCAGACCCTGAAAAACTAGGATCTGGTTCTTTGGAAAAGAATACTCCACATCTGCTAAGGAAAAGTTAGAAGGTCATCATGGCATGGGGCATTATAACTGTATATGGGTTCACTGACCAAGATCCCCCAGTTTCTTGGCAGGAAGTATTCCAAAAGATGAGGATATGATATTCTTTAAAAAGACATTAATGCTTTTCTTGTTGTCATTTTCAGTGTCTTGGGTACCTCAATAAAGTAGGATGTAGGATCATATGCCAATAAGATGATTATTCTCAATATTATTGAGAATATTATTAGCCCAGCCCAGTCCACTATTACTATTCTCAGTAAGATGGAGAAATTTAAAAGAGTAGAAAACATCTGGACTGGACACTATAGGGAATGATGGGGCAGCAAGCAGAAGTTAGGTCTCCCATTGAACGAAGCAGGTTGAATTTGTAGTTGATTTAATAAGTACCTATTGTTTTTTTAAATAATTGTTTCATGCAATGCCTTACAGACCAGTGGTTGTGTTTTAATTTCTGGTATTATCCTTGGTTCTGTTGCCTCTAACCCAATCGAACCCATCAACCCCAAACATGCATTTACATTTTGTCCACTTTACCTCTGATTATCATTTTAAAATAGAATAGTAGAAAGAGTACTGGAACAAGCAGCCAGCAGACCTGGATTCAAGAACCACGTTTGCTCCTAATCTGCTGTGAAACCTTAAGGAAGTCACTTCCTTCTCTGGCTTTTGGTTTCCTTCAACACAAAAGGAGGGATCTGGACTAAATGGTACCTTCCAAGGTCCATTGCACCATTTTGCCCTCATACTCTTAAAACTGGCTTTATGCTTGGATTCACTTCGGTAATATCTGGGTATCGGACAAAAGCCGGGTAGAGGATACCAGCAGGATATGGGTTTAAATTCCAAATCTGCCATTTTGTACCTCTGTGAACATGGGTAAATGATGCAGAGGCCTTTTTTCCTCATCAAATGTCACCCCCTCCCCCCCACGCCCCTTTTATCTCTAATATAAATAAACAAACTAGCTTTTTGAAAGCCTGGCGAAAAGGTGCCGCAAGCCATTACGAAGGGGCCTGAGAGAGCAAGGCTGCTACCTCTGTAACCTTGGGCAGGGTCACTTTCTTTCGCTGGGCCTCTTTCTGGATTGGTCAAAGGAGGCTTGGGGTTGGACAAAGGTTCTGAACTTCAGCCCCTATGTTTAGTACGTCTACGACCTCAGGCAAATCTCTTAAGGTTTTCCGGAGGGCACTGGGACGGGGAGGGGAAGGGGGAGGGCGGGACGGGTCTAGTTCACGTATAGGGTCACTTCTAGTTCTAAATCTGCGAGCCTATGCCCTAGGACAAGTCATTAAACTTTTCTGCAAAATAAAGGGACTGGGATAAAGAGCGGTCCGGGACCAGACATGGATCACCTCGACTCTGATCTAAGAGGCAGCCCACCCTCCAACGCTCCTATGCAAGTCATCCGAGCTCTTTCGGCCAAAGAGGCGGGGCCTATAGCGCAAGGTGCCGGGCCTCGGGGTCAACCGCAGTCAAGGAGGCCACACGCCCAGCCAGGCCCTGCCCTGTTACGGGCCTACAGCCGAGGCTAGAAGAAACGCAGTTCTCAGCACAGCTGGGGAGCAGCTCTGACCTTTCCAGCTGCGCAGGCAGGGCAGGCAGGGCAGGCACGGCCTCGCCTTCCAGAGCCCTCTGGGGCGGAGCCGGGGCTGGCGCACGTGACGCTCAGGGAGCCACCTTAACTATGGGCAACGCCGCTCCCCGGCTTTTCGCAGGTCGTCGGTTCAGTTCCTTAACACTCCGCCTTCCTGCCTTAGGTGACGGAGGGGTTTAGGTCTCTCCCACACGGCTCGCCCTTCTTCAGTCGTCTCTCAGCCAGGCAGAGGAATTAGCAATGATTCCTTTGCCCTCACCTAAGATGGCGACCGGTTGAGTTAACTGAGAGGTTGGGGGAGGGGAAGCCAAGGTAATGACCTTAATGGGCGGGCTCCAGTTTGCTGGGGCGTCACTGGAGAGATCTTTTTTTTGACCTTCTTGGGCGGGCCCCAAATGGGGACGGGGTGTGGTCACTACAGAATCCGCTCACAGATTGGTCTTTTGGTGGGTGGGCGGGGGTTCGCGAGGCGCCCCGCCCCTCCCTCCCCGAACCGGAAGTGTCTCTTGGTCTTTCCAGCTGGTTGTCATTTCACTCTGCTCGGTCCTGAGGAGGAGTCGGCGGCGGCTGCGGGGAGACCGGGCACCGGGAGGCGGTGGCGGTGGAGACAGCAGAGGAGGAGGAGGAGGAAGAAGAGAAACCGAAGAGGAAGGAGAAGGCCGCGGCAAAGACGGCACTGACTACGGGGCCAGCGGAGACCGCGGCTGCGGCGGCCCAGGAACCGTGAGGAGAAAAACTGTAAATAATTATTTAAATTTTTCGGGGGGCAGAAAAGAAAGAAAGGGGGACATTTCTCCATTAGAATAATCGCAGTGTTGGTTTTTTTGTTTGTTTGTTTTTTTGTTTTTTTCTTCCTGCGGAGAATCGAACTGAGAAACCGAACAAACCGCCCCCGGGTCCCATGAGGGAAAAAAAAACCCCGGAGCCGCAGAGAGGGGACAAGGCAGAAACCGCAGCAGCAGTGGCAGGACCTTCCTTCCAGATCGCCCCAATTTCCCCCGCACACCCCGGCCGGCGGCTGCTGAGGCCCCCCCGAGTTGTTTTGACCCCCTCCCCTCCACAGTGAATCGCTTTAATCCTTTTCTAATCTCTGTCCCCCCTAGAGAGAAACGGGTGTTTTCAGCCCATTTCATGGGGGAGAAGAGGTGGGGGGGAGACCAGAAGCAGGAAAAACAGGAGCAGCAACAGCAAGAACTGCACCAGGAGCAGGAAGAGCAGCAGCAACAAAAACAGCCCCAGGAGCAAAAACTGCACCAGGAGCAGCAGAAAGAGCAAAAACAGTACCAGGAACAGCAGAAACCTTCCTGCAACCCTCCCATTCCTATTCAATGCTGATTTCCTCGACTGAAATTTTATTTCCTGGAACCAGGAATTCACCCCATTTCTTTCTTTCTCTCCACATAACATAATATCTTTATACATAAATATATAATATATAATGTTCTTAAATTATTCCTGATTTAAAAAAAAATTTTTTTTGAGCTGCCAAGAAAAGACGTCTTCTCCCCTAATCCTTAAAAGATTTCATATGTGGGTGAGTCAAAACTGCTGAGGAAGAACATATGATTGTTAAATTATAGATATATTTTTTACTCTGCGCAATGCTTATTCTTCTACATCCATAAATGCTTAAGAAGCTCTGTTTTTGTCATTCATGTGCATTTTCCTTTGGAAAAAGAAACCACCTATTTTACTAACCAAAGACTTGATTTTTTTTCCCTTCCTACCCTCTCCCTTAGAAATAAACACAATTTGACTCATGTCCATATCTTAAGAGAGATTTTTTAGGTTTTCAGATACCAGAATTCCAAATCAGAAATATTTAGGGTGGGGATAAGCTGGGATCACTGAGCTATAATAAGACATTTCTAAAACACTCATTTTGGGTTGGAGGAAAGGAGACAGACTTAAGCACTAGGTTGTCATTTTTGTTGTAAGAATTCAGATCATAAAAATAATAAATGGGGGATTACGGGTTTGGAGTGCTGGTGCAAAACAATACTGGGAATAAATCAGCTTTTCCAGTCAGATTTCATCCACATCTGCAGCCTCCACACCATCATCAAAATGCAACCCCCAGCCCTGCTGCTTTTATAAATAATAACACAGCTGCCAATGGCAGTAATGCTGGGTCAGCTTGGCTCTTTCCTGCTCCAGCTGCCCATAACATTCAGGATGAGATTCTGGGGTCAGAAAAATCTAAAACTCAGCAACAGCAACAGGAACAGCAAGATTCTCTAGAAAAGCAGCAGCTTTCCCCCAGTCAAGGTCAGGAAGCAGGGATACTGCCTGAACCTGAGAAAGCTAAATCTGAAGAAAATCAAGGAGATAGCTCTTCAGAAAATGGCAATGGGAAGGAAAAAATAAGAATAGAATCACCAGTGTTGACAGGATTTGACTACCAAGAGGCTACAGGGTTAGGTACTTCAACTCAGCCCTTAACATCCAGTGCATCCTCTCTTACTGGTTTCAGTAACTGGTCAGCAGCTATTGCTCCTTCTTCCTCTACAATAATCAATGAAGATGCAAGTTTTTTTCACCAGGGAGGTGTCCCTGCTGCTTCAGCGAATAATGGTGCTCTGCTGTTTCAAAATTTTCCGCATCACGTCAGCCCTGGCTTTGGTGGCAGCTTTTCCCCTCAGATAGGACCCCTTTCTCAGCACCACCCTCATCATCCTCATTTTCAACATCATCACAATCAGCATCAGCAGCAGAGGAGGTCTCCTGCTAGTCCTCATCCACCTCCATTTACACACAGAAATGCTGCTTTTAATCAGCTGCCTCATTTGGCTAATAATCTAAACAAGCCACCCTCTCCATGGAGCAGCTACCAAAGTCCTTCACCTACACCATCTTCTTCATGGAGCCCCGGTGGTGGTGGATATGGTGGCTGGGGAGGCTCCCAAGGCCGAGATCACCGCAGAGGACTCAATGGAGGAATAACACCTCTCAACTCCATTTCGCCCCTGAAGAAAAATTTTGCAAGCAATCATATTCAGCTACAGAAGTATGCTCGGCCCAGCTCAGCTTTTGCTCCCAAATCTTGGATGGAAGATAGTTTGAACAGAGCTGACAACATTTTTCCTTTTCCGGTGAGATTCTACCCCATTAATAAATTAAAATTAGAAAAAAATACAAAATTATATACCTTTTAACCGAGAGGTTTTTAATTATGTATGTTCTCATCAGATCTTTTAATTTTAGTTTTGTAATCAACTTATATAATATGAATTTTTGTAGTAGCAGGGAAATATTATTTCAAAACAAAAATTCAACTAATTCATTGATATTTTATAATTGTAATCAGTTTTTTCTGATTATATTCCTGAGGATAATCTTTTGAAATTGGCATGAATATCAGGTAGCTTTCAGCAGTTGTATTTGTGAATTATACCTTCCTGAATTGAATTAAGAATGATAGATTTTTTTTCTTATGTATTAGGTAATAATAAGTAGACCGAATATTAAATCTATGTGTCTATATTTATATATTTAATATATTTCATTTAAAGCTAATTAACATTCTCTGAACATGCAGTAAATAATCTAATCCAATTGCATGTTTTACTGTAGTGTGAAATAAGAATAAATTGAAAGTGATTTTTGCATCAGTTTTCTTACTATTTAAAGTTTCAGATACAAAATCTCTGAAGCAATTTGTTTGAACAAGTCTAAATTGACAAGTTCAGTGACTCTAAATAAAAAAAACAGTGTTGCAAGATCCATTCTCTACCTTGGGCTAGGAAGGACTCAGAGTAGGAAATAATCTAAATGTTTTCTTTAGCTATGTTTAGTTCTGTGTACTTTGAAACAGTTGAAAGCAGAATGACTTTTGTGATGACTTTAACTCATTTACTTATGTTTTGATAGCAATATTAGGTTGTAGAAAAAGAAGCCACTACTAAAAATAGACCTCGTTTAACTAATATCACTTGTTGGCTTTCTCTGTGCCAATATAGCCTTGCACTGTCAGGAGTGCAGGTTGTTTGACATTTTGAATTAATGAGCAATAGATAGAGTTTGTGGAAGTTTAAAGCTGTTTCATAAAAGAAGTATTGGCTTAGATCATGTGAATGAGAAAGTCAGTTCAATAGCAGATGTATAAACAACTGTATGTCAGTGGTTGGTGGTTGTGTGTGTGTGTGTGTGTGTGTGTGTGTGTGTGTAGTTTTCAGGATCTTTCAGCAAGGATAAAAACAGATTGCAAAATAATTGCAGTTCCTAGATCCAGTGTCAGCATAAGTTGGATGACCTATTTTAATAAGTAGGGGTAAGAGATCATTATATAAAAGGAGCCTTATATTTTTTAGTGTCAGTAATCATCTACTCATACCCTAAGATGAAAAATCTTTCATAAGGACCAGTTTTAATGGAGTACCTGGTCTGAAATGATTACCTTAAATTCTATTTCATTTTGTTTCATGATAGACCTAACTATCTTAGCTGGTAGTAGAGTTTAGGAAGGATTTTTGATACTTGAACTGTATAATAATCATAGAATTTTAACAGTTAGTAAAAATATTTAAGACATTGCAATGGATATGAAGGTTATTGGAGTGGGAAAGTTTTTAATGCCTGGCTGTTGAATCTTTTAAAGGAAACAAGTATTACAAAGGTAATTTTATGAACTATTATTTTATCAAAATTTTTAAAAATATAAGGTCATACTTTACATTTTAACTACACACTAAGGTTTAACTACACACTACTAAACTAAGGTTTAGGTGATAGTTTAATTAGGTCATTAATTTAATTCCTTATCAATGTTTTCATAGCTGCTGTATTATGATAGTGAACTTGTTTGACCTTGTGGTTTGTTTTCTATACCCAGGTGTTTTGGCATTGGTAAAAAAATGTTTGGGGGAAAAGGACAATTTGCGGAAAGAAGTAAAGCAAATGATATATTCCTGAGATTTTTTTTTTGCTTATTTTCATATATGGTTAAGGAAATGTTTGAAATTTGTAGTCTCAATGACCAAAGCTCTTTCTAGGTGTATTTTTTTTTAAAGATGACTATAAGATAGAGATCTAGAATTCAAGACCATTGTTGAATTTTAATGCCAAAAAGAACTGATATAAACTGATTCCTCTAGTAGAATCACTTACGTTTTATTCTGGAAGGAGAAGAATGCAGGGCTGTTGCGTACACTTCAGCTATTGCAAGTTGAGAAAGAGCCCTGCCAAATTTCAAATCCCTTTTATAGGGTGAGAGGTTTAAAAGAAAACAAATTTAAAAAAAAAAAAACCCTTTGACTTTAAATTCTTAATGGTTTTGAAACAAGTAATTTGAGCTGACTATAAATTCAAAATTTAATGGATGCAGTTGGGGGGGTTAAATTTTTATGTTTGAATTGGTTGTGTCATGTACGTCTCAAAATTTTGAGAATGAAATTGTTTATGGACTACCCTGAGTAGTCTACTAGTTTCCTGTTTGCAGAGAATAGGGTTGGGTTTTTTTTTTGTTTGATGGGTTGATTTTTTTATGTTGATCACCCTGGTGGTTGTGTGAATAGAGAGGCGTTGCATGTCAGAAATGTTGTGGAGATAGATTTTGGCAAGATTTGGGAATTTATTTGATAAATGTGTTGTAGGAGAGTGGGTAGTTAAGGATATCACCAAAGTTATGAGCCACGAGTTGGGAAGAATGATGTGATATTTTCTATAGAAGAAGGAAGTTTGGAAGAGGAGTGGATCTTGTTGTATATATGTTGGGATGAGTTGGAACACCCAGTTTGGGAAGAGCTTTGGGTCTGGAGTCAGGAAGAACTGAGTTCAAATAAGGCCCCAGACACTTACAAGCTGTGTGATCCTGGGTTAGTCACTTAACCTCTTTTTGCCTTAATCCATTGGAGAAGGAAATGGCAAACCATGCCAGAATCCTTACCAAGAAAACCCCATGAATAGTACTGGTATGCTATAGTCCACAGGGTCAGGAAGAATCTGATATGACTGAATGATGGAACAGCAATTCAGGACTGAAGCACAGGAGAGAGACTAAATATTTAAATGTGTAAATCATAGCGATTATGGTAAATAAAACCTATGCAAATTGATGAAGTGACCAAGCGAAATAGAGTAGAGAGTAAAGAGGTCCCAATATTGGGTAGCACATACAGAGGGTGTGATATAGAAGTAGAGGCAACTGTGTAGACAGCTTTTAATAGGACTTTGCCTTAGAAAGGGAGGACAGATGTAGGAAGATAACTTGAGGGAGAAATAAAGTCTAGGGAAGTTTTTATTTTTTATATTTTTTGTTTTTTTAGGAATGGGGAAGCTTGGGTATGTGTGAAGGAGAGATTAAAGATTAGAGAGAAGGGAAGATTTAAGGGACTACTTGAAGACTGGAAGTAATGGGATCAAAGTACATGCAGAGGGGTTGTGTTTGGCAAAGATAGGGGCTGTCTTATCAGAGATTAGAAGAAAGGAGGAGAGACAGGAATGATGTCTAGGAGTTTTGAGAACAAGAGAAGTGGTGAATAATGTGCTCAGAGCAATGGTTCCAATTTTTTTTTAAGTATGCAAGATCCTCAGTTGAGAGGGCATGGACTGGCATGGGAGGCTTGAAAAGAAGTTTGAAATAGTTTCTGTGGGGAGTGAGATAGGGAATGAATTAGGGAGGAATCAAGGGATTGCTTTGCTGCAGGAATGCCTCAATTGAAAAGTGACAACATAAATTTGTAATGTGTGTAGTCAGCACGATTGTGTGACTTTCTCCAGTTATGTTCAGCACCATGCATAGGAATAGAGTAGGTAGATGGGAGTAATCCAGAGCTGGTCATTGGCAAGGACAAGTGGTAATAGCACAGGAGGCAAAGGATTTGAGAGTACAGACAATGTAGAGTCCAATTGGTTATTTTGAGGATCTGAATTGAGAAGGAAGGAAAGTGAAGTCAGAGTAGGCCTGATTGGATGGAGAGATTGGAGATCTCAAGGAGAGTCAATAGATTTAGTAGGGATATAGCGTAAGGAGAGACGGGGTGATAGAAGGTTATTGTCAGATTGAGTAATATCAAAGTTTTTGTTCAAGGAAATAGAACATTTGTGGGTAATGGTGAAAGCCGTGGTGTGACCATCCCTGTGTGTAGCTGAGATGGAATGGAAGATTAGGTTTTGGGATTTGAGGCGATTGAGGAACTGGGAGCTTAGAGTATTTGAAGGAACATCAGTGTGAATGTTGAAATACATTAGTGTTGGAAGAGAAGACAATGATGATCCAGGTATGAATTGGAGAAAAGAGAGAGAGAACAACCTGTGTGTTTGGTAGACGACAGCTACCGTGATCTATGTAAGGAGGAGAGGTTGCTTGAGAGATGGTGGAAAGGAAGGAGTTTGGAAGTGGCAGTATGGGGCACTGGTGTTTGGGTTGAAGAGGGGTATGAGTGAAGGTATAGTCAGTAATGAAGAGGGTACCCAGGAATCCTGTGCTACCTAGTCTCAATGAGAGCAAATAGAAGAAGGATTGTGATAGATATGAGGCAGCCAGATGGTACAGCAGATAGAATGCTGAGTTCAAATGTGGCCCCAGCTACTTATTAGCTGTGTGAGTCTGGGCAAGTTATTTAACCTCTGTCTGCCTCAGTTTCCTTAACTGGGGCTAATAATAGAACACAACCTTCCAGGGTTGTTGTGAACATCAAATGAGATAATATTGGTAAAACACTTAGCGCATATGCTTTATCAATCGTTATTCCCTTACCTTGCCTTTGTTACGGGGCAGCTAGATGGCACAGTGGGTAGAATACAAAGCCTGGAGTCAGGAAGACTCATCTTCCTGAGTTCAATTTTGACCACAGGCACTTGTTATCTGTGTCACCTGGGCAAGTCACTTAACTCTGTTTGCCTCAGTTTCCTCACCTATAAAATGAGCTGGAGAAGGCAATGGCAAACCACTCAAGTGTCTTTGCCAAGAAAACTCTAAATGGAGTAACAGAGTTGGACATGACTGAAACAACTGAACAACAACAAATCTTTATTATGGAACAGGAATTCCAAAGGGCAAAGTGGAAAGGTTGGCTAGAACTGGAGTGGGACATGTGTACATGGTACATATAAAGAATGAAAAGGGGTGGCTGACAATAC